>NW_026068174.1:3809644-3878269 GCF_014885135.2 Alexandromys fortis
CTCCTGGCTCTACCTCCAGTTCCAGGGCCAGCAGGATCCTAGGCCAAAGAGAACAGGCATTGGGCAGGCTTTAATCCTGTATCCATTCAAGTAACCACGTCCATTCTGCTGCTTTGCCAGCCTCTCTACAGAAGCTTTCACAGCGTGCCTGCTGTCTGCTGACTGCCTGTGTGATATCCTGGCATGGCCTGCAGGTTATGGGCCTTAGTGGATCTCCTGTCCATCCCATTCAGGGTTTCATTGATTTGTATCTTACTGTCCTGGGAGACCCTGCTACTTGGATAACTGCCCTCCAGACTGAGTGTCATCTACTGTCATATGTGGATTTTTTTAATATTTATTTATTTATTTATTATGTATACAGCATTCCTTCCATGTGTGCCCACAAGCCAGAGGGGGCGCCAGGTCTTATTATAGATGGCTGTAAGCCACCATGTGGTTGCTGGGAATTGAACTCAGGACCTCTGGAAGAGCAGTCAGTGCTCTTAACCACTGAGCCATCTCTCCAGCCCTCATATGTGGATTTTGTCCCTTCTTCCTAGACCCTCAACTCTAATCATAGCCCCTTTTCCCCCACCCCGGATGATCAGGTTTGCTCCAGACATGGGGTCAATCCGTCACACGGAGCAGATCCCACACTGTGATAGGAAGACATTGCCTATGGTGACTTGGGTTTTACTCAGACTCTTTCCTCAGAGTTCCTCACGGGAGGCCAAGCTCATCGGGCCTTAAGACCCAGAGGGTTGTCCCACAGGAGTCTACATCACCTATACTTAACCCTAATTTCACTCTATCTCCACAAACAGTAGAATTTAGAAACATTTCTTGATTTCTGTAGAACTTCTTTTGGAAGTTTCTTTACTTGTGTTGCAAAACTGCCCTTGGATGTCTCCCCCCCCCCCTCTCTCTCTCTCTCTAGACCCAGGGTCTCACTATGAAGCTGGCCTAGAACTGGATATGTATATGCAGACCAAGCTGGTCTCATAAAGATTTGCCTGCTTCTGCCTCCTGAGTGTTGGGATTAAAAGTGTATACTACGATGGCCCACCCTCTTTTCCTTTAAAAAATATTTTAAGTTTATTTGTGCATGTGTGTGTGTGTGTGTGTGTGTGTGTGTGTGTGTGAGAGAGAGAGAGAGAGAGAGAGAGAGAGAGAGAGAGAGAGAGAGCATGTGTGTGTGTGTTCAGTGGCTATGGAGGCCAGAAGAAGGGGAGTCATGACTTGCTAAACTTAGCTTTTCAGTGCTAGACTGTGGGTCTGGAGAGTTGGATTGGTTAAGAGCTAGATTCAGATTACCAGCGCCCACATTGTGGGTCACAGCAATCTGTAATTCCAGATCCAGGGCATCTAATGCCCTCTTTTGGCCTTCAATGGCACCAGTATACACATGGTGCAAAGACACACATCCTAGCAAAATATTCATATACACAAAATACATTTTTTGCTTAATTGGTTTTTTGAGACAGGGTCTCACTATGTAGCCCTGACATGCCTGGAATTCACTCTGTATATCAGGCTGGCCTTGAACTCACAGAGAGCTCCTGCTTCTTCCTGCTAAGTGCTGGAAGTAACGGCATTTGCTAACACATCTGGCTAAAACTAATTTTAAAACAAACAAAATAAAAAACCTAGCATGGGGATGGAGATGTAGCTGAGTTGGTAGTGTATTCCTTGGCACTACATAAACAGTCTTGGTGGTCACACCTGGAGCACTAATAGCTCTTGGGCAGTTGAGGCTCAAGGACCAGGGATTTAAAGCTGTTCTTGGCTAGAGAGAGTTTGTAATTGATTCTGAATAAAACTGTCTCAAAGAAAGCAGGGGGCAAGGGGATTGTACATAGTAATTCACACCTGTAAATCCCTCAGGAGGCTAAGGCAGGAAGATTGCCAAGAGTTTAAGGTCAGTCTGGAATACGAACCTAGTTAGGGTTACCATTGCTGTAATGAAACACCATGACCAAAGCAACTTTGGGAGGAAAGGGTTTATTTTAGCTTACACTTCCAGGTAGCAGTTTATCACTGAGGGAAACCAGGATAGGAAATCAAACAGAGGAGGAACCTGGAGACAGGAGCTGATGCAGAGGCCATGGAGGTATGCTGCTTAATGGCTTGCTCAGCCTGCTTTCTTAAAGAACCCTAGACCACCAGCTCAGGGATGGCACCACCCGCAATGTGCTGGCCCTTTCCCCCTCAATCACTAGTTAAGAAAATGCCCTACATGCCGGTCGGTGGTGGCGCACGCCTTTAATCCCAGCACTCGGGAGGCAGAGGCAGGCGGATCTCCGTGAGTTCGAGACCAGCCTGGTCTACAAGAGCTAGTTCCAGGACAGGCTCCAAAGCCACAGAGAAACCCTGTCTCGAAAAAAACAAACAAACAAACAAACAAACAAAAAAAAAATGCCCTACAGCCAGATCTCATGGAGGCATTTTCTCAATTGAGATTCCTTCCTTTCAAGTGACTATAGCTTATGTAAAGTTTACATAAAACCAGCCAACAGGGTTCTAGATCAGCTTGGGAGGAAGAGTTAAACCCTGCTACAAAAAGCCAAAGGTAGGGAGGGGAATTCGATTTATTTTAATTTGTGTTTGAATGCTTTGCTGGCATGTATGCATGTGTACCACGTGTGTATCTGGTGTCCTCAGAGGTCAGAAGAGGAAATAAGATTCCCTGATAGTGGAGCTGAGGATGGCTGTGAGCCACCATGTGAACTCCAGTCTTCTGCATGAACAACTGCTCTTAGCCACTGGGCCATCTCTCCAGCAGGAAAAAGAATGAGACCAGCCTGGTCTCCATATTAAGTTCCATGTTGGCTATATAGTGAGACTCTGTCTCAAACAACAACAATAACAACCATACCAACAGGGAAAAGGAAGAGAAAAACAATCATGTATATGTGTGTATATTACTTTTCTTTGTCTGTGAATAAACACCCTGATCAAAAGCAACTAATGGAAGAAGATCATGTTTGGGAAATAATAAGAAGCCAGAAGGGTTTTTGTTTGTTTGTTTGTTTTGTTTTTTGGAGACAGGCTGTTGTTAAGTATTTTTTTTAAAAACAACCAACCTCTCTGCCAATGTGAATAATCCCAGTCAGACCAAATAAGACTAAATTAGAAGACACCCATGTTTAATGGCTGCCAGCTCTCCCCGGTAGCCCTTGGGGGAACACAGAAAAGAGAACAGAGAACCAAAAGACCATGGGAAGCTGGGAGACCACGTGTTCATTCTCTGGGGGGCAGTTTAAATAGCCTGTGGGAGTGGTCTTGACCTTCTTGGGGAGGGATTACCTTTTGGCAGGTTTTTTTGACCCCCCTGAGGAAGGGTCACTGTTTGGTGGGCTTTCTTGGAGTTGGAGTCTGGACTTGGCCTCTTCCAGGGGAGGGGACTTGGAATGGAGTTTTCTGCCTAACAGTTTTCTCTGCTTAGTCCTGGCTGTCTTAGAATTTGCTCTGAAGACCAGGTCGGCTTCTGAGAGCTCTGCCTGTCTCTGACTCCCAAATGCTGGGATTAAAAAGATGAAAGAATGGTATGTTAAGACTCATTTGCTACAAAGAAAAAATCTTAACAACCCTCTTTGCCACCTCTCTTATCTATAATCATGTTGCTAAAAATGAATCCAGTTATGAGAGGCTGATGAAACAAAATAACTTATTGAAGAGGCTCTCTTCAGAGCTGCTGTCCATAGAACTGGCAAATCATCAATTTGGAGAACTGTATAAGAATTCAACAACAACAACAACAAATTCATAGGTAAATTAGGTAAAGGTGCTTTCTGAGAAGGCTGGTGATCCGAGCTCAATCCTGGAACCCCCACAGTGGGAGGAGAAAACCAGCTTGCACAGTTGTCCTCTGACTTCCACTCATGAGCTGTGGCATGTGCGTGTGCACAGAGCACGCAAGCACACAAGCAAATATTAAATGTTAAAACAACAAAACACGGGCTAAGGATGTAGCTCAGTTGGCAAAGTGCTTCCCTAACATGTACTGTGCTCAGTTTTGTGGGTGCTGGGCATTGAAACTAGGATTTCACGCATGCTAAATAAATAGGTACTTTACCAATCGGACTACATCCCGCCCCACCAAATGCAGCCTAGTGAACCCAGTAAGGCTGTGGGATGAATGAAAAGTATCATAATATAATATTGTCTTCATATATTATTTTCCTCTTAGGCATAGAAAGCATTTTCTAGAGTTATTTTCCCCTACTAAGCATTTTTAAGATTAGAACAGCAGCTGAATTGTCAGGAAGAGAAATCTAAATCCCACCCTTGAGGTTGGAGACTTTCCCACTGCCTTTGTCGCTCTCAATCCAAGGCTGCACTTTTTCAGGCTATGGCTCCTTCCCGGTGATGCGATCCCAGCTCTGTCCCACTGAGCTCGGGCGCTACACAGTTTCATTTGGTTACTCACCAGTTCACTTAACTGTTTGTTCTTGACTTCACAGGAAACCAGGATGGTCTTGATCTCCTGTAGAGCCAAGGGTAACCTTGACTTTCTGACCCAGTCCCAGGGATTGAACATAGGACCCTGGGCTTCCAGTGCTAAGCAAACACTACCAAAAATCTATACATCTCCAACCCTCTCACTAAATACTTCCGACTAGCCTTGAACTCACTCTGTTGGGGGTCTTGAATTTGGGATCCTCCTGCCTTAGCCTATCAGTAGCTTGGGTTACAGACCTGGAGGCAGAAGAAGGCCAGATCTCTGTGAATTCCCAACCAGCCTGGGCTACATAGAGAATTTCATGTTAACCAGGGCTATGCAGTAAGACCCCCCATTTAAAAAACAAACAAACAAGCAAAATTGGATATCAATAAAATCAGAATCTCTGTAGTGGCTGATAAACACTGGTTTTTATTGTTGTTTTAGCTTGCTTTGCTTTTAGTTGTTTTTGAGACAGGGTTTTGTGAGAGCCAACATTGTGTTTTAAGATTTTGTTGTTGTTTTGTTTTTGTTTTTTGAGAGAGGGTTTCTCTGTAAGTGTCCTCGGCAGTCCTAGAACTCACTTTGAAGATCAGGCTGGCCTCAGACTCACAAAGATCTGCCTGCCTATGCCTCCCAAGTGCTGGAATTAAAGGCATGTGCGACCACACTGGCTATGCTTTAAATTTTCATTACTACGCCTAGGAGATCCATAAAACAAAAAGCCTCTAACTTATAAGTCCCTTTCCCAAGGACAGACACTACCTGAAATGCTGGAGACTATTTATGTAAGACAAGTCACGTGTTTACCCTCCATTAAATAAGTTTGTTTGGCCAACTGCATGGGATGTGCTTGAGCCCATCTTGGCAGGAGGTCCATAGATGGGAAGTACATTAGGATGAATGTTTGCCCTTGATTGGACCTGGTGGGAAATACTTAGGAGTTTGCCTTTATAAAGCCTCTGCCAAACGTGACTCATCACTATTTTCTCAGAGATGGACCTGGCCAGAGTTCGTCATCCTGGGCAGTATTTAACTAAAGCCAAATTTGGCTCAAAATTGTGGTAGTGGTCTTATTTATTCTCGCTTGGTAGGGTTAACATTTTCATGTAGCACAGGCTGTCCTGGAAGTCAGTAGATGGCAGAGGATGAGCTCGAACTTCTGTCTTCCTGCTTCTGTCTATGAGTGCTGGGATTACTGGCAAGTATCAGTGCAACTGGTTTATGTATGTGGAGCTGGGGATCGATCCCAGGGCTTCATGTATGCTAGGCAATCACTCTCCATCCACACTAGTTTTAATGTAAAACCTTGGTAGAAAAGAGGGTTCCAGCAGCTCCTCCTCCTTCTTTTCTGGGCTGGAAATGGAGTCCAGAGTCTTGAGCATGCTAGGCAAGCATTGCACCGCTGAGCTGTAGATCTAGCTCTAAGATACTCAGTTTGCCTTTTACTACCAAAAGTCTTTAAATTTGCCAGCATATGTGAAAATCAATAGATTTGTATTTGTGTGTGTGTGAGTGCATGTGTGGAGGGGGGGTAAATGACAATAGACACAGACAGGACAATGGCCAGCAGGACAATGGCCAGCATCCTTAGATCTTCACCAGGACCACATTTCTCTATGATGACAGAATAACCCAGCTCTCCACATGCATCGTAACTAAAGCAAGGAATTCAGAAACAACACGGAGGGGGGCGGGTTGGATCCTGGCTCTGCTTCTTACTAGAAGAACTTGAATTCAAGGTACCTCTTGGAGGCAGCTTCTTATCTGAGGAATGGAGATGTCTTTAATGGGTGGAAGGGCGTGAAGCCTGCTCCTCTTAACCTTCTTAACCCTCTTAACCAGCAGGGGAAGGAATGGCAGCCCCTAGCTTCCTTGTCCTTGTTTAGTCACTGGTGTACTGTGTGGTGACGATCCTCCAAACCTTTCTGGAATGAGGCTTGTGTCCTTGCGATGAAGAAATAACAATCCAGGCCTCTAATGTCCAAGGTTAGACGCTTCTGCGTCTAATTACATGTTACCCACGTGATGGAGGAAGATCATTGGTTAATTATAATAAACCAACTGCTTGGCCTCATAGCTTAGAACATAGATGGGAGGAGTAAACAGAAGAGAATTCTGGGCGGAAGAGGAAGTGAGGTCAGACTCTGCTCTGCTCCCAGAGAGACCCAACAGCTCTGCTCTCTGGAGCAGAGACACCAGGATGGACGGAGGCTAGACTCTTCCCGGTAAACGCACCTTGGGGTGCTTACACACATCATTAGAAATGGGCTAGTCCAGGTGCGAGAATTAGCCTGTAAGGGTTAGAGTTCATGGGCCAAGCAGTTCTTAAATGAATACAGTTTGTGTGTTGTTATTTCGGGCATAAGCTAGCCAAGCGGCCGGGGTGTTGGGGACGCAGCCCCGCCGCCGCTCCTATTTCAACACCCACGGAGGACAGCTCAGAGCTACACACGTCTTCAGTAAAGACAGCCTCTCCACAGGACAGCGTGTCCCCAAATGTAGAGTGTGCATTGTGGGTGGGAAACAACTGCAGAATGACCCTGATGGGCGGGAGAGATGGCTCCAGGTTAAAGGCCCTTGCTGCTCTTGCAGAGGACCAGATCAGTTCCCAGTTCACAACCACCTGAAACTCTAGTTCCAGGGGATTCAGCACCTTCTTCATGCCTCCATGTATACCTGGTACAATACACATACTAAAGCATATACACATAAAATAAAATAAAATAAAATAAATCTGTAGAGCTAGCAAGATGGCTCAGTTGGTAAGGTACTTGTCACACACACATAGAGAGACAGAGACAGAGGCAGAATAAAATGTAATAATTATTTTTATTTTAAAGATTCATTTTATGTGCCCACCTGTATGTCTGTGTGAGGGTACCATATCCCTTGGAACTGGAGTTACAGACAGCTGTGAGCTGCCATGTGGATGCTAGGAATTGAACCTGGGTCCTCTAAGTGCTCTTCCCAGACCTCTATTTTAGGTTTTTTAAGACAAGGTTTCTGTGGGTAGCCCTGGCTGTCCTGGAACTTGCTCTGTAGACCAGGCTAGCCTTGAACTCAGAGATCCACCTGCCTCTGCTTCCCGAGCCAACCCCTCCTGGGATTAAAGGCCTGCATCACCACTGCCTGGCTAAAATGTATTTTTTTTTCTTTTTTCTTTTTTTTTTAAAGATATATTTATTTATTATGTATACAACTTTCTGCCTCGATGTATACCCAAACGCCAGAGGAGGGCGCCAGATCTCATTACAGATGGTTTGGAGCCACCATGTGGTTGCTGGGAATTGAACTCAGGACCTCTGGAAGAGCAGAAGGTGCTCTTAACCACTGAGCCATCTCTCCAGCCCGCTAAAATGTATTTTTAAAAATAAGTTTGTATAGAGAAAACAATTCTCTTCTTCATTGTCTTTGATCATACAAGGAAGCAATTCCCATTTTACAGAAGATGAGGATGGTGTTTATAAAATAGGATCACAGTATATAATCTCTAATGTCCCTTTTCACTATGAATTTGATGCTATGCCTCTGAGAGGTGAATTAATTTATTTATTGAGAAAATGTCTCACTGTATATCCCTGGCTAGTCTGGAACTTGCTGTCTAGATCAGGCTGGCCTCAAATTTATAGAGAGTTCCCTGCCTCAGCCTCCCAAGGGCTGGGATTAAAGGCCTGAGCCACTGTGCCTATTAGCATTCATTGGTGCATGTAGTTATGTATTTAAATTCTATCTGTTCAGCTGAATCATCAGAAAATTGTATTCTCTCTTTTTTTGGGTGGGGGGAGGTTCAAGACCAGGTTTCTCTGTAGCTTTGGAGCCTTTCCTGGAACTTTTTTTTTTCCTTAAGAATCATTTATTGATTTATTATGTATACAATATTCTGTCTGTGTGTATGCCTGTAGGCCAGAAGAGGGCACCAGACCTCATTACAGATGGTTGTGAGCCACCATGTGGTTGCTAGGAATTGAACTCAGGACCTTTGGAAGAACAGGCAATGCTCTCAACCACTGAGCCATCTCTCCAGTGGAACTAACTCTTGTAGACCAGGCTGGCCCCGAACTCACAGAGATCCACCTGCCTTTTGCCTCCCAAGTGCTGGGATTAAAGTCGTGTGCCAAAACCACCCAGCCGAAAATTGTATTCTCTTTAATCTAGAATCTCAGGCTTAATACTGCAATTCTCCTAATTTAAAACAACCAGGCCAGAATACAAACCATAGATACTTAAGAAAATTATGTGTGTTTGTCTGTGTTGTGGGGGCATATGCATGTAAGTGCAGTGCCTGGGGAGGCCAGAAGAGAGGTCAGATGCTCTGGTCCTGGAGATATAGGCCTTTGTGAGCTGTCTGGTCCAAGTGATGGGAACTGAACTTGGGTCCTCTGAAAGAGCAGCAAGCACTCTTAAACACAGAGCCATCTCTCCATGCTCCAAACCCTGGATAACTTTAGAGAAAATCCTGGGTTTAGCTAAGGATTAGCTTGTAGGGGCTATAGTAACAACAGCAGAGAGGTCCAAATGGAAAACCAAGCATTTCCTTTATTCTCTACAGTAGTGGTTCTCGGCCTTCCTAATGCTGTGACCCTTTAACAAATGCGGTGACCCCCAAACATGAAAGTATGTTCGTGCTACTCCATAACTGTAATTTTGTTACTGTTGTGAATCATAATGTAAACGTGTGTTTTCCGATGGTCTTAGGTGACCCCCGCGAGAGGGCCATTCCACCCTAAAGGGGTCACAACCCACACGTTGAGAACTGCCACTCTACACTATACAAATCAACAAATTGTGATCCTTAGGCCTCCAATCCCACCACTCAGGACGGGGAAGCAGTTGTCAAATTTGAGTAGCTCACTGGGCTTAACTGATTTGCAAATCTATGCACATACACACTCAGAGTGTCCATCAATACATGTTTTCCATCTGGTGGTGGAGAGTACAGAGTCAAAAAAAATCATGGCAATCTTTTTCATTTTTGAGATTGAGTCATGATAGGAAATAACACATTTCAGAACTGTGTTTGTTCAATGTGTGTGTGTGTGTCTGTATGGTATCGTGGTGGTGAGTGGGGCTGTGACAGTTGTACAATCAATTAGCACTCTTTTCCTCTTTTTTTTTTTGAGTCTGGCTCTCACTATGTAGCCTTGGCAGGCCCGGAATTCACTAGGTAGACCAGGCTGGCCTTGAACCCACAGAAATCAACCTGCCTTGGTCTCCTGAGTGCTGAATGAAAGGTATGAGCCACCACCCACCACCCTGACAATTACCTTTTTCTTAGTCTCAGCTAGTTACTGCCTTTTTTTTTTCTTTTCTTTCCTCTTTTTTTTTATTTATGAATTGATTGGCCCATTAGCTCAGCCTTCTTATTAACTAATTTTTACATCCTAAATTGGCCCATTGTTTTTGTCTATGTTAGCCACATGGTTTGGTACCTTTTTCAGCAGGGCCATCACATCTTGCTTGCTCTGTGTCTGGACTACAGACTGCAACTTCCCTCTTCCCAGAATTCTTGTTGCCCCACATCTATTTCCCGCCTGGTCACGGTCACACTGCCTATACTTCCTGCCTGGCTACTGGCCAATCAGCATTCTATTAAAATATAATTGACAGGGCACCGACCATTGTCCCACAGCACTCACCCACCCCTTTTTTTTTTTTTCAAAACAAGAACCCTGAATCCAATTTCCCTTGTTTAGCTTTCTTTCTGACCATTATCCATACAAATTGTAACCAACACTCTAAACAAAGAAAAATATCCATAGTCCATTTTTGGAGGAATGTGGGCGTAGTTTTCCTGGTTACTTCCTGCTGATTGGGGGCACTGATAATCTTATGGGGACCTGAAGGAAATTTAAAATTACGGTGAAGTCCTAATCAGAGTATTCTGTGAGGCTTGATCATCTCAGCCAGCAGTCTTGAGGCTGTTCTGGATATAGAACTCAGACATCTGGGCCGTCTGCTCCTATCAGGAATTTCTCTGGGGGGGGGGTCTTCCTTGATCAAACCTTATTTTTCTTAGACCAGAATGAATCCATAGCCTTTTATTTCCTATGGAAACAAAAGCAAAACCTCTTCTCCAAAGTAACATATCTTTTGACTTCAATTTTGAAGTCAAGGCATTTATAAAATATTTATGTTTTATTAATCCAGCAGCATATATATTCAAATGTCTTTTAGCAGTCATTGCTCCTTCCTCAGCTGTCAAGCAATCAGAGACAACACAATAACATACAGTATCCAGACTCTCTGTGTGTTTTCCATCCTCACGTGGCTTTACTTTAAATTCTATTTCTTTTATTTTTACTTTTAATTTTTGGCTTTTTGAGTCAGGATTTCTCTGTGTATCTTCGTCTATCCTGAAATTCACTCTGTAGACCAGGTTGTCCTTGAACCCACAGAGATCTGCCTGCCTCCACCTTCCAAGTGCTGGGATTAAAGGTGTGCACCACCACACTCAACTACTCTTTTTTTCTTTTTTCTTTTGAGAAATCTACCCTTTTTCTTTTCTCTCCAAAACCTACATATATTTTTAAACACACTGTAAACTATTTAGAGGCTTTTTTCATCTGAAACTATCTTTACTGTATCTCTCTTTTTCTGACCACAAGAGTCTTTAATTTGCTAAGCAACAATTTGCTAGGATTAAAGCTATGGCTTTGATGGCTGGATCTAGTCCATTCCTTAGCTTTCTGAGATTCCAGCCTCATGGCGGAGGTACTGGCTGGAGCCACGTTTATTGCCACAACTCTATGGCATTCAAAGGTCCCTGCCACCACCAAGAAGCATCCTGTAGGCTATTCATTTGTTTTGTGGCAGAGCCTCTTAAAAGGGCTGCAAAGTTTCTGCAGCTAAAGCTGAGTCAGGAAACCTCTCAAATGATATGCATTTGCCTCTAGCAAACAGAGCAAACCCAAGAAATTGCTGCTACCAAGAAGCCATGCTTAATTCTATTCTTTTCTGTCTAATTTCCCAAACTCTCTCAGGTTTTTTAAGTAGATTTATTCAGTCCCACATTGGCACCCCATTTGGTTGACAGGGGTTTCTGCCCCCTGGTCCTGCAGCTGTTCAGTCCCAAAGAAATACACAGAGATCTACATTAGTTATAAACTGATTGGTCCATTAACTACTTCTTACATCTTAACTCTAGTTGCTGCTTTAATAATCACATCCTCATAGTTGCAGGAAATAGATACTTTCCTTTTTTTTTTTTTTGGTCATCAAGATAAAATCTCTCACCAGGCAGTGGTGGCGCACACCTTTAATCCCAGCACTTGGGAGGCAGAAGCAGGTGGATCTCTGTGAGTTTGAGGCCAGCCTAGTCTAGAATAGCTAGTTCCAGGAAAGGCTACAGAAAAAAATACCCTGTCTCAAAAAACCAAAAGAAAAAAAAAAAGAATCTCTAGCACTTTGGTCCAGTTTTGAACCTGTTTTCAGTGGTTTGTCTGAAACTTCAGAGACTTACGTAAGTTGTTGTGGTTTGGATCTGAAATGTCCCCCACAGACTCCTGTGTTGAAGACTTGCTTCCCACCTACCAGTACTATTTTGAGAGGCTGTGGAAACCTGAGAAGGGAAGGCCTATTTGGAGGAAGCAGGTCAGTGGAGGAGCGCCTCTAAAGGTCATTCCTGGGCTTCCTGTCTTCTCACTTAGCTTCCTGTTCACAGGGAGGTGATAAACCTCTTCTACCCCATGCTCCTGCTGCCATGAAGTGCACACGAGCCTACCAGCCAGGGACTGACCCTCTACAACTGAGAGCCAAAGTATGTTTTCCCTTTTTGTTTTTGTTTTGTTTTGGTTTACTTTGGTTTGGTTTTTGTGAGACAAGTTTTCTCTGTAGCTTTGGTGCCTGTCCTGGAACTAGCTCTTGTAGACCAGGCTGGCCTCGAACTCACAGAGATCTGCCTGCCTCTGCCTCCCAAGTGTTGGGATTAAAGGTGTGCACCAACACTGCCTGGCTCCTTTTCCCTCTTGATGTTATTCTAGAAGGTATTTGAAGATGATGAGGATGAAGGACTACCCCGTGGATGCATATGCAGACAGCAACTCCCTTCTAAATTTTAGTGAACAAAGAGGAACAACAGCTTTGGCCTGCTTATATTTTGACATCAGGGGAATGCACCCACCTTGTTTATGAGCTGCACAGCAGTCGGCCTTCGTTGTGTGTACTGGCATCTGACTGCGATCTCAGAATTGTAGATGGCCTCCAAGGGCCTAACTACATCTCCTGATTGCTTCTCTGATGCTGTGCTAAAACACTGACCAGAAACAGCTCAAGGGAGAAAGTGTTTGTTTGGCTTACAAGTTAGTGTCCATCGTGGAGAAAGACTCATAGGGACTCTGGGCAGGGACCTGGAGACAGAAACTAAAGCAGAAAATGTGGAGGACTGCTACATATTGACTTGGTTGGGGCTTTTTTTTCCCTTATAAAACTCAAAATCACCTGCCCAGAAGTGGCATTGCCCACAGTGGGCTGGGCCCTCTCACATCAATCAATAATCAAGAAAACACCCATAGACACGCCCCCAGGCCAAATCTTTGGAGGCAACACCCCAGGTGAGGTTCCCTGTTTCCAGAAGACTGTAGTTTTGTGTTAAACTGACAAAAAGTCACCAACACAGGATACAGCTACACAGAGCAATGTTTGTGAATATCCAGAATGAGATCGTGTGAATGGATTTATACTGATGGAGCCTTTAATCCCAGAACTCAGGAGGCAGAGGCAAGCAGACAGATCTCTGTGAATTTGAAACCAGCCTAGTTTTCAGAGTGAGTTCTAGGACAGCCAGAGCTACACAGAGAAATCCTGTCTCAAAAAGTGAGGGAAAAAAAAAAAAGTCTGGTTTCTATACAAGGATGACTCACAAATTCCTGGAGTTTTCCAGATTCTTTGAAGATAAAGATCTCATGAACCAGGGCAGCCTCATCTTGTGGATTAGGATGGCTCCCTACTTGCAACTTCCTAGCAGAAGTGGCCTTACATTCTTGATTCTTCTTGTCTCCTCTTCCCAAGTGCCGGGTGTTCAGGCATGTACCATCACACTAGGCTTATGAGGTGCTGGGGATGGAGTCCATTGCTCCTGTATCCAGACAAACACTCCACCAACTGAGCTGTACCCTCCCTCTCGGCCCAGCAAACTTGTGAAGCATCCCATCTGTTTTTTATGAAAACTCAAAAAAAAAAAATTAAGCTGGGAAGAGAGCCAGAGGTTAAAATGTTTGTCATTAAATAAAAAAAAAAAAAAACAAACCTGAGAAACTGAGTTCGAATCCTCAGAAGCCAGGTGAAGGCAGAAGGCAGTAGATTACAGATGACCCCTCTGTCATGCCTTCACTCCTACAGAAAGGTGGGAGTCAGGAGCAGGAGAGTACAGAAGTTACAGGGACCATGGCCTGGTGTACACAGAACTGAATCATGAGACCCTGTCTCAGAAAAGGCGGAAGGCAAGGACCAGCATCCTAGGATGCCCTCTGACCTTGCACACGCATTAGATGGCATGCAAGAGCCTGCATTCACGCAGGAACACTTAAACACGCGAACATTTGGGCAAAAGCATGCACATACCTTGTACACACAACACATAAACAAATAAATAATGATATATTACAAAATTAAGCAGAAATTATGTTCTCATGTTCCGTACGCATTTCTTCCCTTCGACTCTGTTCAGCAGTGAGGATGATTGCCTACTTGAAGTCCTTGATAAATATGTTGTCAGAAAGCAACTAAATATTTTTTTTAAAAGAGGGGGAGATGGTTTATGTGTATTAATCATTCCTTGATTTGAAGAGTTCCTTCTTCAGGCAAAGGGACAAGGGACATACACCATGCGTTGTCATTTGAGATCTGAAGAGTTCGGCTAGATAATCTTCCAAAAGTGTCTGAGAAAATCCAAGCCATAAAGGAGTCCCCACGAGAGCCACTAAAATGAATTACGTCATCTGTAGATGGTACTCAAATTGGCACGTGGGGCACTCACACAAAACTGTCCTCTCTGACGATAGCTAGCTGCCTCCTAGAGACCCAGACTTCTACGGAAGGGCAGATTCTGATGTGGAGGTGATATTGGCCAGCTTTTCAGAAGGCCTGACTTTAGGGACCAGTGAGAACAGAAGCAGACTTGGGGAGGTCTCAGGAGGCCCCACTACCGTGGGACTCCGCCATCAACAACTGAGCCTTTTCTAAAAGCAGCGGGCTCACGTCCTGAGAAATGGAGCATCATCATGCTATCTTACGTATCACTTTTAACAACGCAAGCTCCACTTCCCCATCATCGAGGAGCCAGGGACGTAGCTAAATGGAGTTAAGCACCTGAAACGTCTATTTGTCTTTTTTTGAGTGCAGTCACGTGCGACATACAAGCCTCTGCTTGTCCTTTGCAAGGGCCTTAGACTTCGAAACAGCCTGCATATTGCAGATGGAGGAGGGCTCACGCCACTACGTGGGCCCAGATGATCACGTCCCTTCCGTCGAGAGGCGGGGCCTGTCCGTCTGACGTCACGCACCACACCCCGCCTCCAGGATATTATCGGTGACGCCCGCCATCTTGTCTCAGTGTCTGGTTTGACTGCGGAGGTGTCGTTTGGCTGTGTGTGTCTGTGAGTGGAAGGCGCGCCGGCTCTTTTGTCTGAGTGTGACCCGGTGGCTCGGTCCCAGGCCAGCCAGTGATTTTCCCGGGCAGTCCTCAGTGGCCGCCAGCGCTCTCGATTCGCTCCCCGCACCCGGGAAGGACCGAGCCCGCGTCACGCCCCTTAGCCCCCACCAAGTCCCTTCTCTGTCGCCGCGTCCGAATCGCGTTCCCGGAATCAGACGGTGCCCCATAGATGGCCAGCTTTTCCCCGAGGGTCAACGAGAAAGAGATCGGTGAGGCCCAGGATGGAGAGGGAGCGCGGGAACAGAGGGCAGGCTGCGAAGGGGCTGGCGCCGGGGCCGGGGGAGAAGCGGGCCGGGAGGGGGGGGGCATCGGGAAATCCTATGCCAAGGCCCTTGAGAAGCGGGGGTCCGATGCCGAGGCCCAGGAGAAGCGGGGAGGCGAGGATCGGCGCCGATTGGCGGGAGGAAGCGGCCCCACGATGGGCGTCGGCCGGGAGTGAATGGACCCGCGTCTCAGAGCTGGCCTTCCGAGTTCCCGTGAGGCCGGGCAGGACGCTCACCGCCCCGCATACCCCAGTGTCACCATCACAGCTCGGCGCGGGTCTGAGATCCTGGGCTTCTCTCGGCTTAGGGCTTGCGTGTGGAGTAAACCGGGAGGGTTGCTAGCATGGGCTAAGTGGCTTATCTTAGGATCTCTTAAGTGTGATGGAAAAGAAGAACTTTTGTGTCTTGAGGTGCAGTAGGAGGACCCGCTCCCCGTCCGTCAGTCAGGCACACTAAGGAGAAAGGAACCTGAAGGGGTGCCAGCCGCGTGGAAAGCTTTTATGATTTAGAGGGTGACGCCGTCAAAGTGAAGGGTTCCGAGGAGGAACATCTAAGCTCTTTCCCGGGAGGAGCAGTGTGGCTAGGTGGAGTGTCAGAAGGAGGGCTGTGGAGTAGGGATGAAAGGGCTAGCCCTGTCACGTGCCAGGCTGAAGCCAGGACAATGGGGAGTGGAAGGGTGTGGGCCAGACCTGCCCAGTGCCTTAAAAGCACTTAGCATTATTTCAGTCCTCTCCAAGAAGCCACCTTTGAGGCCTTTGAATGAGATTGAGTGAATTCAGAGGACGCTGACATTACTTTTTTTTTCCCTTTTTCTTTTTTAAAGTTAGCCCAACACTCAAGGCAGAGGCAGGCAGTTCCAGTAGCCAAGGCTACAAAGTGAAATCCAGTTGAAAAGAAAAGAAAGGTAGTGGACACTGAGCATAGAGCCTTTGCATTTTCCTGCTCCTGAAGTGTATGATCGGCCAGTTGTTAGGAGGAGGCATTTCTAGGAAGTGTGAGAAGCTGAAGTGAATGCATTTCTATACATAAATAGCCAGCAACAGAACTGGGGGAGGGGCTGTTCCCTGAAGGGTGAAGCTGGGTGGCTGATTAGCCAGTGACTTTAATATTAGTTTTATAGCCATGTTAAGGCCACAGAAAACATAAAATTCCTGCCTTTTAATCTAAATTGTTTTAGAACTAAGTGTTTTAAACTCAGATCTTTAAAAGGAATTTAGTTGTAGTAGTGGTAGGGCTTGAACTCAGGACCTTCCGGATCCTAGGCAAGCACTCTACCACCGAGCTGTGTTTCCTGCCCTCTAGTTCTTGTGATCTGACAAATGGTTTTTCCTCCTCTATACCATAACACTGTACATTTAGCTGTACTTTGAAAACTTTCTTGCCCTCTTTCTAAGGGAATAAATAGTGCTTCTTGGAATACCTGCTAGGGTAGAACCATTCATTAAATAACTGCTTATTAAGAGTTTCACTTTTATATCTCCTTATTTCTAGGGTGTAATATAAAAAGTTAAGTGCCAAATGTCTTCACATTTGGACTTTTGTAAGCTAGTTTTTTATTTCTTTGTATTTGAAGTGTCACTTGGAGACAAGGTTAGACAAGTTATCTCTGTGTATAGCTTGATGTTTATGAATAAAACACCCTCACCCCTAGTGTTAATTGTCGTCAAGTTAGGATTTTCCTGTACATGCTGAAAGTGGAGGCAGGACTCATGAATGATGAAAGGATTCTGGGACAGGGACATCGCTGCCGTGAGCTACTGCCCTCTCTGAGAAGGCACTGTCCCACTTCCTTTCTGGTTATGAAATTGGGGGAAGGAATGTGAAGAAGAACTGAAATCTGGTTAGCCTGGTTCAGCGGTGACTCAGGATGTGATCCTGTGCAGACAGCGTGGTGTGTTTCAGGCCCAGTGTGCTGAGGCAGAGTTGGGCGTCAGGAGATGATACTTTTTTATGATACTAGCAGGTCAGTGTAAACCTTACTCTGGGTTGACAATGTTTTACTAGTCAGTACTCGAGTATTTAAAACAGCTGATTAAAGTATAAGAATCATTTGATGTATTTATTAACCAACAAGGAAGCACGAAGGCGATAGAGAACCACTGACAACCGTTTGTTTACAGTGTTTGTAATGGTACTAGATAGAACTTCCTGCGTTTGAGGCTGAGTTAGCTTATTGTTTCCTGGTGTTTCACCATCCCACATCCCTATTCCATATTAACACTTTATAAAGAAGAGGATAAAAGTGATTGTGACCAGAGTTTTTGTTTTTATTTTCCTTAAAATACAGATTTGAAAAATCTTGTGTAAGAAATACAGTATTCTACTTAGATTAACCTGGAGGTTTTCTCTTAAATTGATACTTCCCTTTCTTTCTCTCTCTCTCTCTTTCTCTCTCTCTTTCTTTCTTTCTTTCTTTCTTTCTTTCTTTCTTTCTTTCTTTCTTTCTTTCTTTGTTTCTTCCTTTCTGTTTTGTTTTTCGAGACAGGTTTCTCTGTAGCTTTGGTGCCTGCCCCGAACTAGCTCAGGCTGGCCTTGAACTCCCAGAGATCCGCCTGCCTCTGCCTCCCAAATGCTGGGATTAAAGGCTAGCGCCACCACTGCCTGGCCCCTCCTTTTTTTTTTTTTAATAGAATTTTAAAACTTAGTTCTCTTATTGGTGAGCAAGGTCCCTTCTACTAATATTCATAAATTTTGACTAATAGGGCTGGAGAGATGGCTCAGTGGTTAAGAGCATTGCGTGCTCTTCCAAAGGACCCGAGTTCGATTCCCAGCAACCACATGGTGGCTCACAACCATCTGTAATGAGGTCTGGTGTCCTCTTCTGGCCTACAGACATATATGCAAACAGAATAGTGTGTCCATAATAAATAAATAAATATTTTAAAAAATTTTTGGCTAATAGATGGAAATTTAACAGGATTCCCAGGGTTTTGTTGTTGTTGTCGTTGTTTTTCAGACAGGATTTTGCTGTGTAGCTTTGGCTTATCCAGGAACTCACTCTGTAGATCAGGCTGGCCTCTAACTCATCCTCCTGCCTCTGCCTCCTGAGTGCTGGGATTAAAGGTGTATATCACCACTGCCTGGCTGGAATCTGGTTTTTAAGGGAAACTGGGAAGATAAAGACAACCCCAATGAAATGATCATGTAATAGTATATGCTTGGAAAAATGCAGGAAGCCTGTAACTGCTCTTCCTGAAGTTTATACGTGGAGAAACCATTCTGCAGGTATCTGAGGCTCGCCTACTAGTGAATCTTACACTCGTGACTGCCAGTTGAATGAGTGCGAGCTTATGCTGTGTTGCTGACTTTTGAGTAAGTGAGGGTTATCTATCACTTTGACAAGTCCACACTGGAAAGTGCAGGTACAGTTCTGGGTACCACTTTTCTAAGGGCCACTACTAACTGGATTCTATCCAGAAAAATGTGGTGGAACTAATTAAGGTGGGAAAAGATAGAAAATGGACTCGATTTTTTTGTAATCTAAGGAACGATTGGAAGAACTAAGAATATTATAGCTGAAAAAGATGCCAGTGCAGATATCACGTGTGTCACAAGAACAGGATTGTTAATTAGGTTCTCAGATCAGAATCAGGACTAGACAGGTGGACAGGTTAGAAGGAAGATTTCAAGATTTTGTTTTGTTTCCGGGCAAGGTTTCTCTCTGTAACCCTGGGCTCTGTAGACCAGGTGAACCTCAAATCTGCCCCTGCCTCCTGATTACTGGGATTAAAGGTATATGACACCACTGCTCATCAGATTTTGAGTTATTAAAAAGGAAAAAAAAAAATGGCTGGGTGGCCGTGGCACACGCCTTCAATCCAAGCACTTGGGAGGCAGAGGCAGGCAGATCTCTGAGTTTGAAACCAGCCTGGTCTACAAAGCGAGTTCCAAGGCAACCAGGACTGTTTCACAAAGCAATCCTGTCTTGAAAAACCAAAAGGGGGGGGGTATTGTTTAAACAAAGTTCTATTTCTCTTTAGTGAAAATACATGGCTATTTTCATACAAGGAGAAACGTTTCAGAATAATGTAGAAAATGGATATCAGGCTTCTTTGGGGGTTTTAAACTATACTCTTTTGTTAAAGGATCAAGTTGGGCCAGGAACATCCTTGTGCTTTCCTATTTGCTAAGTAAATGTTAATTGAACACTTGTCATGCTAGGTGTTAGATTAGTTGTTACTGATGAAGTACACAACACAAAGGCGTCATCTCCCTGCACCCATACCAGGGTCTAATGCTTTCTAGGCAAGCATTCTACTATTGAGCTATATATAGCTCTAGCTCTCCCTGTGCCTTTTTTTTTTTTTTTTGAAGATTTATTTATTATGTATACAGAGTTCTGCCTGCACGTATGCCTGCAGGCCACCAGATTCATTCTATGATTGTGAGCTACCCTGTGGTTGCTGGGAATTGAACTCAGAACCTCTGGAAGGGCAACCAGTGCTCTTAACCTCAGAGCCATCTCTCCAGCCCTCCCTCTACCCTTTTTCAATATCAGTTATTTCATGTGGTGGTCAGAGAACAAATTGGGAGCGTGGGTTTTTCCCTTGTCCCATGTAGGTCCGGGACTCAAGTGGTGAGGCTTGACAGCAGGTGTCTGTACCCACTGGGCCATTTGTGTTGTCATTTATTTGTTTGTTTGATCTCTGTTTATTTTTGCTGCTTTGTGTGTGTGAATGTTTTGCCTGCAAGTATATATGTGTACCACATCCTGGCTTGGTGTCCGGGGAGGTGCTGTGCCTCCATGTGGGTCTAGAGATCAAGTCTAGTCCTTTGCAGCATTCTTGCTCTTTCACTGAGCCAACTCTTCCAGCCCTCCCTCCGTCTAGCCCTTAAAAAAAAAAATTACTTTGACAGAGTCCCAGCCTTCTGGGTGACTGTGTGTGTGTGTGTGTGTGTGTGTGTGTGTGTGTGTGTGTGTGACCTGGTCTGGCTTTGAGCTGACCGTGTAGCTGAAATTCCAATCCTCTTGATGTGGTTTGTGCTTTGAAGAAGATCGAAACCAGGGCTTCTGTTGCTAGCAAGAGCAACTGCTGAGCATAAGGGTTCCTAAAACCTTAATTCCCCTTCCACTTTCTTCAGGTCTGCCTGTATAATCCAGGCTGGTCTCAAAGCCAAGTTGTCCCACCTTCACCTCCTGAAACTTTATGACACCCACTGAAACTTTATGACAAGGTCTCACGTGACCCTGACTTCCTTGAACTCCTTGTCCTCCTTCCTAAGCCTTCTAAGTGCTGATGATAGATAGGTGTGCCCACCACACTGCTGCCATCCTTAATATCTTGCATGGGAAAACCACTTTATTACAGCTAATCTCAAGTTCTGTGGGTGGAAAGCCCGCACCCTCAACAAATTCCAAAGTAACGTGGGGCCATCTCCCATCCACTGTTGGTATATATATCATGCCGTTTTTGTTTTTGTTTCAGTGAGATCGCGTACTGTAGGGGAACTCTTAGCTCCGGCAGCTCCTTTTGACAAGAAATGTGGTAGTGAGAACTGGACTGTGGCTTTCGCTCCGGATGGTTCCTACTTTGCGTGGTCCCAAGGATATCGCATCGTGAAGCTTGTCCCGTGGTCCCAGTGCCTTAAGAACTTGTAAGACTTCTTTCTTTGTATTTGTAGAATTTACTCTTGTCTGTCGGTGTTGGGCAATAAAATGTTTAAGTTTTCTTTTATAGACTGTTACAAGTTTGTTTGTAGTTTGAATCCATGTATTCGAGGTTTCTTTTTTTTTTTTTTTTTTTTTGGTTTTTAGAGACAGGGTTTCTCTGTAGCTTTGGTGCCTGTCCTGGAACTAGCTCTTGTAGACCAGGCTGGCCTCAAACTCACAGAGATCCGCCTGCCTCTGCCTCCCGAGTGCTGGGATTAAAGGCGTGAGCCACCACCGCCCGGCTCTTTCTGTAAAGAATTGCCTGAGCCACCCATAGTGGTGCATCCCTTTAGTCCCAGCACTTGAGAGGTGGAGACAGTAGATCTCTTGAGTTCAAGGCCAGCCTGGTCTATACAGTGAGTTCTGAGACAGCCAGGGCTACATAATAGAAAAACCCTGTCTCAAAAAGGAAAGGGAAAAAAAAGAATTCCCTGGGTGGGTGTGGTAGCAGATGACCTCATGGTGTAGACCAAAATCTGGACTTTATTTGTACATTGTAGAGTGTTTTAATATTTTTCTCAGACATTTATGCTCCCACCCCTCCCCCACTAAATAAACTCTAAGGCTTCATATGCTGGAGCCAATACTTCACCAACTAACCTACACCCTTTCTCCTGTTAAGTGTATCTGTAAGGAAAGACAGGTTGTGCCTCACATTAGTGTTATGTCCTGTTGTGTCAGATCTTTGTTAGGTGAAGTTTTTTGCATTCACTTTGGATTTCATATGTTTTATTGCTTAACAGTAGTTAGTATATGAACAGGTTTTTCTTTAATAAGATAGTCGTGCTATGTGGCCCAGATTGGCTTTAAAATCTATTTTGGGGGGGGGGGAAGGGCAGGGAACTCAAGGCAGGGCTTCTCTGTAGCTTTGGAAGCTTGTCCTGGAACTAGCTCTGTAGACCAGGCTGACCTCGACTCACAGAGATCTGCCTGCCTCTGCCTCCCGAGTGCTGGGATTAAAGATGTGTGCCAACACCACCTGGCAATATGTTGCTTTCTTATTGAAGATTTTCTCTTCCACTAACAGTTTTCATGAGTTGAACTTGTCTGGCCTTCTATTTTAGGTGCCAATTTTCCCATCTGTAGAATTAGTGTTACAGTTTTGTTGAAACTATTTACCAAGTGTTAACAATTAGTGTCTATAGAAGTATAATATAAAGAATTCATTTTCAATCTTTCCCCCTCAGTCCTTTACATGGCTCCAAGAATGTTACCAATTCAAGCTGTCAAAAATTGACGAGACAAAATAGTAATGGTGGTCAGAAAAATAAGCCTCGTGAACACATTATAGACTGTGGAGACATAGTCTGGAGTCTTGCTTTTGGGTCTTCAGTTCCAGAAAAACAGAGCCGCTGTGTTAATATAGAATGGCATCGCTTCCGATTTGGACAGGATCAGCTACTCCTTGCCACGGGATTAAACAATGGTCGCATCAAAATCTGGGATGTATATACAGGTATGGATTCATAATTTCAAAAGTGAATCTGATTACTTTATAATAGTCACTGGAATCTATGATTTAAGGGTTTATGGTAGAGAAGTGGGATTGGTTGTATCTCTATAATTATTCTAAGTCTTTAGTTCATAGTTTTAATTTAGGAGAATAATATAGAGTTCATACTTGATAAAGTATGCAAAACATGTATGGGTTGTATTTCTAAACTCATAATTAGTTTATGACTCAGCAAAATGTCATACATGCTTTTTCAGTGATCACTTAGAGGATTTTGAGGGAAATCAGTTTTTTTGTATTCCATGCAGGCCTTAAACTTGCTGTGTAGTGAAGTATGACCTTAACTCTGCTCTTCCTGACTGCACGTCCTAAGTGCTAGGATTGCAGCCGGCTGCCACATCTCCCAGTTTTTTGTTGTTGTTGTTGTAGTTTTTTTTGTTGTTGTTGTTGTTTTTGGTACGGGGTTTCTCTGTAGCTTTGAACCTGTCCTGGAACTCTTGTAGACAAGGCTGGCCTCGAACTCATAGAGATTCGTGTGCCTCTGCCTCCTGAGTGCTGGGATTTTAATAATATCTAACCTCTTTATCCAATGTCTAGGGGTTGGAAATTTGAATTCTTTTCCGTGTGTGGTAGCAAATGCCCTTAATCCCAATATTTAGGAGGCAGAGGCAGGAGGAGCCTGGTTTACAGAGAGAGTTCCAGGCTACACAGAAAAATGAGAAACCCTGTCTTCAAAGATAAGTTAAATTCTTTGAACAATTAAGTGTTCGAGGTGGGATGTGGTGGTATACCCCTTTAATCCCAACACTCAGGAGGCAGAAACAGGCCAATCTCTGTTAGTTTGAGGCCAGTCTGGTCTACATGTGAGTTCTGGGTCAGCTAGGGCTATATTGAGAGACCCTGTCTCAAAAACTAAAAAAGAAGTGTTCAGACCGAGCGTGGTGATACACAGTTGTGCTCCAAGCACTGAAAAGGCTGTGGTCAGCCTGGTAGACATAGCAAGTTGAAGGCAGCATGAACTGCATAGTTCAACCTCTCCACCAAGGGTGAGGGAGGTGCTCAGGGGGAAAATCTGTGTTTACCTTAAAGCAAATAAGTAACTAATAAATACTCTTTTTGTTTAGATAATGTTAAAATAAAACATTGTGAGGTTTTATTTTGTGGGGCATTTGATAGTCCAAGGCCAAGGAAATAAAGAGAAAAGTTGACATTTTGATTTTGTTTTAAAGACATACGGGGGCTGGTGAGGTTCAACAGATAAACGTGCTTGCTGCCACGCCTGACAGCCTGAGTGGGGCCACGTGGTAGAGAACCAGCAGCAGCAGGTTGTCCTCAGACACACAATAAAGTCATGCTGTACAAACACTTAGAATAGACAGTATACAGGGCTTTCTTGGTGCTAATTTGATCAAGGGTGTGCTTGCATTTTAGTAGTTCCTTTTACATTTATCTAGTAATGCAGGGCTTGTTATCTTGGGAGGAAATTACTTAAAAACCTAAGTAGTGAATCCTCACAAGAAACAATAGCCAGTAATTAGTAAGTGAAATAATTTACTTCATAGAACTAGGGGTACCCAAGACTGTCTTCATTCTTTACGGTAACAAAACTACAAAAATAAAAGATAAATACTGATCTTGTCTCCTTCTTTCAATCACCTTTAGGAAAGCTCCTCCTTAATTTGGTAGACCACGTTGAAGTGGTCAGAGACTTAACTTTTGCTCCAGATGGGAGCTTAATCCTTGTATCAGCTTCAAGAGACAAAACTCTTCGAGTGTGGGACCTCAAAGATGATGGTATGTACGTCTTTTTTCTTGGTTCCACCTATGTAAGAGAGTGAGGTGTTTTTGTTTCCTTTCTGGGGGTTGGGGCCAGGGTCTCTATATAGTCCTGGCTAGTCTAGAAATCTCTGTGCAGACCAGGCTGGCCTCACAGAGATCCACCTGCCTGTCTCCTGAGTGCTGGAATTAGAGCAAGTGTCACCACACCTGACTTGATGTGACTACTGAGAGTGCTCACAGGATTGCCCCACCCTGCAACACACCTGTAATCATAGCACTAGTGGGCGAGGCAGGAAAATAGAGAGCTCTAGGCCAAACTTGGCTACTTAGCCTGATACTTTATCAGAAAAACAAACCAATGGCTTGGTGACCAAGGTTTCTTTTTTTGTTTAATATTTGGAAAACAAAAATACAGATTAAACAAACAGATAAAATAATAAACCATTTTGACACTGCTCAGAAACTGACCACAGATCCAGAAGTCTAGTTCCAAGGGACCCAACACCTTTTCTTCTCTGTGGACACTGCATGCACATAGTTCATAGACATATGCAGCCAAAACACTCAACAAGCACTAAATAAATGAAATTTTAGAATAAAAAAATTTTAAGTAAGAGTTTAAGCAACAAATTCAATCATCTAATAAAATTTAGATTGTGGCCGAATTTACAAACCAGGATTTATAACATGATTAAATGGTGGTAAGCATAGATCATAAATTCTTTTATTAAAAAAGTAAGATATTTTTCCCTCTAATCTCACAGAAAAGTGTGTTGGTGAACTCAATTTTTTTTTTCTGAAACATGGTATCTTGATGCTTACAAAGTTTTATCTTGTTGGAGAGCAATACAAATGAATGTACATAAGGCTACAATACCTGCCTCTGTCTCCTAAATGCTGAGATTAAAGACATAGATTAGTGTGCCTGGCTTTTACATTATGTGATGTATTATTTGTCATCGTGTTTATTCATGTGGGTCTTGTAGGGGTGTGTATGGGTGCCTGAGGAGGCCAGGGGCATTGGATCTCCTCCTGCATTTGAGTTGCAGGGCAGTTGTCAGTTAGGATGCTGAGTATCAACCTCAGAGTGTGCTCTTGACTACTGAGTAGTGTTTCCCATCTCTGTAATTTTATCAAGCAACAGATACTACTCTCTGAGAGTTTAAGGCCAGTCAGGGCTACGTAGAGAGACCTTGCCTTGGAAGGAAGGACAGAGGAAGGGAGGGAGAGTGGGTGGGTGGGCAGGCAGGTGGCAGATATTGAAGGGCTCTGTATCTATCTATCTGTATTTATATTTTTTTCAGCTATAAAAGTAGTTTATGGTAACTGTAGATTACAGTCATGTCGGTGTTACTGATTTGAAGTGCATTGTCCTGACCGGATGTTTCTTTGTTCAGGAAACATGATGAAAGTGTTGCGGGGCCATCAGAACTGGGTGTACAGCTGAGCGTTCTCTCCCGACTCCTCCATGCTGTGTTCAGTTGGAGCCAGTAAAGCAGTATGTGTCAAAGTTCTTGCTCACGTATTGTGAATTGGATGATAATGTATGCTTAATCATTTTGAATCTAAGTAACCTATTAAGTCTGTGCTCGGTGTCATGAATATCTTAATGCTTTATTTCATGATGGAGAAAATTTGCATGTAGAAAATTAGCTATTTGTGAATTGAGAAATTGAATTGCTTTTAGAGATATTTATAAAATGAAGGTTAGTTAGTTTTTTGTGAGATCTAGGAAAGCTTATGTGATATAGACCAGATCTAGTCCATATGTTAAGATATTTCCTTGCTAATTATTTTCTTTGTTTTTGTTTTGTCCAGTTTGCTGTTTTGTTTAAGTTGAGTCCCAGCTGATCCTGGACATTTAACTGAAAAAAAAAGTAATTTAAAAACATAATAAAATTAGCAATCATTTATGTGCTAGAGTGGATCGTAAATGGAGCTGCACATTGTTTTACAGCTTGCTTGCTATTGGCAGCTTAAGTAGTGACTGGGGGCTGTGAGGTCAGTGAGCTGTCAGTTTCCTAGCTCTGAGTCAGGGTTATGTGGGGAGCGCAGCAGTAGCATTGAGTATGAAACTGGCCGATCTCCAGAACGTGTAATGATCACAGCACGCTTTGCACTGATGGGGGTGGGGGTTGTGGCTAGATGAAACATTTATTTTGCCAAGAAGTATGTTAAAATGATAGTTGTGAATGTTAGAAGTTTAGAACAAATAGCTTAGTTATTTTTTTTTAATCATAAAACAAGATAGATGTTTGCATTGCTATTTTAGGCTGTGTGTTTTCCATATGCTTCTTGCTTTTCCTGTCACAGGTGGTGGCAGCAATATTGGTGTGATTGAGTTATGCTGGCACCACTCGCACACAGCGCACAATGGTGTTAGCTGGGCAGAAAGAGTGGCATCTCTGGCTACCGGGCTGGGGGCGACCTTTACCATAGGATGAAGTAACCTTGCATTCGGCTGCAAGGTGTACTGTACGTACACAGGTGCTGGTCGATGTCCACTTTCTGCTTTTCTTTCTTTTCTTTTCTTTTTCTTTTTTTTTTCCTTTAAAAAAAAATTTCCCCACAGTAAAATCCAGACTCCTCAGTAAATTGATTTTCCAGTTGATGGAATTGAGAGTCTGACAAGTGAACCCAATTTAATGTAAAGAAACAGGTTTTTGAGTGCTTCCTCTGTTTTTTAGAATTTCTTAAGATGCTGGCAGTACCTTAAATCATTGACCTAGTTATTATTATACTTATTTCCCTTTGGAAATAATGTGTGCAGAAAGGAAGTAGCAAGAGGAGGGAAGCTGTCTCACTAGGCTTGCTGTAAACCTCCGATCTTAATCTAGCAGACTGCAGTAAGCATTAGAATCCGGTCTAGAGCTCCTCAGGAGACTGAGGCAAGGGGATTCCAATCCAAGGACAGCCTGGGCACCTTGGTGAGACACTGCTTCAAAGCAAAAAAAAGAAAAAACAGCAAAAGAACCTTCTGCACAGTTTAGACTCTATGTAATCTTATTTTTAAGTAATTTAACTTTTATGCTGAAAATGACTAATGATTCTAGTCAGTTTGGAAAAATAAGACTGCTAATTACAAAAAAGCATAGTAATTAAATACATTATTTTCATAAAATAGCATTTTCGTTTGTAATGTAGTTTAACATCTTTGTTGTTTGCCAACAAAATTACATTTGGCTGTGAAAATTCTCTTTTCTTGCAGTATCTGTTTCTCTTCCTAGGCTCTCGGTGGTGACCCAAGCCTATTGTAAACAAGTGATTATCTCAAAGGAGATGCCAATGGAGTAACAATTTGCTAACATTACATTTTCTGTCTGTATATATTTTTAAAATTGGTAGTTTCTGGAAAAAAAGAGAAAGGGGTTTGTAATACTTAACCCTATTTATTACCATATATTTTACTTAATTAGTTTTCGAATAAATGGATTTCAGTGGTTAAATTGCATTGCCTTTATTTTCCCTTTAGGCCTATTTTTTAAATTAACATTTAACAGAAACATTTGAAATAGAAATTTGCATGTCTGCTTTAATTAACTTAAAGACTGATTTTTAATCTACGACACTGAGCATATTCTTTAAATTACTCATAATTTGTAATTAATTCAATGTAATATTAAAGTAGCAGTTGTAGTTTAAGATATGCCCCTTTGTCCTCTGTGTGTCTAACTGAAGCTATAACATTTGACTTTTTTATTATTGCAGGTTTTCCTTTGGAATATGGATACGTACACCATGATAAGGAGACTCGAAGGGCATCACCATGATGTTGTAGCTTGTGACTTTTCTCCTGATGGAGCTTTGCTAGCTACTGCATCTTACGATACTCGTGTGTATGTCTGGGATCCACACAGTGGGGACATTCTGATGGAATTCGGGTAAGTACAGTTAGAATCCCTAACAATGTAAAATTAGCAATCTCATAAAGTAAAAGTTATGTGAGCACTTGAATAGTGCAAAGCTTTAGATAAATATGGCTGTTATTAGGTGGGTCTTGGTATTAAATGTCTATTCTGTAGAAATGGTAATATACTAGCGTTTCATGCCTGGGAAAATTATTAAACAGAAGTTGGGCTTAAATGTTATGAAAAAGCCCTTGCTTTTGCTGGCAGTTGTAGCTGGGAAACACGATTACTGTACCCCTGGCTTCCTGTTAACATTTAGCTCAGCTGTAACAGCTTTCCCCCATCTTATTTGTATCATCTGAGGCCCACTTTAAATCTTATTCAAAGGTCAGTGAGCTCGATACCAAGGCCATTTTGTTTCTTGAATTGATTCTGAAACCCACTGAAAAGATGTCTCTGCCCCCAGGCACCTGTTTCCCCCGCCTACTCCGATATTTGCTGGAGGAGCAAATGACCGGTGGGTACGAGCTGTGTCTTTCAGTCATGATGGACTGCATGTTGCAAGCCTTGCTGATGACAAGTAAGTGTCGGGAGTATCATTTGACTATTCATACCTTCTAAAGGTTTCATTCTTAATGAAAGCATGTTTTAAGTCTTAACACCTTTCTTTAGTGAGGTTCAGGTTTTTGTGGGGCCTGGCTTTTTTGTTTGTATTTAAAATGGTCTTGGTATGTAGGCTGGGTAGGTCTTGAACTTAAGATCTTTCTACCCTTGCCTCCTGAGTGCTAGGAATTTGATGTGGACCACCAGGATACCCATCCTGTAGCTGGGTTTTAATGTCTCTCTAGACAACACCTTGCTTTTTTTTCTTTTTTTCTTTTCTTTTTTTTTTTTTTTTTGCATTGCTGACTATGGTGGCACACGTCTGTCAAATTGGTAGCCAATGCTTTTGAGATTAGGCAAAGGTAGAAAAGAATAAAGCAAATTATGTCATTTTACCTGTAAGAAAATGAGAAAGCTTCCAGTTGTGAACATCATAGGTTCAAACACTGAGATTACAAAGTCATGCCTTGTGATTTCTTTGGAGTTCATCCAAATTACCAAATGGTATAGAATATAAAATAGTAAGTATATAAAGCATACTAGTATCACTGAGCTAGTTGGATGTGGAGGCTCATGCCTGTGATTTTTGGCATTTTAGGAGACTGTCCAGTTTGGGTTATGTAATGAGACCATATTCAAACAACAAAAACTTACTATTAGCTGGATGGAGACCCTGTAATCCCAGCTCTTGGGAAGTAAAGGCAGGAAGATCAGGAGCGTGATGCCAACCTGGGTTACATAATAGCCTGTCTCAACCAAAGTCACCGTGGTCTCAAGTGATTTGTGTGTTTATGCTGTGTGATTCAACACAAAAGCACTGCTTTCTGACTTTCAACTCCATGACTTGTTTCCCTTCCAGAATGGTGAGGTTCTGGAGAATTGATGAGGATTGTCCAGTACAAGTTGCCACTTTGAGCAATGGTCTCTGCTGTGCCTTTTCTACCGATGGCAGTGTTTTAGCTGCCGGGTAAGTACGTCTTTCTTGTTTCTTTTTCTTTTGAAGATTTGTTTTTAGTTTATGTGCATGGGTATTATGCTTGCATGTCTTTGTAATGTGTGCATGTAGTACCTGTGGGAGCCAGAAGAGGGTGTGATCTAGAACTGGAGTTTTCAGTATTTGTAAGCCATTGTGTGAATGTTGGAAGCATCAAGTGCTCATAACAGCTAAACCATCTCTCCAGCTTTTTCTCTTGTTTCTCAACACAAACAGTCCTGCAAATTTCCTAGACAAACTATAATCCTGTTACTGCCTTGTGCTGGTTACTTCTTACTGGATTTAAAGTGAGATTGTGGTTCTGACAGAGCTAGCTGTAGGACATGAAATACATTTAAGTTGGGTGACCATGCTTTTTTTTTTTTTCTCTCTCTCTCTCTCTCTTAAGAACACATGATGGAAGTGTTTATTTTTGGGCCACTCCAAGGCAAGTCCCTAGCCTTCAGCATCTATGTCGCATGTCAATCCGAAGAGTGATGCCCACCCAAGAAGTCCAGAAACTTCCGGTTCCTTCCAAAGTTTTGGAGTTTCTCTCCTACCGGGTTTAGAAGGAAGACTGCCTGTCCTGCTGGGGCCTGACAGACACCCTTCACCAGACAACACCTCCAGCTCTTTACCCACACAATCATTTGTTCTAAAGGCTCTGAAGATTATTTAATTTGATTGACTCTTCATTTCTTTTGTTAGTTGAACTTTTAAAGTATTATTTATAGACCATAGAAATATTTCTGAACATATCATGTAATTTTTTTTAAAAGATTAACTGTGAAAACATATACATACCTGTATATATTTAGATCCAAGCTGCTATGTATTGAATGGGCCGTTTTATTTTAGTTTTCTAACTCAGTTCTGACCTGTATATATTGCTCCAGTAGAGCCACGGTGTATATATGTGCTGTTTGTTGGAACAAATTCAATGGAATTTTTGGTCTTTTTTATTGGGACACTGAGTTTAGATGATGCTGAATTAAAGCAGAATCTCCTCATAGGAAATGGGATTAGTTGGGTTGGATGGTGTCAGACTGGCGAGAGATTTTGTGTAATGAAAAGGTCTGTAAGAATTGTGTCAGGGAGTTTGAATGTGATGTTTTTAAAAAGCCAGTACAGAGGTAGCTAGAAAAAGGTTGTTTCTCTGTAGGCCTTAATTTTGGAAAGCAGCTACTTAACCCTCAGAGAATAAAGTATTATCCTTTCTTGTCAATTTGAAGTTACACCCACTGCATTATTGCTCAATGTTTTGTTAATACTAAGGGACAGTTTAAGACCATGGGTTTTTTTTTTTTTTTTTAAAGACAAACACATATTCTGTTTTTTGCAGAGAATGATATTGGTGACTTACCAAAGAGAAGCAATACAATATGTCTGCTTTTGCCTTCTGTTATTTATCTCATCTGCAGATGTTGAGAATGTATGCATTATGTAAAATGCCTGTTTTATATCTTAAGTTTTTTAATTAAAAGACATAAAAATACATTGCCAAAAATGTCTCAAATTTTGTGTGTTGCATTGTATAATAATTTTGTCTAGCTGCACTGAAAGGTTAATGGTGGCCTACAAGCACCCAAAGCAGAAACTGAGGGAGAAAACCATGTGACAGGAAGGCATTGATTCATGAGCACGTGCATGCCCTTGTGTTCTGGGCTTGTTTAGAAACACCAAAATTGTAGGCCAAAAGAAAACAGCTTCGAGCTAAAGAATATCTTTTCGAGAAACTGATGGGCTCAAGGTAAAGCTGCTTGGTTAAATGGTAGAGACTGGCAGTCTGGGGCCTCAGAGAAGCACACCACACTCCATTAGCCATGCATGATCTCAAGATACGGCCATCTCACTGAGAATATTTGGAATTTCTTCATGTTGGCTATGTTAAAGTATACAGAAGAAGTTATGAAAGCCAGGAAAGAATCCAAGTAATTTCTCAAGTGGCATCTATATTACACAAGAAGCAAAAGCACCTCTAACCTTTGTGTTGGTTTTTTAAATTTAAATTCATAAAAATAAGCTTTTAAAAATTACACTTCATCTTCACACGATTATTTATTTTCTAACCACATCAAATACTAGTTATGTAAAGAGACTTAATTGTATGGTCCACTCTGCTTGAGATGGCCCCAGTTGTTTGCAACCTCGGTGCCATAGGAAAGGGACACACAGAATGTAAGACAAATGCAAACTTGCCTGAACTTCCACTTCCTTCTTGTCTTAGAGGAAGTGGGTAGTGACAGGATGGTGGTTGTACACGACCAAAAAAGGGAGGAAGGATAAAAAGGTGGTTGGGCTTGCTCTTGGGTCAGATTCTAACTGATTTTAAATTGAGGTGGGTTTTTTTCCCTTGTATGTTCCTTGCCTCTGCCATGCCATTTGAGGAGCTGGCAAGGGATTATTGGCAGATTTGATTGCCTGGCTTTTTTTGTTGTGTTTTGAGACAGTGTTTCACTGTGTAGCTCCCCTGGGTGGCCCATAACTTCCCGAGATCCTCCTATTCCTGAGTCCCAGCTGCTTTCCCACTCTGTAAGGGTGGGTATGAATGCAGGAGAGTGTCTTATGCTATCTTAATGGTGGATACCACTTTAAGGCCAGTAACCTGATCTTAGGTTGGCAAACCCTCAGTTTATGATCCTTGAAATTCCTGCCTGCTTGTGATTGAGATAAGTTGGATTGGGCTGGTCTGGGCTGCCCTGAGGGCAGCAAGACTACAATGGACTGGAGGAAACTAGCCGGATCCTTCGTCTAGGCCAAGGACTTGGCTGCCAGCCGACCTCAAGGATATGAAAAGAAAAAGCATGAGGAGTTAAACATTGTCTGATATGGCAGAAACCATGGAGGCCATCAGAGTGAATACCTAGAGGGTGTTAGGACAATTTCCTAACAGAGCCTCTCTGCTGGCGCAAAATACTCCAATCAAAACAGATTAGACCGATTCAAAAATGCCCACATTTAGTGAATGCCACGTTCTTGGGTGGCTGGGAGCATGGCAGGGGGGAAGACAGAGAAACCATGTTTTTTTTTCCAGCACGAGCCTAATTACCCTGTGGGAGTGGTCCTGACTCTTGCTGGGGAGGGGTCAGCGCTTGGCAGGCTGGGAATTGGAGTCCGAACCAGGGTAATTCCCAGGCCAGGGGCTGGGGTGACACCTGCAACTCAATATTACAGAGGGGACACAGCATTCTATACAGGCAGTTCCCACCAGCTTCTGGCCTAAGTGCATTGTAGCTATGGGCCATGCAGATCATGAACATGCAGATTACTCCAAGGCTGAAGAGATCGCCCAGCGGGGATGGGTCCTTGCTGCCAAGCTTTGAAGGCCTGAGTTCAGAACCTACATGGTGGAATAGAGAATGACTGGTACAAGTGCCCTCTGACCTGCACAGGCGCATGACTCATGGGCACCCCCACCACTAAGCAGAGGTAAGCACAGGAGCAGATCCACTGCCCTGAGACTTCCGTGAGCACGGAGTACCAGCGTGTATGCCACACTGAGAGCTCAGCCAACAAGTGACCAAAACTTAGATCTAAAACAAAACATAAGCTAGCAAAATCCAGAACAACAAAAACATCCCTTGCTCTAAAGCTTGCCTTTAGCCAGAAGCAAAAATTGGGTCTGCACTGGGGTAGAGATATAACAGGGGACGTGAAGCTTTAAGTGGTAGTCAGTCATTTGATCCATTTGTTATTATCTCTAGCAGGATGGGTTCCTGCTAGAGTCGGCTGATGCTTACCTTGTGGCTTACTGACAGAAATCCACTTTCAGGCTGGGGAAAAAGCTGAGTGCGAGTGTGCTTCCCCTGCATGCTGGAGGCCCCAGGTTCAACCCACAGCACCGCCAGGGAAAAAAGGAAGAAAGAAAACAAACTTTAGGGCTCAGTAAAATGCTTGCTGTGCAAGCGTGAGGATCTGAGTTCGGATCCCCAGCACCCACGTGAAAAACTGAGTGCCTGGCACATGAGTTAGTGATCCCAGATCTGGAGAGACAGGCAGATTCCCAGAGCTCACAGGCCAGCCGTCCTACCCGAATGGGTTAGGGACCCTGTCTGACGGAGTGCAGTGGAGAACTCTCAAAGAAGACACCCAATTGCTCTCCCATGGCCACACACACAAAATGAATTTCTCCCCCTGTGGAATAAAATGACCTGCGGGCCAGAAGTTGCCATCCCGATAGGTTGTGTTTCCCAGTCATTGGTTTACAATGCAGTGTTCTAGTGCGGTAGCACTAAGGATTGTCGCCCTCAGCCCTGCAGGCAGCAGGCAAGTCAGTCCTACACAAGAATAAGGGGGATGGATTCAGCGATGCCCGAGGAAGAGGATAGAAAATAGAGCCAGAACTGAAGCAAATGTTAACTGGGAACCACAGGGCCCTAAACACAAAAGGGAAACCAGAAAGTAGTGTGATTCTCGGTGTCCATCGAGGTAATTACTGAGGAAAAGAACAGTTACTGTATGTCAGGAACCAGCCGCTGACCACCAGCCCATTCGCACATTAAACTGTCCGTCCTAATGGGATGATATTAGGAAATAGGGACTTGGGAAAGTGGTTCAGGGCATGAGGATGGGAGCCCTTATAATGGGATTTGTGTCCTTATAAAGGTGACCCTAGAGAGACATGTCTACCAGATTAAGATATGAAAAAGGGCGGTGGAAGGGGCCTTTACCCCCAACTGTGCTGGCTCCTGGATCTGACCTGTACCCCACAAAGCTGTGAGAAATGTTTATGGCATCTAAGCCACCCAGTCTGTGAGCTTTGTAACGACAGAGCAAAGGCGCCGGCAGGTGTGCCTCCTATGAGCCGTATGCTCTGCTAAAGCTCAAAGCTGGCCTCTTCTGAGCATCACCACCACCAGGGTTCGCATCTGAGAATTCCTCCACAGCTTGTTCTGAATGCTTGGAGGTAGGGGCTGCCTGGTTGGATCAGGTCACTGAATCCTGGGGCGGGGGTGGGGGTTGAAGGTTATGCCTTACCCCTGCTTCTGGTCTAGCTCTCTCTACTTCCTAATCCGCCACTGTGTGAACAACTGTGGCCGCACGTTCCCACTGCCATGCCTTCTCTGCCTGCTGGACCAAGTGAGGCAGAGTATTTGTCCCTTAAGTTGGTTCTGTCGGGATGTCACGGTGACATGACAGTCGGTTCTACACCCAGTGACCCCTGCCTCTGCAGGGGGTTCAAGTTTTCTTCTGGATGATATTGGTGGAGCTGGGAAGAGAATCAGCCACTCCTGTGGGCCTTCTGTGTTTCAGGGGTCTCCAGGCAGAGAGGATGCCCACAAGTCAGAGGTGGTCCCCGCCTCTTCTAGTTCCTCCCAGCCTGGTTTGGTTTCCATCATTTTAGCTGGGCCCAGCTCTCAGGATAGCCGATGAGCTAAAGGGTCTCTTTGGTGGTCCCAGATAAGCTACCCCAGATCATTGCAAACTTGCCTGAATTCTGTGTGAGCTCGTTTCTTTCCTGGCTCCTTGGACTTTCAAATAAAGCCCTGTTTCAAATAAGTTAATCATTCTTAGATGTTGATTCCCTATTCAGAAGGCAAATTCCTTACACCTGAGGAGATTCTTCAGCTTTCACATGGGAGCTGTTGGCACCTGGCATTTGGGTCACAAGGATTGGTTGTTGGTGCCAAGGCTTGACGCAGTGAGCAGACATGGACATAAGCCGAGCTGCGGGGTTTGGATGAGAGGCTCAGGGTCCACTCACTAAGCTTATGCTATGTGGAAAAAGCAGCTCCCTCAACTGGGACGTGCGTGTTTAATGCCAGAGCCTCGCTGCCTGGGCTTGGTCCCATCTGGCTCCCAGCAGGAGGGTGTGCATATAGCGGTCTGGCTGTGTTCCTCGCCCCAGGACTGCTGCCCAGAGGCTGTTACAGAGTGGTGACGGAGGCCGCTACCCTGAGGAAGACTCGTGTGATTGCTAGCTTGGCTGCTTAGTGATGTCATAGTGTCTCCCACTTGGCTGACGCCGGCTCTTACTCCCTTTCTGCAGTGTTGGGTCCTGGCAGCTCCCTGACATTTGGTCCCGATGTCTGTAGAGCATGGACCACAGGCTCTCTCCCACTTCCCGGTGCTCTCAGCAGTTCTGGGACGTTATTGGCTTCCTTGTATGGCTGTGTAAGTTCAGACACTAACTTCCTCTTCTAGGTGGAGATGATCTGATGGTCTTGAGGCCCAAAATGGATGCTAGACAGAAAACAAAACAAGTCAATCTCCTGCCTGTGCATTTGCCAATCGCCCACTTCCCTGACTGCCACCTTTCCCAGGGAGGCCAGCCATGATGTCAGGCTAACCTTTCCCCAATACACCCTACCCTTTTCACTGGATTGTGGAAAAAAAACAAACAAGGAATGACCCTGACTATAACGAGGCAATTGAAATGAACACAGAATGACTATTGTGCCCTGCCCTTTGCTCAGTGCCTAGGAAAATTACACCGGAAGTTAGTTAGTCCTCCCCACCACACACACACACACACACACACACACACACACACACACACACACACATTGCTGTCCTTGGGTACACGGGTCTCATGCAAACAAATTGTTTTTATTGCTCGAATGACAAATCCAACTCAAGCAGGCTGTAGCAGGATTTAGCAGGGCTGGGCTGAAGGTGAGAAGTGAGGTGGCCTCACAGCTCTCCTGTGGAAAATCAACACCTGACTAGGCCACAGGAACCTCCTGTACCAGCAAGATTGGCCTCACTGGTTCAGAAGATCTGGACCAGAGTCCTCGAGGCTGGATTGTACTGGACGGGAGTTCTCTGTGTCAGCTCACAGATGCTGCTGATGGAAAGGGGCAAAGCCAGGACAAGACAGTAGCAAAGCTCAGTCATTCTTGCCACACTTCTCTGATGAAAAGTTAGACTTTGATTCTCTTTCCAGAGGCTGAATGTGGCATTGAATGTGAGTGTGCCCAGCACTTGGGAGGTGGAGGCAAGCTGAGGCTGCCCTGATCTAAATGAGACCCTGTCTCAAAAACCTCTTTATATATATGTGTGTGTGTGTGTGTGTGTGTGTGTGTGTGTATGTGTGTGTTTGTCAAGGCAGGGTTTCTTTGTGTAGCCCTAGCTGTCCTGAAATTCACTCTGTAGACCAGGAGGGCCTCAAACTCATAGAGATTCACCTGCCTCTGCCTCCCAAGTACTGGGATAAAAGGCATACGCCATTACTGCCTGGCTAAGATTTTTTAAATTTTTTATTGTGTGTGTGTCTGTGTGTAATGAGCAAGCCTTATGAATGTGGGTGCCCTCAGAAACCATAATGGGGAACCAAACCCCCTGAATCTGGATATACAGGCCTGGCACAGGTGTTGTGAACCTACCTGGGGTTCTCTGAGAGAGAAGCAAGGGCCATCTCTCCACCTCCCTCCATCGTATTTTAATATCTCTGAAACTGAGATGCATTTTGCAGTCAGCAAGGTTTTTGAAATCTTGCAGGGTGTGGTGACACACACCTATAGTCCCAGCTCTGAAGAGACGGCAGCAAGAGGACAGAAAGTTGAAGGGTGCTGAAGAGTGCAAGCCAGGGGTGGTGGGGCAAAAGGGGCTAGCGTGGTATACAGAGCAAATTCCAGGACAGCCAGGGCTACACAGAGAAAACCCACCTTTAAAAATCAAGACAAGGCTGGGCAGAGGTGGTGCACAGCTTTAATCCCTGCACTAGGGAGGCAAAGGCAGGCGGATCTCTGTGAGATCGAGGCCAGCCTGGTCAACAAGAGCTAGTTCCAGGACAGGCTTCAAAGCTACAGTGAAATGCTGTCTCAAAGACAATAAATAAATAAATAAATAAATAGATAAATAAATAAATAAATTCAAAACAAGATGAAAGTTGAAGGCAGTCTGAACTCCAAGAAAAACTACTTCAAAACAAAAACCAAACATAAATCTCTCAAATGCTATGCAGTAAGTTGGCATATTACCTACAGTGCTAGCTACAAATAACAGTAGTAGTATCTAGCTCCTAGACACTAGACTTGCATGGAGAAGCTGGCACTGCACCCAGGCATGTAAAGCATGCTGGTCATTCAGCACTTAGGATTTGGAGGCAGGAGGATAGGGGATTCTAGACCAACCAACCTAGGCTACATAAGACCCCGTCTTCAAAACAAAACAGGCAACCAGTCATTACATTTTACATAGAATTTGAAAGCCAGTAGAATTGTACTGTCAAGAATAAAAGGTGGCAGAAGCAGGCTGCCAGTTAACGGGGAAGGAGGATGAAGCAAGTTGGTGGCTGGTGAAGAGCGTCTGTGAGATCTTCCTGGAAACGACAAGGAGGACCAGAGGAAATGTGCAAAATCATGAAACACGCTCAGAGCTGGGACTGGAACTCAATAGGATGTTTGTCAACATGCATGGGGCACTGGGCTCCATCCACAGCATCACAGAAACTGGGCTTGGTGGTACATGCTTGCAGTCCCAGCGCTCAGGAGGCAGAGGCAGGCGAATCTCTGTGAGGGAGAGGTTAGTCTGGTCCACATAGCTGTTCCAAGTCAGGCAAGGCTACATGCTGAGGCCCTGTCTCAGAAAAAAAGAAAATCTACACTCTCGGGGCTGGAGAGATGGTTAATCCGTTAAGGGAGAATGCTGTTCTTTCAGAGAACACAAGTGTAGGTCCCAGCACTCGTGCTAGGTGGCTCAGAGTCAACTCTAACTCCGGCCCCCAGGGACCCAACACCCTTTTCCAGCTTCTGTGTGTGGTCATTCACACACACATACCTCATTCTCTCACAGAGATACACACACACACACACACACACACACACACACACACACACACACACGAATAAAAATCACTTAAAATCTTGGCTCTAATCACTTCCTAACTGAGTCAGTAAGCAAACCCCTTCACCTCTGAACCTCCCGTATGTGGAAACAGATATGAGTACCATATTTGAGCCCAGCGTGTCACATCCCTGAATGCACCTGGCCCAGGACCTAGCCTGAGCCCAGAAGAAAGCTGTTACTCTGAAAGCCTGCATCTCCACAGCCACACTAGCCTTGGGTGTTTATGACTGTTTCATCATCCATACAAACCCGAGGCAAAGCAGAGAGTTGAGGGGTTTTGGTTATTAAGCAGATGTCTCATGACTTGTTTTGCGTGTTCCTCAAACAAATGCTGGTGGCGTCAGAACAGCCACACTCACTCTGGACATCTTGTCAGTGATGGATGACGGGCAGGGCAGGTGTAAGGGATGCAGAGAAGTGTGCAGAAAGTCCGCTTGGCTCCTTGTCCCTTGTCCTTGTCACTCAAGGTCTGGAGTCAGCAGCCTTCCCCCTCAGCCAATCCTGCCCCGGCTGTAGGCCCAAGGGGTGGAAGTTTGTTTTGCTAGAATCAGTATTTTTTTTTTTTTTTTGACAGGGTTTCTCTGTAGTTTTTGGTGCCTGTCCTGGAACTAGCTCTTTTAAACTTTTTTTTTCCCGATTAATTATGCAGGCACACGTCACTCACACAAGCACTTAGACAGCACAGGCACACAGTAGTCACTTACCTGGGACTCGAACCGGTGACCTCGGGCTCCGCGGGCGGCGCTCCATTCCATTGAGCCAGTGCTCAGACCACTTGGAACTAGCTCTTGTAGACCAGGCTGGCCTCGAACTCACAGAGATCCTCCTGCCTCTGCCTCCCAAGTGCTAGGATTAAAAGCGTGTGCCACCACCACCCGGCCACTATTTTTTTTTTGTTTTTTGTTTTTTGTTTTTCGTTTTTTTTTTTGGTTTGGTTGGTTGGTTTTGTTTTTTTTTCGAGACAGGGTTTTTCTGTAGCTTTGGAACCTGTCCTGGAACTACCTCTTGTAGACAAGGCTGGCCTCGAACTCACAGAGATCAGCCTGCTGCTGCCTCCCGAGTGCTGGGATTAAAGGTGTGAGCCATCACTGCCCAGCTCAACCATCTTCTTGAGGCATGTTGAGGATTTTAGAGGGTCTCTTAAACACAAAGGGACCAGGGCTCAACCCGTTCCCTGGGCCTGGCCTGGAGCCTGTGCCCTGTTGCCAGCCGCTCTAACCTGGGCTTCTTGGCATATTGCTCATCCTTTGGTCCCAACACTGCTCATTCATCCATACACTCAATCTGACTGATGCAGGAGAACCTTGAACTAGTAAACGGCGCTGTAAAGGATTTACTAATAAACTTGAGAAATACTGGTACTCGAAGCTGACTGGAGCTTGAGGACTTGCCTCGCATACAACTGGAAGATAAGTAGTGTACTAATTTAGAAACTGTGAGAAAGGCCTGGGCCGTGGTGAAGCACACCTTTAATCCCAGCACTAGGAAGGCAGGGGCAGGTGAATCTCTGTGAGTTCAAAGCCAGTCTGGTCTACAGAGGGATTCCAGGATAGCCAGGACTACACACACACACACACACACACACACACANAAACAACCAAACAAGAAAGAACTGGTGAGAAAAAGAACTCTGTAGGTAATTGAAGTTTGGGGTTGCTGAGAAAGTTTCTGCTCAAGTTTATTGGAAAGATTGACACTTAGACTCTTTCCCGTAACAAGAGGCGACTACCCTGACTTACAATCAGCCCTTGGACCCATCCCGGCATCAAAGAACCCGCAGCTAAGGGGCAGTTCAAGGGACAGTGCCATGAAGTTCTGATCTGTCACTAAGTCTCCTGTGCTCTTTTTTTTTTTTTTTTTCACAGACCAAGCCTTGACCTTTATTAAAAAAAGCCGCACGTTTATTTCGCTTTCTGACTCTGCGCTTGTGCCTTCAACACTTTCACAACAATTTTCTGCTCCTCAATAAGGAAAGCCCGCTTGATCCTGTCACGGACACACTAGGTACACATGGAGCCACCATAGGCCCTGCTGACATGCTTCTTTGTCTTCGACAGTCTCATGAGGACTTTCGGTCTCACAGCACGAACCCCTCAGAGTCGGCCTGGGCACACACCGCATGCTGATTAAGGTGCTTTTCCAACCTTCTTGGTGTAAAGGTAAACAATCCTGTTGCCAGGGGTTTGAGACAGCCTAGTTTTGTTGGAGGCTGAGTTGTAGGAGAGCCTACGACGGTATGTCAAACGCTGGACCAACCTGAGTGCCTCTAAGCACCGTCCCCGGAAGAGGGTCTCCTGTGCTCTTATCAGGAGCACAATTCTGCCAGCTGCACAAGATGACCCTGAGTAACAGCTATATGAAAGGAACTTTGAGACCTGACAGTTAAATAATTCTGGGGGCTGGAGAGATGGCTCGGAACTTAAGAGCACTGGCTGCTCTTCCAGAAGTCCTGAATTCAATTCCCAGCAACCACATGGTGGCTCACAACTGTGTGTAATGAGATCTGGTGCCCTCTTCTGTCATGCAGGCAGAACACTGTATATATAATAAATATTTTTAAAAATGTTTGTTTCAAGAAAGAGAGAGGAGAGAGAGAGAATTCTGACATATCTGTGCTGGGTAAATCTCCCATGGATGCCGTAGTGGCCAGACTTGAAGTCTCCCCTCTATGTTTAAAAGGGGTCAAAGAGCTTCTCACATGAAGCAGGCTTTGGGGTGCATCTCTGTGGCTCCATCAGTCCAATCCCCTCTTACATCCTAATGGGAGAACCTACTCTTGGCAGAGGCATGCCAGAAGAGAGAGGGCAGCTACAGTGATGCCTTGGGCCATGGCCACAGGGCTGCATCCCTGCAGAAGGAACCATCCAGCCAGCAAGGTCAACGTGGGAGCCAAGAGTCCCAGCCAGATGGAGCTGGCTGCTGGGGACTTGGTCCTGCTTCCTCCTGGAAGCTTCAGTGAGCCTTTCTCTCCTTTTAAGGCAGTCCTTGTTGAAGGAGACTCTATCCAGCTTCCATCAATTCCCTCAGGGCATCTTCTAAGCTTCAAGTAAGCTGAGTCCCAGGCCAAGGAGGCCTCCTCTTCTACAGAGATAGACCTCTGATTCTTTCCCAGAGGAAAACGAGTGTGCATTTTGTACCTAAGCTCTCTGTTAGATATAATCTCCTGGCTCCACTCCTGCTAAAGCTGTCCCCACCAGCCTTTGGCCGCTCTGTCCCTTCAGATGCAAATCAGACCCATAGTGGGCCTCTTCAAATTTCCCACAGCTTTGGGCCCAGTCCATCTGGACCCTGCACAGCCTCTCCAGCCTTTCCAGAGCCCAGGCCTCCTGAACTGGGCCTCTCTGCTATCCTCCACCATACAGCCAACCTATCTGCTTCCTCCTAAGCCTTTTAAAATAAACATACACTGTTTTAACAGATGCTTTTTTTTTGTTTTTTTTTAAATATTTAGTAATTAGGGCTGGGTATTTGCTCCTTCCTGAGCAGTACTCTGAATCCTAATATCAGAGGCCATAGCAACGAGGTACAGTTCTGACGCTGTGGTTGGGAGCTGAGGGTAACAGTTCTTGACCACAGCTGGAAGAGGTTAGCCTCAGACCCAGGCTTGAGCAGGTGGGACGGATGAGGGAGCAGCTAGATGGGAGTGCAGGCTGAGACAGGACAGGACAGGACAGGACAGGACACTAAAACACCCATAAGGCCCAACCTCAGGTGGGACTGGAGGACGTGAGGCTGGAGAGGGGTGGGAGTAGAGGGGTGGGGCCAGAGAGAGGCGGAGCTGGAGAGGGGTGGGGCTGGAGAGGGTGGGACTGGAGTGAAAAGAGACACCTAGAGGGAAAGACAGGGTAATGAGTTGTCTGGGTTTCTGTCCTGCCCAGTTCTCGCAATCATTAAGTCCCAAAGAAATCACAGAGGTCTACATTAGTTATAAACTGATTGGCCCATTAGCTCAGACTTCTTATTAACTCTTATAACTTATATAGCCCATTATTAGCCCATTATTCTTGTCTGTGTTAGCCATGTGGTTCAGTACCTTATTCAGTGGGGCGGGCAGTCACATCTTGCTTCTTCTGTGATCAGGTCAGTACTGCACAATCTGCTTCCTTCCTCCCAGAATTCTCCTGTTCTCATTGACCCGCCTCTACTTCCTGTCTGGTTGTCCCACCTATTCTTCCTGCCTGGCTACTGGCCAATCAGCATATATTTAAAATATAATTGACAGAATACAGACCAATTGTTTCACACCAATGAGTCTTGCAGCGACCTCCTGTCAGGTACTCAGATCATTCCATCCCCTCCCCCACCCCTCCCAGGTCTCTCCAAACACCGTCTGCTCCCTGGTCTGTTTGCTTCTAGCTTTGCTGAAACCCCAAAGTTCATCCTACTTTTGCACTGGGTGATAAAAGTGTTCTTTTTCTTGGAAAAGACTGAGAATTTGGGAGAGAAAAAGAAATGTCCACTCCCAAGACACTTCCAGGCTGAGGTTAAGGAAGAGGGACACAGAGCCTGACCCCAAATGGCAGACTAGGGAGTGAGGAAGGATGAAGCCATCTGGTGGGAACTGGTCAAGAATCCCCACTTTCTTATTCTACCCCTAAGCCTTGATCAAGCTCTGAGCCCCGAGCTGGCACCCCTACACTATGATTTTGTGCACAGGGATACCTGCTTGTTTCACAGTGGTATGCTGAGGTTAAAACAAAACAAAACAAAACAAAACCAAGAGTATCAGGCCAGGCAGAACGAGACCAGTTCAAATCAATGAGGCCACCATCTTGACTTCTGGTTACCCTCCTGTTTTATAAATGAGACAGATCAAAGGGATTCAACTCTTCCTAGGCCTCTGGGGCAGGAGTCTGTTAAATACGCTGAACACTATGCATGTGACTCGTGGAGTTAATATGTGAAAGGAGGGACCTTTCTAACCAAATCCTCTCTGGCGCCAATGTTCGGAGCACAGACATTTTCTGTTGTCTTTGCAATTTAGTCTGCAAACAGCTCATAGGAGCAATGCTGAGGAGCCCAGTGGGGTCGGCCAGGGACACAGCTAAAAGCTATAGGAGGCAGCAGTGTCTGCAAAGCCCTCCCCACCACCTCTCCCTTTGGGAGGTCTCACATAAACCAGGCTGGCCTCGAACTTGCCGTGTAGTCAAGGATGACGTGCTTCTGCCTCCAGAGTGCTGGGATCTTACGGGAGTGCACCAGCGTACCTATTTTATGCAACCCTGAGCACTGAAACCAGGGCTTTTGTGTATTAGGCAAGCACTCTGTCAATCCAGCTGCAGCCCCCCTCCCCTGTCCTATTTAATCTCCTTCTGCAAGAGCCTTTGACATTTGTCTGCTGTGCTGTAGGCAAGCCCATAGATGCTCCCACTGAGCTCGGTAGCCTTGAGAAGGGGAACTGTACGCAGAGCTGTACTCGGGTCACAAGGGACATCGTCATGATAGCTGTTCAAGACACCACTCTGACTTCAGGAGGCCTTGCTTCATGCCCATGTGACTTCACCTAGGCAATACTAGATTAGACAAAATTTATTTATTTAATGTGTATGGGCGTTTTGTCTATATAGATATCTGTGTACTTTGTACCTGTTTGGTACCCAAAGAGACCAGAAGGCATTGGAGGCCCTAGTACAGGAGTTAGAGACATTGTAAGCAGCCATATAGGTATTGGGAATTGAACTCTGGATATCTGTAAGGGCAGCCAGTGCTCTTAACTGCTGAGCCATCTCTCCAGCCACTTGGATGAATTTTAAGAGGCTTGTGGGCAGCTACACCCTGCCTTGATGAAGAGACTGTTCAAGCAAGTCCAAAGGAACAAGAACGCTCCCCTAGTGTTTCAGAGAAAAGTTTGTGGCTGACAAATGGATTATGATTGACAGGTAGGAGGGCTGTACCTATACTTCACAGTGGCTGGCCTTGATATGAGCTTGATGGCTCACACCTATAACCCTAGCACTTGGGGAGTGAGGCAGGAAGGTAGCCCATGGGGTCAAAGCCATCTTAGGCTACCAAGCAAAACTCTGTCTCTCAAAAGAAAAAAAAAAATTCAAATAGATTGTTTAGGCCACACAGGACTGGTGACCTGAGTCTGGATCTTAGAGCCCACATAAAAGCTGCAACAATGGTGCACATCTGTAATCACAAAGCTCCTGGGGTGAGAGACAGGAGTCTGCTGGAGGCTCGAGGGCCAGCCAGCTTGGAATACGCAGAACCTTGAAAAACACCAGACACCGGCCTCAAACAAGGGGCAGGAGCGGCCCAACACCCAAGGCTGTCCTCTGACCAGCTCAGGCACTCTGCGACATCCACAGACCTGTACTCACACAAACACCCATCACACACACTCACACAAAAATGAGTGCATGAACAAACACAAATATTAAAACAGAAAGAACGAACCCCGGGAAACAGATCTGTGGCTGGTGCCAGCTAGCAGTGACAACATTTGTGGCCCACACATTCCTCGTGGCTAAACACCCAGGCTGTGCCATTCACACCCCACCCCCAGCAGCATTTTCCAGTCTGTCACAAAGAAAACTAAAACCCATGAAACTGATTACATTTCAATTTCCCATGACCTCACCCTCCTTCCTACACAACAGAAGCTGCACGTTACCAGAGAGTGCCTGGGAGCCTTCTGGAACTCCAGGCTCTGCCGACCAGTTGGAGATGCCCTCCTGTGCTGTCCCCAGAAGTCTTTTCATGGGTGGAGATGGCAAAGCCCGTGGGCAGAGAGTGGCTGCAGCTGCAGAGGAACCGAGAAGGGGGAGAGGAGGAAGCGGCAGGCTCAATGGTGGGACTTTCAGAAAGAGCCCAATGCCAAAGAGCAAAGCATGTGGATGCTAGACCACCCCAGAGCAGCAACGGCTATTTGGTTGGCACACACACACACACACACACACACACACACACACACACACACATGCACGTACGCACGCACACACAAAGCATGATATCAGACTGTGAATGTTAACTCATCATAAGTAGGCTCACGTCTTTACTCATCAAAATAGGAGTCATTGCAACCAATGTGTTTTTTGCCAATGGTAAATAAATGTTTATTCCTGGAGTGTAAAAAACACTTGCTTTGGAATTTGTCGAATCCCTGGAAAGCACTTCCTGCGCCTTGACATAGTAGGAGCCTTTTCCTCACGCCAGGCAGTCAAGATGCTTCAAGAAGTGGCCATTGGCTTGTTTACAAGAGGTCTGGCAACCATGTGGAGAAGGCAAAGGCTTAGCTATTGACTGCCCTGTGCTATTGTTATAGAGTGATTAGGTTCTATGGGATGAGCCAAGTGGCTGCTGGCAGTGAGGTGTTCAGGGGCCCTCTGCTGCACTGACAGACCTCTCAGATGCAAAGTCCCTTGGGGTTCAGGAAGCTGTAGAGGATTAGACCATCAGACAGTGAGCAAGATGGGTTTTGGTTTTTGATTCAAGTTTTGCTTTGAAGTGCCTTCATGTTCTCTCTCTGTCCGTCCATCGAGGTGGTCACGGTGCTATCTGTTTGTTTGTTGTTTGTTTAAGAAGGTTTCATTTGTTTGTTTGTTTCACAGGGTCTCTCTATGCTGTCCTGGAACTTATGAAGTATCCAGCAGAGGAGACTACTCAGACATAGGTTTAAGCCAATAGAAAGTCTTCATTTGCTGGCCAGCAGCTACACTGAGTATTCCGGAACCCAGTGTAACCCTGAGCTTTTCTCAGGCGAGTTTTTAAGTACAAAAAACACATCCTGGGTTGACATAGTTCAGTTCACAAGAGCAGTCAGCCAGAAGAGGAGCTATAGAAGCCAAAAGCCAAGGTTAGCACATTTAGAGACTTTCCGGGACTACAGACGTTGATGGATCGGGTCTTTGTTTTGTTTTGGCAGGTGGTGCTGCCTTTGTGCTGAGTTTAATGATTCGAATGGCACTCCACCATGGAGTCAGTTGTCTGGGGCCTGTTAGGGAACTCACTAGGTAGACCAAGCTGACCTTGACCTCACCGAGGTCTGCCAGCCTCTGCCTCCCTAGTGCTGGGATCACAGGTGTGTCACCGCTCCTGGCATGGATGCTGGTTGTATACAACCCACTTTAATGTTATAATCGGACTTACAAATAGTTCATTGTGCTTAGTATAAGAGAGGAGAAGGGGTGAGAGATGGCCAGCTCTCGGCACCAGCTGCTCTGCCAGAGGACTTGGGTTCACTTCCCAGTACCCTTATAGCAGTGCACAGTTGTCTACAACTCTAGTCCCAGGGACCAGATGCCCTACTCTGGTCTCCTCAGGCAACAGGCAGACATAGGGTGTACACACCTATAGTCAGACAGTTCCATGCATAAAATAAAAATAAATACACCTTTTAAAAATCTACAAGAGCTAGTTCCAGGACAGGAACCAAAAGCTACAGAGAAACCCTGTCTCGAAAATAAAAAAAAAAATTACTTATTTTATTTATATGAGTATTTTGTCTGGATGTGTGTCTGGGTACCATGTGCATTTCCGATGCCCAAGGAGACCGGAAGAGTGTATGAGATGCTCTAGGACTGGAGTTGGAAGCTGCTGTGTGGGTGCTGGGAACTGAACCCACGTCTGCCTACTCTCTGCAAGTCACAAGTGTAGCTGCGGTCTTAGCCGTTGATTCATCTCTTCAGTCCAGATAAATAAAGGAGGAGAAGAGGAAGAAGGGGAGGAGAAGGGAGGGAGAGAAGATGAAAGCTGAAAGGAAGATTCTTAACATCTTCAGTCAGCTCACAAGGTCCTGCACCCCTTGTGAGGGTTTTTTTAACCGTTCCAGTGTGATTTGAATGCTGAACCATCTTTGATTGGTCCACAATGCTCTTCGGAAATTTCTTCTGCAACTATAAGATCAGCTTTGAGGCTTGCTCTCAGTCGGACACTGTTAACCTGCAGCTGCCGGCCACTACGGTCCTCACCTCCAAGTCTCGCAGCAGCTCTGAAAGTCTTCTCCAGCCATCACTGCCTGTTCAGCAGCAGCTCTGGGACCAAAGGCGGTGCTGATGCTGGGAGCCAGCTCTGTTGCCTTACAGTCATTCTGAACTCCAATAAGGCAAGTTGGCATCATTTTCATAGCATAAAATAAATATGAGAAAACATTAAGGGAGTCATTAAGAAACATAAGTTGAGAGATGCTCACTAAAATGATGTATGAACATAATTTCATTTATTGAGAATGCCTATCAAGCAGGGATATTCAATAACACAAAACCTGCAAATATGCTGGGCAGTGGTGGCACACACCTTTAATCAGAGGCAGAGGCAGGCGAACCTTTGTGAATCTGAGGCCAGCCTGGCTACAGTGTTCCAGGACAGCCAGGACTGTTTCACAGAGAAAACCTGTCTCAAAAAAAAAAAAATTAGGTAGATTATTTCCTGATTTTTTTTTTTGAGAAATCAGTATGGAGATTTCTCAGAAAAGTAGGGAACAATCTACCTCAAGACCCAGCAATATTGTTGTTAAGTATATAACCAAAACACGTTCAATCATACGGGTAACAAGGACATGTGCTCAACTGTGTTCATAGCAGCATTATTTGTAATAGCAAGAACCTGCACCGGGCGGTGGTGGCACGCGCCTTTAATCCCAGCACTCGGGAGGCAGAGGCTGGCAGAGGCCCCAGCATGGTCTACAAGAGCTAGTTCCAGGACAGGCTCCAAAGCTACAGAGAAACCCTGTCTCGAAAAACTTAAAATAAAATAAAATAAAATAAAGAACCTGGAAACAACCTAGATGGTTCTCAACATAGAATGGATAAAGAAAAGGTGGTACATTTACACAATGGAGTACTACACAGCTGTAAAAAATAATGACATCTTGAAATTTGCAGGCAAATGGATGGATCTAGAAAAAAAATCATACTGAGTGTGGTAACCCAGACCCAGAAAGACAAATATATGTATTCATGCATAAGTGGCTTTTAGACATAGAGCAAAGAAAAACAAGCCTACAGGTCACAACCCCAGAGAAAGTAGACAACCTGAGAGAGTAGAGGACCCTGAGAGAGACATACATGGATCTACATAGGAAGGTGAAAAAGACAAGATCTCCTGAGTAAATTGGGAGCATGGGGGTCATGGGAGAAAGTAGAAGGGGAGAGGGGAGGAAAGGAGAGGAGTGGAGAAAAGTGTATAACTCAATTAAAAACAACAACAACAAAAAGGCTATATTGCAGTGGTGGTACACGCCTTTTATCCCAGCACTCAGGAGGCAGAAGCAGGCGGATCTCTGTGAGTTCGAGACCAGCCTGGTCTACAAGAGCTAGTTCCAGGACAGGCTCCAAAGCTACAGAGAAACCCTGTCTTGAAAAAACAAACAAACAAAAAAACCTGCTATATTTAGACTTACTACTAAAAAACAAAAACCCTGCAATTACTTTTGTTCTAAGAACCAAGGCTGGGCTGCAGCTGTAGATTAGTTAGTTGAGAGTTTTCCTACACACGCAACCCCCAGGTTTAATTCCCTGCACCACATAAATTAGACATGTGACGTATACCTGTAACCTCAGCATCCGGGTCACAGAGGCAGGAGGAGTGATAAGGCTCTACCCTCTAGAGTTTGGAGCCATAAGCCTCCACGTTGTTCTCAAGGGCCCAGAACTTCCATCCCCAAGAAAGGCTGTATTTGTGCATTGGGGATTCTCATTCAGGCAAGACAAAAGGCCCCCAGCCATCTGTTTTGGTACCCAGCTCGTGGTTACGCATCCTGGTTTCCCACTCACCATGACCAGGATAATTTACAGTTTCCATGGCAACCCCTAGACTTGAGCAAATATGGTCATCAGGAAGGAGGCGATTGGCTTAGCGGAGATGGGATGTCAGAGGGTAATGGTGCCTGCCCCTCTAACCTGACCACTTGAGTTCCAGCCCCAGATCTCATGTGAAGGTGGAAGGAGAGAATTGCCTCAACCAAGTTTTTCTCTGACCTCCGAGTGCTGCGACACACGTGCTCACACACATCATACACACACACAAAACCAACATTCAGTGTGTCAGTCAGGGTCTCCAAAGGAGCACAAGTGGAAGAATGAATATACACATGATTTATTATATATGATATATATAAGAGTGTGTGCATGTGTGTGTGTTTGGTCGTTTGAGACAAGGTTTCTCTGTATAGCCTGGCTGTCCTGGGACTCACTCTGTAGACCAGGTAGACCTCGAACTCAGAGATCCACGTGCCTCTGCCTCTCAAGTGTTGGGATTAGAGGCGTGCACCTCCGGCTATATACGATTGATTAGAGAGACTCCAGGTGGGTTCTGGATAGTCCAACAATGGCAGTCTCACTATGGGAAGGCCAAGAATCCTGTTTGTCAAGGAGGCTGCCCATCTCAGCAATCCCAGTCTGGTTCTGGAGTCCTGAAAGATTCCTAAGGAGCTGCTGCCTTCTGTCAATATCGGAATCCCGAAGGAGCCGGTGCTAGTACCAAGGAAAGCCTCAGCAACAGGGTAGACGAGCTTGCCGCTGAGATTGAGGATAAGCAGGCAAAAAGCAAACGCTTCCTTCTTCCACGTCCTCTTAAGTGGGCTGCCACCCAGAAGGTGTGGCCCAGATTTAGAGTGTGATTGTTCACCTCAAGTGATTGATCAAGAAAACCCCTCACAGGCTTGCATGCCCAGTTACTTGGGGTTTAGTTGATTCCGGATGTAGTTAAGTTGACAACCAAGATTAACTATCACACTCAATACTTTTTTTTTTTTTTAAAATTCTTAATCTGGAAAAGCCCTATGCGTCTTTCCTTCTTTTACACCCGCCTGGCCCTCCCTAGCCTAAGAAAGCAGGAGCTATCATTTCTTTCATCGGCTGGTGGGATGTGTACTTGCTAACCCGTCTGTCCGACAGACTTGAAAGTTCTTGCCTGTACCTGAGTAAAACTCCCTTTCTGCTTAAATAACCTTCTGTTGGGAGAGCTCTGTTAAAGAATTTGGGATTCAGCTGGACAAGGATGGAGCACAGCTGCTGTGCCAAGACCGGCCTTGCCTTCCACACCGGGCAGTCAGGCAGATGTGAAGGAGAGGCGATTGACTTGGTGATCTGCCCAGGCAGCCCAGCCGGGTATCCTGAGCCGACACACAGTGAACTCGTGTGACCTGCGCTTTGGAAGTTCGTTCCAAATTGACTGTATGTCCCCTCACCCTCACTCACTAAATCCTGGCACTTAGTAGGGACTCCTTGGACATCTGTCACTTGACTGAGCCAGGGAGCAAACTGAGCCGCCCTTCGCACTCCCCAGTTCATCCCTGGCCTGTGCTGCGAACCAGCAAACTAGGCCACATGCCTGACCCAGTTTTTCCAGTGCAACCTGCCAAGCCCCGGGGGCAGCAGTGGGGCCAGAGCCAGCATCCATGGTGACTCGAGAGCTTCTCTGCATTCTCCTGGGACAGAGGCCTTCCAGATCTGCCCAGCTAGATTCGTGTGGGGCGGAGGAGGAAGGGGCCTATTTCAGGGCGGCTGAAAGTGAGTCTCCATGCAGCACTGCCCTCTAGTGGCCAAAAACGGATTGAAAGGTTTATGATCACTCACTGAGTGTGCTGTTAGAAACTTAGGTAGACACACGACTTTCACAGTGTCAGAATTTGTTAAACGCCAAAACAAACAAACAAACACACACACACACACACACACACGCGCGCGCGCACACACACACACACACACACAAGTGATGGTGGTTCCATGAGTGGCAACTTGCCAAGCCATCCCAATTTCCCTTGACAGTTGGTGAAGGCAAGCACAGATTCTTTTATTCTGATCTTAATTACTTAAAAATGTATTATTATTTTGATAAGTTTAAAGTTGGCACCTTTAAATTTTTCTTTTCTTTTTCTTTTGTTTTGGGGACAGACTTTCTCTGTGTAACCCTGGTTGTCCTGAAACTCATGCTGTAGACCAGGCTGGCCTTGAACTCAGAGTTCTACCCGCCTCTGCCTCCCACGTGCTGGGGTTCAAGGTGTGCACCACCACTGCCCAGCTTAAAATTTTTCTTATTTATTTGTTTATTTAATGTGTATAAGTGTTTTGCCTGTATGTCTGTCTGTGTACCACAAACATTCCTGATAGTTAAGGAGGTCAGAAGAGGGTGTTAAGTCCCTGAGACTGGAATTACAGATGGTTGTTAGCCAGCATGTGGGTACTGGGAACCCAACCCAGGTCCTCTAGAAGAGCAGTAAGTACTTTTAACCACTGAGCCGTCTCTCCAGGTGAGGTGGTGTCATTTTACTCTTAGTAGTAGGTTATAACCTGTGCCGTGAGAGCAGGTGTTTACATACCCAACAAAGTAGAGGCATCCTGCCTCTGTGTTTGCATTCAGACTACAGCCAGACCCTGCTTGTAAAACGGAACCACAAAGTATGGCCTATAAAATAAACACCATTTTAGCAGCCAGAGAGAAGATTCAGCGGTTCAGAGCACTGGCAGAGAGGGCATGGGTTCGGTTCCAGGGAACGGTTCATTGGCATCTAGAACCTTCACAGTGTTGTACGACCCTCACCTGCGGCAGCTTAAAGCATGAATGCACACTGGAGCTAAAGGAGCCCCCAAACCCAGTCAGCAATCACCCCATCTGTAAGTCTAATTTCTGCCTCTATGGATTTGCTGATTCTGGACATTTCCTATAAACGGAACCGTATCATAACTGTCTGCTTACATCTCTTTAAAACGTCGTATTATTATTTTGTTGTTGGATGTGTGGCTTGCGTGTGCGCCTGGTGCATGTGTGGAGGTCGGAGGACAACTCGGTGGAGGTGGTTCTCTCTTCCACCTTGGCACAGGCCTCTGGGAGCCAACTCAGATCACCAGGCCTGAATCATAAATGCCTTTACCCACAGGCTTTCCTTTGATGTTTTTGTCTCTTTCGTTTAGCATAATGCTCACAAGGTCTATTCATACTGTAGTATATGCGGGTGATCCACTCCTTTGAGAAGGAGGGAAGATGCTGAGGATGGACCCCACACCCTCACATACGCTATGCAGACACTCCACTACTGAGCTCTAGTCCCAGTCTTCGCTCACTCTTTCTTATGCCTGAGAAGCGTTCCACTGTGTGCATGTGCCACAGTTTGTTTCTTCCTTTTACTGTAGCTTAAATATGAAATGTCTCTGCTGTGAAGGTTTGGGTCCTAGATGTGGAAGTGTTTGGGGAAGTGGAAGAAACTTTGGGGGTTGGGTCTGGTTGGAGAGGGCCGGTCACTAACAGCATGCCCAGAAAGATATGCCTTGGTGCCAAAGAAAATCCTTCCCGCTTTTGTTTTTCTCAAGGATTAATTGATCGTTCATTCATTGACAAGATGTCTGAGTGGCCTCCACCACGGGATCATGGTGAGCAAAGCTTCTGTGAACATCTGTAGAGGCCATTTTTGGTGTTGTTTGTATCGAGAGAACCCTTTCTCTGTGTAGCAGTCCAGGCTGTCCCGGAACTGGCTCTGTAGATCATGCTGGCCTCGAACTCACAGAGATCCTCCTGTCTCTGTCTCCAGGGAGGAACCAGGCTGGAACTTTTGGTCGCATGTGCCAAGAAGCCTGTGTCTTCCAAGAGAACCCACGCCGCAAGGCACCAAAGCTGAGTGCCTCAGTAGTTCTGGTCTGGAAGGCTGCTGGTTCCTAGTCCACCATGGGAGTTGGAAACATTGGTTCTGCTCTCAGCAGAGGAGCCACAGGGAACATCAACTCCTGGACAAAAGAGATGGTCAAAACAGTAAAAGGCACCACGATCTTCCTGAAGCCTTCCTTGAATTTGCAGTGTCACCAGAAGGTGTGGCCCACAGTCAGCTTCCAGTATCCATCAAGGCGATCAGAACACTTCTTCAGGAGGGGCTCCCTCCTCGGGTGAGCCCTATTCTAACTTGTTTTAAACCATTTTAAACCATTGAAACCAACCATACAAGCATAGAAATAATATATCTTCCCAGTGAGCAATCACTCCAACACAAGGGAGTTGAATGAAGGAGAGGCCCTTTAGGGGCCCTTGTCCGGCTCTGGCTACTGCTCAAAGAGGAGCTGGCCTCAAACTAAAGCTTTTACTAATTTATATATACCGGATGCTTATGCGTTCCACACTTCCTTAAATTCCTTTAAGGTCCCAGCCCCACGTTACACTTTGAACAATTTAAATACAGACAAGAGACTACAAGTCTAGCAACTTGGGCAGATGGGAGATTTATAAAAGCAGATACCTTACCAGAATTACTTTAAGTACACCAGTGTTGTCCTTTTTTTCAAATAGTTACCTGGGTTATCTTGCGCACCTATCAGAATTCTGATTTTCTCAAGAAGAGAACTGGAGGCTTTATGGTGGGTCAGGACTTAACAGTGGTCGTGACCCCAGACTGCCCCGTGAGCTGCCCCTTAGAAGCATGTTCCTCAATGTGGGGTGGGGCTAACAGCTCGTGAATCCCCACATCCTAGCCTGAGAATCTCACGTGTCTCTAGCAGGCCTGGTTAGCAGGCTACTTCTCTTTGGGGTATTTTGGAAGCATTGCTCCCTTAGCTAAATTCCACTTTTATGCGACTCAACATCTCCTAAGCAAATTTGTGTGGTGATATTTTGTTTGTGTTTTAGAAACTAAAGTTTGCCTGGAGATCAGAGTGCAGAGCTAAGCCCCTGGAGATGCCAGGCACACACCTTTAAATCCCAGGATTCTGGAGACAGAGGCAGAGGGATCTCTGTTAGTTCAAGGGCTCTCTGTGTACCTGCTCTGGTGGTGGCCTGAATTTCTCTCGTCTCTCAAAGCAGCATCCCTTCCTGGCTGTTGGTTAGCTTAGCTGAAGAGATCAGATACATTTCTTAGGATGACATGGGCCAGCAGAGAAGACAGAGAAGAGCTTCTGTCATTTAGAGTAGGATTTGGGGTGTCTTGGGCTCCCAGGAGCCCTTTTGGGCCCTCTTGATTTCTGATCATTGGAGGTTATTTGAAATAAGTGAGGTGTGACTGCCCTCTTGAGAAAAACATAAATCTTAATTCATTCCAATTAATGGGATTTTCCACATGCTTTGTGGAAGAAACAGTTCTGTTTGGTTGTGGGGTGCCATCCTGAACTCCCCTGGGTCTTTCCTTTTTTTAAAAGATTTATTTATTTATTTTATGTATATGAGCACTCTATCCGCATGTACGCCTTTATGCCAGAAGAGGGCATCAGATCCCACTAGATGCAGTTGTGAGTCACCATGTGGTTGCTGGGAAATGAACTCAGGACCTTTTAACCGCTGTCATCTCTTCAACTCCCCTCCCCCCCCTCTCTCTCTCTCTCTCTCTCTCTCTCTCTCTCTCTCTCTCACACACACACACACACACACACACACACACACGGAGTTTTAAGTACTATATTGCTTGCGTGCCTTTCTTTCCTCTCCCCACACTCTATTTTGTCTGATTTTCTTGAACAGAGACCTGTCTTCAAACTTACTGTCTAGCCCAAGCTGGCCTTGAACTTGTGATCCTCTGTGCTCAGTCTTTCCAGTACTGATATTAGTGGCATGTGAGGACTTCCAACCTGGTTTTAGTATGCTTTTTAAAAAATATTATTTATGTATATTTTATGTGTATTAAGTGTCTTGCCTGTATGTGTACCATGTGCATGCAGTGCCCGCAGAGGCCAGAAGAGGGAGCCATGTAGTTGTAAAACACCATGTACTAAGCCCCAAGCCCAGGTCTGCAAGAGCAGCCAGTGCTCGGCACTGCTGAGCCATCTCTCCAGCCCTACTTGATGATGATGACGAGGAGGAGGAGGAGGATGATGGTGTTGATGATAGTGGTGGTGGTTAGGAGGAGGAAGAAGAAGAAGAGAAGGAGGGTGATGCTGGGTTTTCAGGACTGCATCCCACTGGATGGTCCAGGATGACCTTCTACTCTCCATCCTCCTGCCTCACCTTCCCAAGGGCTGGGATGATATCCAGCTTGAATTTCTTGCAACCCCTCGTGCTGTTTTCTACAACAGCTGCCACATTTCTCTACCCCTGCCCATAGGCATGCTTTTAAATCACCTTTCTTTTTTTCGGAAAGTATTTTTAGATTTATGTGCATGAGTGTTTTGCCTGAATACACACACACCCCCCACATGTTTTCTAGGTGCCCAGGGAGGTCAGAGGAGGGCTTCCGATTCCTTGGACCTGGGTGACTGTGAGAACCTGGGTCCTCAAGAGCGGCAAATGCTCCTCATGCGCCTCTCCAGCTCGCTCGCTCTCTCTCTCTCTCTCTCTCTCTCTCTCTCTCTCTCTCTCTCTCTGAGGGCCCGAAGCTGGCTTCAGACTCACTATGTATCAGAAACCATGAACTTACACGTCCCAAGTGTTTAGTGTCTTGTTCTGTGTCATCACTTCCAGCTTCAATTCTCCACTTTCTTGTTTTTAAAAAAATATTAATTTTCTTATCACTGTTGTTTTTTTTTTTTCAAGACAAGTGTTTTTCTGTGCACCCCTGACTGTCCTGGAACTCGCTGTGTAGACCAGGCTGTCCTCAAACTCTCAGAGATCCGCCTGCCTCTAAAGGCGTGCCCCACCCCCGCCCAGTATTTATTCATTTTTTTATGTGTGTATATGTGGACCATGGGTGTGCCTGGTGCCCAGGGAGGTCAGAAGAGGCATCTGATTGCCTGGCACTGGGTCTCCTGAACCAGCTGAGTGTGGTCATGGGGGCGCTAGGACCAAACCGGTGCTCTAAATCACCAAGCCATCTCTCCGTCCCCAGGTCTCCTCTTTTTTTAAGCAACTCCTGTTTCTCTCAGTGTCTGTGAAAGGGGATCTCAGCTCTTGTGGTTTGGTTTCTCATTTCCCTGGTGAACGGACCTACTAGACATCTTTTCAACTGCTCTCGTGGCGTGCAGGGTCAGAGGACAAGCTGATGGGGTTGGTCCACTTCTCCCACCATATAGGCTCTAGGGATCAAATTCTGATTGCCAGGCCTGTTCAGAACATGAGTAGAGAGGAGCAATCTCTCAGGCCTTGGCCTATGCTCACAGGCCATTTGTAGATGTTCCTTGGATAAACGGCTGTTCAAGTTTCGAGTCAGGTTGTTTGAGTCTGCTGTTATTACTGAGGAGCCTGCATGTGTTCAGGATATCGGTGTCTGACCAAATAAACGATTTGCAAGGTATCTTTTCCTGGTCTGTGAGTTGCCTTTTCACCGTGGTTCATGTTCTTTGAAGCATTCCGTGGAAATCACTCTAAAGGTAGACGTCATCCCCGTGGGGCGGTAGAGCAAGGGGAAGGAATTTCTGCCCAAGGAAGTAGTCCTGAAAACACAGGAGGGCTGCAGGCTTCTGCTTAGAGAGATGGGGCACTACGGCTTATCTGTGGGAAGCAGTTTACTGTGCGCTAGCTCATCTCTCTGGGGTATTCCCCACAGAGCGTGAGCTGTTCCAGAACAGAGCCTTTTATACTGTTTCGGGTTCTTTGTCTCCTTATAGGGTGACTTGTGTTCTCATTGGTTAGTTTAAACTGCGGGGCAGGGAGGCTGCAAAGGGAGGGGGAGGGGAAGGGGAGGAAGAGGTTTGCAGAACAGACACGGATGGGCCTGCCAGACACCAGACTGCCTTCCTGCTCTTCCCCTTGGCTCTGGGAGAGGGAGGGGCTGCCACAGGCCAGCGATCTAATACTGGATATAAAGTGGGGAAGGGCGGAGACCATTTTTGTCCCAAGGATTTAGTGGCAACCCCTATCAGTTTAGACTGATTCTGGTCCATGATTTAGGAGATTGGGTGAGCCCACATTCCACCCTCCCCCCTTACATACCTAACTTTACTTTGTGGGGCAACAGAGGAGGGCGGCTCTGAGAGAACTGGATTCTGACCGCCACCTCCATCCCCCCACCCCCAACATCTTAGCTACCAGAGTCTATAAGGTTTTCTTAGGAAATAGCACAATTATGCCAAACTAGAGGAGGGGAATATAGTCTGAGTTGTGGAAGAAACTGGTGTATTCTAAACCTCCCCTTCCCTCAAACTATAAAGCATATGAAGGCCTTCTGAGCTCAGCTTAGACCAGCGTCTCAGCGGGTAAGCTGCCTCAGTAAGGAGTCAGACTCACTGGCTCGTTAGAGAACCATGGTGGCCACAGGATTCCTGCCCCCTGAGGCATATTTGCTAACCTTAGGACAGCCTCTCAGAGTATAGACCCCCACAACATCAGGAGAATCTAGTTTTGATTCAAAGGTACAGTTACAGTGGTCAGATAGAATGGCGGAGTACCAGCTGTTCTCCAGGAAGTTCCTGAAGTGACCCACCCTCTGCCAAGCCTGCTGCTTTCCCTCCTGAAGGGGGTGGGGCCTGAGCACGCTGCCTGACATCAGCTCCTGAGCGCAGCCTCTGCTCGGTCCTGACCTCCAGTTGTTTAGGGAGGGAAGGCCATTCGTTCAGAATGGAGTTTGGAGATTGGAATAAGCTCTAGTGACAGGGTTTGACACTCGAAGCTGGAACCCTTTCAGCTAGCACCAGTGCCCAGTTGGCAGAACTCAGCTCTGGCAGGGGCTTTGAAGCCCAGCAAAGGAAAAGGAGTAACTATCTTTGTGTACTCTAAATGTGCATATGGGGTTCTGTGGGCACAGGGGCCGTCCGGAGAGAGGGGACTCTTGGCAACCTCAGGGGCTCCCTCGATTGATTAGATGCAGCTCTGCTCCCCCAGGACTTTGAAGTTCCGCACTGCTGAGGCTACTGGAGTAGAGTACTATGGGTAATGCTGTCCTGTCCTGTGCGATGCTCAGGGAATTCCCTAACAGCCCCAGCTTTTAGGAAGGCTTTGGAGGACTCACCAGGCCACTAGGGCGTATCTCAGACTGCGCTGGGATGTCCTCTGGACCACCTTCACCTACCTAATGGGCAGGAGGACTTTAGGAGCCATTTGGGCACACCTAGAAGTTTTCACACCTGGAAGTTACACTTGCTCCCCTCTCTCCGGTGAAACATTTCCAGGTCGTGGGGTCCTTACTTCCCTAGTCAACCACAGGGCATGCCTTCCCCTGGTGACTATCTTGAGACTGGCCAGAGGGAACAACAGGAAAGAAAAACCTACTGGGGAACTCAGCACACACCTGGGGGGGGGGGGGTGAAGGGCAATTTAGAGTGGACATCTTGGAAGAGAGACACACAGAAAGGCCTCCTTGTCCGAGCAGAATGTAAGTTGGCTTATTATTTCAAGGTGGAGGGCTAAGTACTTACCAAAGGAGTACTTAGGACTTACGGAATGGACAACTGGTCTGGAACACATTTTCCAACTGCATACCTCAACTTTACCTTGGGAGAGGGAACGCAGCAGGCCCAACAAGGACTGTTAGCTATCTTCATTCAGATGAGGCCAGAGCTATTTTGAGGCCAAAGGTCAACTCTTCTAAATGCCCAGGCAAGGATTACTAACATCGTTTATGGAGGGAACACACTCCCTCTGGAAAATAGATCCCATGGCTGCAATAGCACGGCCTGGGTTTTCACTGCCCCTGTTCCCCGGGAGTTACTGGCTAAAGTTTTAGGAAGTTCAGTGGATGTAGGAAAGGTAATACGGGCATCCTGGACTGGCCTTTGTCTCGCCCTCCCAGGTCCAGCCCACCCTGCTGGAGTTCTGGTCCCACTCCTTGGTGCCTCCCAGAGTCTTGTCCCCCGTTCCTCGGAGGTTTCCCTCCCTGGTCCGTGGTGCAGGGGGTGTTGGAGGTTGTCCTGGGCCCACATTCCTCTCACTTCCCGCCATTGTCCCGAGTTCCTGTGGCCTCGCCACTCTCCCCGGGCCGACCCCCAGCTGCGGACAGTGGTGACTCATTTCCTTTCTTCCTAGTGACTTAATCTTGCCCCCAAGCAGGGCCAGGACCTTCTCTTGTTGCTGAGACTCGGTGCGTGGCATGGCGCTTCCCACCCGGCAGGGGGCACCAAAAGCCTGCGGTGCGGCCTGCAGGAGCCCAGGAGGCTCAGACCTGTCATGGTCGTCTTGGTCTGGGCTGGGGAAACCAAGACCTGGGGTATTCCGATTGGGATTGTTTATTTCACACCCTGCCAACAGCGGGTAGGAATTCAGTACCGGATCCCACGGCTTCACACCGCAGATAGTAATTTCATCCTCTGCTCCTCTGGCCTCTTCCTCCTGTGGTGTTTCCAACATTGTCTGCTGACATATTCCCTAAATAGTGATCCTTGTGGGTACTGCGACATGGTAGTTCCAGGAACTTGTACTTGCGGGGGCCCCACCAGGAAGAAGAGGAGTCCACAGTCATAGTGGCCTTCCTGACCCACGACAGTCCTCTGGCTTCCCCCTTTTCTTCCTCCCATGTTCCAGAGACCCACAGACTTCACTGAGTATGGAAATATCCGTTATTTTTCTAGAGCCACCCATGGAGTATGAAGTGACACAGCAGGTCTCAGACTACACCCTACAACCCTGTCTCTGGCCTCATGACCTCCCTGCGCTGCAGGAATTATGAATACAAATGTCTGAGGCAGCCCTAAGGAAGAAAGGCAGAGAGACCTGGAAAACGAAGGGGGATACAGGAGCCTGGGAAGTCCAGGACAATTAACAAAATGTGTTCTGAAGGTTGCTCACAGAGACAATATTCTTTCATATGGAGATATTCCAAATAAGAACATGAAAATAGGGCCTGGAGAGATGGTTCAGCCATTAAGAGCACTGGCTGCTCTTCCAGAGGACCCAGGTTCAATTCCCAGCTCCCACATGACAGCTCACAACTGTCTGTAACTCCAGTTCCAGCTAATTTGACACCCTCACACAGACATGCATGCAAGCAAAACACCAATGTATGTAAAATAATAAAAAAGTCATTAAAAACCATGAAGCGAGTAATGGACCACTCTTAGGGTGTAGCTATTATGACTAAGCGTGGCCCTTCTCTTCGGTCAGCTGTAAAACTGCAAGTTTTGGGGAATCTTGCAAGTGAGGCCCTTAAGCTTCATTTGCATTTGTGACTTAATCCTCCTCCTCCTCCTCCTCCTCCTCTGTAACCTTTGTGACCTACAGCTTATCTTATTAGATCACAGCGGGGCACCTCAGGGACCACCCTGTGATCTCTTTTACCAGAAAAGGGAGAAGGGAGGGACAGTCTCTAGAAGCCACAAAAATCCTACAGTGGCTAGTCTGCACTCACGTGTGTGTACTGTTGCCCTAAGTGCTTCTCTTTCCAGGCCCCCAGCTCTGTGCTTGAATTTGTGTTAATTCTTTTCTTACTTAAGGTAGTTTTCCTTAAAAGTGTGTGTGTGTGATGTGTTTAAGTGTGATTTGTATGCATGTATGATATGTATATATGTATGATGTGTGTGATGCATGTGTGTGGGTGTGTGATGTGTATATGTGTGTATGTATGGTGTGTGATGTATGTATGGGTGTGATGTATATATGTAGGTGTGATATATGTATGCGGCTATGTGATGTGTATGTATGTGTGTGATGTATGTATGTATATGGGTGTGCGATGTGAATGGTGTGTGTATGTATGATGTGTGTGTGGTGTATGAATGTGTGTGTAATATATGTATGTGAATATGTGATGTGTATGTGGGTATGTGATGTGTATATGTGTGTGTGATAGATGTATGTATGTGTGTGATGTATGTGTGTGGGTGTGTGATGTGTATATGTGTGTATGTATGGTGTGTGATGTATGTATGGGTGTGATGTATATATGTAGGTGTGATATATGTATGCGGCTATGTGATGTGTATGTATGTGTGTGATGTATGTATGTATATGGGTGTGCGATGTGAATGGTGTGTGTATGTATGATGTGTGTGTGGTGTATGAATGTGTGTGTAATATATGTATGTGAATATGTGATGTGTATGTGTATGTATGATGTGTGTGATGTTATATATGTGTGTGATGTATGTACGTGGAGGTGTGATGTGTGTGGTGTATGTATGTATGTGTAATATATGTGTGTGGGTATGTGATGTGTATATGTGTGTGTGATAGATGTATGTATGTGTGTGATGTATGTGTGTGGGTGTGTGATGTGTATGTCTGTGTATGTATGATGTGGGTGTGATGTATAAGTGTGTGTGTGTGTGTGTGTGATGTGTGTGGAGTAGAGTGTACATTTGAAGGCCAGAGTACAGCTCTGAGGGGCCAGCTTTCTCCTTTCACCTTTCAGGCTGTCTAGCAAGTGCCCTTCCGGGTGAGCCATTTTGAAAGATCTAAACCTTTTTCTTAATAAACTCCCAGCAGTGCTTCTTCATAGCCTTGAGACTTGTCCTGAAGTTCTCTGCTCAATGCCGGAGAATCCTGGCTTTTCCTGTGGAGGAGGGGGCTTCAAGGCAGTGATGTGGAGCTGTGCCCCCCTCCCTGCCCCACCCCCGTCCACTGCTGACACAGCTCAACACATGTCGATCATTCTGCCCCCCCTCCTCATCTCTTCTGAAGGTCGGGTGTCAGAGCCATAAAGACGAGAGTTTGTGTGAGGAACAAGTGAGCACAGCCACTGAAGGTGCTTCTCGCGGTGCCTGGGCCCAATCACATACAACAGTCCCTCAGAACTGGGCTCCATGAAGGACAGGGCTCTCTGCGTTTCCTGTGCACAGCCATATCTGTGACGTCTTCGGCAGAGCTGGGATTCAGTAAATGCTGTTGGAGTAAATGCCTGAATGTTAGCTGCTGCCACTACTGCAGAAGTTGACTGCACTCTAGGTTTTAGGCCTGTTGGACCAGAGGGAAGATGCTCCAGAGAGCATTGCCTAGAATAGCAGTGTCATGGTCTGGATGGTATCTTACTTAGGGTTTCTAGTGCTGTGACCAAAAGTAACTTGGCCAGTGTCTTAGTCACTGTTCTGTTGCTGTGAGGAGACACCATGACCAAGGCATATAAGAGAAAGCATTTAACTGGGAGCTTGCTTCCCGTTCCAGAGGGTTAGCATGATGGTTCCCATCGTGGTGGGAAGCATGGCAGCAGGAATGCTATGGAGCAGCAGCTGAGAATTTACCTCTGACCTGGAAAAAGGAGGCAGAGAGAAAGAGAGACTCTGGCATGGGCTTTTGGAACCTCAAAGCACCCACTGGCACACCTTCTCCAACAAGGCCACACCTTCTAATACTTCACAAACAGTTCCACCCACTAACTGGGAACCAAGCATTCAAACATACAAGCATAGAGGCCATTCTAGTTCAAACACCACAGGGAAGAAAGGATACAATTTATCTTATATCTTTCAAGACACACTGTATCACAAAGAGAAGTCAGCAAAGGGACAAAGACAGGAGTTAAAGCAGAGGGCATAAAGGAATGCTGCCTACTAGCTTGCTCCTCATGACTTACTCAGACTGCTTTTTATACCTGCTAAAGGATGGCATTGCCCACAGTGGGGGGGCACTTCCACATCAATCATTAATTAAAAGACAATGACTTACCTACAGGCCAATCTTTTCTTTTCTTTTTTAAACAGAGCTTCTCTGTGTAATAGCCCTAGCTGTCCTGGAACTCACTCTGTAGACCAGGCTGACCTCAAACTCATAGAGATCCACCTGCCTCTGCCTCCTGAGTGCTGGGATTAGGTGTGTGCTGCCACCACCTGCTACCTACAGGTCAATTTTATGGAGGCATTTGAGGCATTTTCTCTTCCCAGGTATAACTAGGTTTGTGTCAAGTTCACAAAACCGACCAGGACAGCTAACTCGCACAAAGCCCTGGGACTGACCACCAGCACTACGTGAAGTGGGAGCTGATGTGAGCCTCTGTAATCCCAGACTTCAGGAAATACAGGCTGGAGGCTCAGAAGTTCAAAGTGACTCTGGAGGAGTAGCAAGCTTAGGACCACACCTGAGACTCTGGTCTCAAAACAGGCAAAAAAGTTTGGGTATTTATTACACACCTGAAAATCAAATGCATGATGACAATTGTATAGAGGCATGGTTGTTGTGGTAAAACTAAAATGCTGCAGCTCCCTGAGTAGCAGCAGTGGGCAGCAAGCAGGGAGCTGTACTGCGTCCCGTGGGCCATAAGGGCCAAGGGATCCTAGGCAAGGAGCCACATAAGGGTGAGAGACTGAGATAGGGCAGCCAGTCCCAGGAGGAGCCGCAGCCCAAGTGAGTGAGAGACAGACAGATAGGCACGCCATGCAGAGTGAGGTTGGATATTTATTTAGTGGTTTATGGAAGGGAGGGGGAGAGGGAGGGAGAAGGGGGATGAGGAAAGAAACAGAGAGAGGGAGGGAGGGAAGGAGAAAGGGAAGAGGGGGGAGGAGAGGAGCCATGGCAGCAGCTACTTTGGGAGAGAGATGGAAAAGGAAGGAGCTCAGACTGGAAGCAGAAGGAAGATCAGCTTGCCTCGGTGGTGGAGGGGGGGAATGGGCGGGGCTTGTCTCTTAAAGGGACTGGACGGACCATTACAATGGTGGCTTCTTCCTACAATTCCAGCACTTGGGAGGCAGAGGCAGGAGGGTCTCTATGAGTCTGAGGCCAGTCTAGATTATATAGTGAGTTCCTAGTCAGCCAGGGCTACATAGTGAGACCCTGTCTCAAAAACCAAAACCAAAATCAAAAGTAAGGCTGGGAAGGAAAAACATAAGGAAATATGTTTGTGGTCCTGGGAGATGTTCGAACAGGACCCTGTCTAGGGAAATGGCATGATGACACTCTCCAATGAATGGGCACGTGGGTAAGATGGTCCCCAAGTTGCAGCTTTGCAGCTAAAGGCACAAACAGAGGCATCTCTGGGACCACACCTTCCTACTCTGTTGGTGTCGTGCCTTAAGAACCGAGCCTTATGGGAAGCAAGTGTGCTCCTTAGTGAATCCTTAGTGTGTACCTAGAATATCACACCTGTCTGGTCTGGGTTCCCACCTGGGGAACAGGACAGCTTTGACCTGACTTTGACCTGCCTCAGTGGCCCAACTGCAACACAAACCACAAAGCATTGTGTCAAAGGAGCTTGGCCCACTCTGGAGTTAACCAGATCTGAGTTCAGATTCAGTCTGATTAATGTTTTTCCCTTCTTTGAACCTCAATTTCTTCAGCTCAGAAAAGGGAATTGGGTCCAGAAAGATGGCTTAGTGGTTAAGAGCACTTGCTGCTCTTGCAACTGGCCTAAGTTTGGTTTCCAGCACCCACATCAGGCAGTTCCAGGGGACCCAACACCCTCTTCTGGGTTTCTCAGGCACCCACATGCACCTGGTACACGTGTAGACATGAAGGCATACACATATACACATACGTAAATTGAGAATAAAAATGGAAGTATTTGGTTCTTGGAGTTTTTAGAAGATAATATGTACACAATCCCTGGCCCAGAGTCGATGCTTGGAGAATACTCACATTCCCTGGCTCCTAGCTTCAGGTCAAAGACGAGGCTGTGCCCCTCAGTAAAACACAAGTGTTCCCAAAGGAATGTTGTGTATCGAAGGAGCCAGCTGAAGTCCCCTATAAATCCCTTAGCATCCAGTTTATTCATCTTCAACACAAAGGAAGGAGGGGAGAGCATCCACACCCCTGCTGAGGTCGAGGACACCTTCTTGTGACCTGTGGAGAGACTTTGGAAGTCCCAAAGGCTGAATGAAGGTCACCTCTCAGCCTCAGCTTTCCAAATTAGCTGGGCCTTCCTGTCCCCAGCAGCCTCTGCCCTGGTGGGATTTCTAGCATGCTGCATGCCGGAAGCCATGGGCTTTGGCATCCAACAGAATCCACTTCCAGGTCTAGCTGCTCCGTTCACTTAGGTTGAGTTGTTGGGAGTCACATGAGGACACCACCAGTTGTGTTGCAAGGTTGCTGGGAGACCTGGAACCACACAAGGTGTTCACACAGATACAGCAGCTACTTCCTAGATGATCACTGGGCTTTGTAAAGTGCTTAGGACGGAGCATAGCTAGGGCTGAGTCCACTTCCCTGGGGACTAACCAATGAGACGTGCAGAGCAGGGTTGGCGAGATGACTCGGGATGAGCACTTGTTGGATCCAGCTTCTGCTCCCAGCTCCACAGGGCAGCTCATAACTACCTGCCACTCTTTAGCCTCCTGGGGCCCAGCCCAAAGGTGGTGTGCATACATACGTTAAGGGTGACACTCCTAATTATATATAAACATAGCTCAGTAAATAAACAGATGTATATTGTAAAGAAAACAGTTGGATGGAAGTCTTTCTTCTAGAAACTTCTCTAGCAACTTTCTTACCTCCTACTTGAAGACCCAACTTCCTTTGGTCATATTGGGGAATTCAGGGTTTGGGGAGTCTGAAAATGATCCCTGTTCACAAAGAAGATGAAGGTACGGAAAGAGTTGATGGTCTCTAAGGCCCAGATCAGTCAGCCTCCTACACCACAGTCTCTTAGACATTTACCCATTTAAGCTCCTATTTTTGTCTTCTCAACAGCCCTGGAAAGGGTGTAAGGATAAGGTTTTGTCACTGGGTTTCACAAAAAGGAACTGAGGACTATGGAAAGTGTGGGGTTTCCCCATCCAATCCCCAAGCAGCCATGACATCATAGCATAATAACCGATGTACTGGGCGGCACAGAGTGCAAAGCTTCAGCACATCCTCTGGTACCAGGGACCCATAGGCTGCCTGCCACTCCCGGTGAGTGTGTGTTTGCACGTGCTGGCATCTTGGCATACATGTGAAGGTCTGCGGAAAACTCTATAGAATCATTTCTCCCTTTTATCTGAACGCACCTACGGCTCCTTGTATGTAGAAGCCTAGGTCAACCTCAGGTGTGTATCACCATGCCTGGCCAGCATGTCTTGTTGCTTTTTTGTTTGTTCGTTTGTTGTTTTGTTTGTTTAAGAAAGGGTTTCTCTGCGTAGCTTTGGAGCCTGTCCTGGAACTACTCTATAGACCAGATTCAGCAGCTACTGAATGGCGTGCCCTCACCCGCGGTCACTAAGGTCACACAGCCAGCAGCTACTGAATGGTGTGCCCTCACCCTAGACCCTGGTCTCTGATACATTCCACTGCCGAGTGAGGCCTGGTGCAGCTCCTGGTTGGGACTCAGGTCAGACTCAATGATGTGACATGGATGGAGAATCTCTTGGGCGCTCCTCGGCCCCGGACTCCTTCCTTGTGCCTGCTGAGGCTGGCAAAGCTGAAGGGCTTCAGGCTGTCTTGTTGGCACCAGGCTTCTACACGGCAGGGTTAGCTGTGCGAACAGGGTGATACTGTTGTCCTCCCGTCCTCTGCTGGAACTGTAGGCCGTCAGGATGGAGTGGGAAGGAGGGCAGATTGAGACCCGAGACTCTATCAGCTCTTGTGACCTCTGACCTCTGTGGAGCATGTGACCTGCTGGAGAGTTGGCACGTTTTGGTGAGAGGCTGGAAGCATACCTCGCCCAGGTGAGCTGAATTCAAAGAATCTACAGGGCAGGTTGCTGCCCTGTGACCATATGGGGAACCAGGAGGTAAAAGACAGTATGAGTCAAAGAAGCCAGCCTCCCAGCCTCCTTAGCGTTGAAAAAGAAAGCGTATCCATTATGTGTGACTGCATAACAAATTATTCCACAACCCTAGCAGATTACAGCAACCTAAGTTTCCTGTCTCATGCAGTTCCTAGGGGCCGGAAATCTGGAAGAGGCTTAGCTGACGGCTGTGGTTCTGACTCAGGGTCCCTCAGGAGGTTACGGTCAAGCCATCTGCTATCGAGGGAAGACTAGATGACTGGGCATGGTAACGCAGGCCTGCTTCCTGCTGCCCAGATACATATGTAACAAGTTCTGCCACAAGCTCCTGATGCCCCAGATGGAGCCCAGCTGCCTTGCCTTCTCTCCACCCACAGGCTAAAGCAAGGCTCCCATGGTTAAGTTGCTTTGGCCGGGTATTTGGTTACAACAAGAAGAAAGCGGCTGCCACAGTCGCTGGTGGTGGCTGCGGCCCTTACTGCCTGCACACAGCTGCTTCAGGATGCTTACGAAGAGCCAGGGACAATCAGGACGTCTCCTGTGACCATCCTTGGTCGTCGTCAGCCAGCATTTCCACAACAGCTTGTCCCATGGCTCAGCTGTGCTCTGGTCTGTGTTTGTGGGGGATGGGAGATCCTGTGAGGTGTGGATACCAGAAGGTGGCATCAGTAGGACCATCTTGCATCTTGAAGGCTGGTTGACCCAAAGGACATCAGGATGTTGTTTGAGTCCTAAAGTCCTAGAGAGCTTGACCACGGGTCATCCTGAAAGCACTCCAAGCTCATGGACAGGCTCCCAGACCCTGGCTTCTCCACACAATCTGTGGTACTCTGCTACCTTAAAGTCCCCATCTGGAAATCCAAGAGGCGTCTCAGACTAACAGGTCTGACCCCAAACATCTGTACCCTCCACTTCCTCATGCCTTTCCCAGTCTCCGGAAGTGGCCTCTCCAACCTCCCAGTTTCTCAGATCTAAACACCCACACTGCCACTATCATTAACATCTCCTTTCTTCCCTTGTTCCTCCCTCCCTTCCTTCTCTTTCTCCTTGGTTTCTATTTACTTCTCTCTCCTGCCCTCCCTCCTATCCCCTCCCTTCTCTTCCTCCCCACTTCCTCTCTTCCTTTTTTTGTTTTTACAGGTCTTAGTATGTAGCCCAGGATAGCCTAAACTTGCCATCTTCATCAGTCACCTCCAAAGTGCTGGGATTTTAGCATTACCGTCATCAGCTCTATCCTTGCTTTTTTTGTTGTTGTTGGTTTTAAGTGCCACATCCAACCCAGCTATCTTTACTTTCAAAATATATCCCGATTGCTTCTCATCAGCTCTGTGGCCATGCCCCATCTAGCTACACCCTTGATCTCTTGTTTGGTCACCAAGAGTTAATTGCCTCCTTAGGAAATTCCCTTGCTTCTCCTGCTCCTTAAGAGTCTGTGTCCACACAGTAGGCTCCTGGCTCCTCTGCTGTAAACCTGCCATGGCTCCTGCTGCCTCAACCTGTAAGACAATCTGTCTGTCTTTTAAAGATTTGCTTAGTGTTATTTTTTTTATAGGTGTATAACCTGCATATATGCTTATGTACCACAAGTGTACCTGGTACTCATAAAGGTCAAAGGTTTCCGATCCCCTAGAGCTGGAGGTGGATCTGGGAATCAAAACTGGGCCCTCTGCAAGAACAGTTAGAGTTGGGTTTTTACAGTAGCAAAGGTGGGGGTGAGGGATTTCTAAATTTTAGGACCCCTAGTAGGCTGACATTTGTCTAGGGGTGTCCTGGTAGAAAGCGATGGGTGTGTGCTGGCAGGTGACCCTGTCTACAACAGCTGGAGGGCTCGGAATTTCTTTAGGATGGTCTGCTTCTGGGTGGTGCCTGGGTTGTCTCAGTTTGTGTTTTTTTTTTTTTTTTTTTTT
>NW_026068174.1:3878339-3916130 GCF_014885135.2 Alexandromys fortis
TTTTTTTATGGAAACCATGGATTGCTGCAGGGTAAACTACTGAGACTCAGGCTTCTGTTGAGCTTGTCATGGCTGGGTCCTACAATCTCAAATCCGAGCCAACGTTCCTTCAGGCATGCATGTGCAAAGTATGCATGCTGTGTGTTCAGAGTAAAGTGTATGTCGGAGTCATGCAATGTGACATGGATAAATGCTATCAGAAACACCTTGGATCAGTCACTTCCTTGATTTTCAATTACTTTTTAGCCATTGTGTCTTCAGAAAGCTTCCACCATTGCCAATACTGACATTCAGTTATGTGACCCATATCGGGTCAAAACCCACAGTGCAAGAAGTTGGCTAGCTTTCTAAGGAGTGGTGGCATGTGCCGCGGAGGTCTGTTCAGCCAGCTCCCCCTCCTGACTCTCAGCTATTCGTCGCTGCTGGAACAAGTCCATCAGGAAGCCATGCCGCAGCCGTGGCTTTCAAAGATACCAAAAAGACGCCTGTGGAACCCGAGGTGGCAATTCACCAGATTCGAATCATGCTCACCAGCCACAAGGTGAAGTCACTGGAGAAGGTGTGTGCTGACCTGATCGGAGGCGCAAAGGAGAAGAATCTGAAAGTGAAGGGGCCCGTGAGCATGCCCACCAAGACCCTGGACTCACTACAAGAAAAACACCTTGTGGTGAAGATTCCAAGACATGGGTTTGTTTCCAAATGAGAATCCACAATCGGCTCATTGACTTGCTCAGCCCTTCTGAGATTGTTAAACAGGTTACTTCCATCAGTACTGAGCCAGGAGTGGAGGCTGAAGTCACTATTGCAGCTGCCTAAGTCAACTATTTTAATAAATTGACTTAATCAGTTGTTAAAAAGAAAAGAAGTTGGGCTGGATGACATCCCATGATGCAAATATTCCATGACACATTCGTTCTGTTGTAGGTGGACGCTGGGTTTCCACCAGATTTTGCCTATTAAGAATACAGCTATAGTGAAAGTGTCCAGGTAGCTCATGTGCTCACTGACATTGGTTTATTTTATTGTGTGTGTATGTGTGTGAGCTGACGGTGGTGGTGGTTGAGACAGGGTCTTACCATGTAGCTCTGACTGGCCTGGAACTCGCTATATAGACCAAGTTGGTCTTGAACTCACAGAAATCCACTTGCCTCTGCCTCCTGAGTTCTGGGATTAAATACACCCAGCTGCTCACTGTCACTGGGATGTGACCCAGGAAGGCAGCTGCCGAATTAAGGGCAAGGCACGTGCACAGCTGCATTTCCCAAAGCAGCCCTGACAATTTCCACTTGTACTGGCTACTCTCTGCAGAGTTCTGGTTGCTTCCTGTGTCCACTCGTGCTTGGCCAGATGTGCTAGCCATCACTGAGATGGTGGGGATTGATGCTGCTGGTGATAATGATGGTGGTGGCCATGGCAACAGGGACGGCTTTGCTCAGCTGTACTGTAAGGGAATTTCTCTCTCTGGACCACAAGTTCCATCCCCAGGGCGGCTTGCTCCAGCAGCTCTGCTTTGTAGAGCCTGAAGAGCCCACCCCTCTGCTTCTGGCCTCTAGCACTGTGGTCTTTAACTAAGGTGTCTCCATACTGCGGCCCGTGGGTGCCTCGCAGCTGTGTGTGTCCCTTCCACCTGGAGCACCCCCACTTCAAATGGCAGCCCCAAAGAGCTTGGGCCACAGGGCACTCCGGAGGGGGAGGGGGGAGGGGGGAGGGGGGGGCGAGGAGGCACATGGGAGGGAGCTCTGCTCCGTGACCAATATGTTATCTATGTATTCATCTGAGGACCCTTCTTAGTTTATCAGACTCAAAACATTGGGTACACATTAAAAAGTAACCAGAAGAGATAGGCAGGAGGAGATCAGGAATTCAAGGTCATCCTCTGGTGTGTAGAGTTCGAGGCCAACCTGAAACACTGTCAAAAAGAAAACAACAAATCCCTCAAAATCCTAAGTGCTAAAATTGTAAAGACTTTAGTGGAAAACCCAGGGGAATTACCTGGGGTTCGGCAAGCACTTTAGTTCTGACACCACGGCACAAGCCGCCAAAGGAAACAAGAGGGCAGACTGGACAGACAGTGACGCTAGGGACTTTGTGCTTCCCAGGAAAAGACACAGGTGTTGCCTGTAGCTCCCCATGCTCTGCAGGTCCTACTGTGGACCACAGGTCTGAGACGGGACCTGCCTCTGACCATACAGAAGCCACCAGAAGCAGGGAAAAGCAGGCAAGACCACACCTGGAATTCAGACTGGTCTCCAGAACCCTAAAAGATACGCCTCTGGTGTTTGTTTTGTTATGTTTAACCCCCCCACACAGTTTGCAGGTTTGTTTATTTGTTTATTTATTTATTATTTTTTGTCATGCTAGCCTGAGGAAATGATGACAAGGATTCAGATCCAAGACAGCAAAGCTTAAGAAGCAGCCCCACTGGCTTCAAGGTTTCTCTCTTGACTCTCCCCACATCCCTCCAAGACCTCCTGCCTCCCCAGTCCCCAACTGTCCCTCTTAAGTTTCTTCCAGCCCTCCTCCTCTTCCTGGCCTTTACAGCTGGCCTTCCATGAAGTCACAGGACGTGGTCACATCTCTAGCTCCTCTCCCTCCATGCACACTTTACCCCTGAGCCAAGCAGGCTTTCCAGGAGATGGGGCTGAGTGGGTCATGGCCCTGCATGTGCCCTGACAGTGTCTTCCCCCTGCTCCCGGGCACACATGTGATACGGAGATATACACGCGAATAAAACACTCATATACATAAAATAAATCAAGTTTCTTAATTTAAAAATTTTGAACTATCAAGCAACTAATAGGAAAACCACTGAAGATGATCTGTGCTCCAGGATATCAGATATTCAGCCAGGATCAAATTCTTTCTAAATTATTTACTTAAGGTGTGTGCATAGGAATCTGAGCACATACACAGCACAGCCCCCGTGTGGTAGTCAGAAGACAACCTGCAGGAGTCAGTTCTCCCCCTCAGTCTTGTGGGCCCCAGAGCTTGAACTTGGCTGCAAGTACCTAACCAAGTGACCCAGGCCAGCAGACCTCTGTGAGTTCAAGGTCAGCTTGACCTTCATAGGGAGATTCAGGACAGTCAGGACTACACAGAGAGATCCTGGCTCAAGCAAAACAAAACAAAAATCTTCCGAATAAGCTCCAGTTCCGGGCTGGCCATTAAACTCTCTGTGATTGATTATCAGTAAATGTTTGATTTGAATACGCACTTTATCCACCCTTGTACCAGAAACTGTAAACATCTTCTTAGGTTCAAAGAGGTCATGTGTAGAAAAAGCTTAAGTCCTTCCACAAAGCAGTAATGCATAATTCCCAAGCTGAGTGACTCCCACGGTCACGTCATTAAACAAAAGACGTTAGATTCGACAAGGCACGTGTCGTATTCTTCAGGGTATGAGGAGCACGGGGCAGGGGTGTCACGGGTAGAGCGTCTGAACGGTGTTCACCCTATTGTCACAGGGCCTGAAGGCAGATGCGGGGACCCGTTCAGAGCATCTTCCACAGGACAGTACTGTCCACATGAGCGTGTCCACTTTGATATCTCATCCAAGTGTCCACGTGTGATTTTGCGGAGGGAGGCATGTGTACTATCTCATAATAAAATTTCCAACAGCAGAACCAGAACGAGCAGAAACAGAGTGTAATGCTGTGGTCAGGGGTGGGGTCGAGATGAGTCTCAGGCCTGGCCAGCCCAGCCCAGGGTCCATCCTGGCTGACATACTCTCTCCCCCTTTTCCTCTTTCCTGGGGTTTCCTTGCTTCTCTTGTTTGCACTTCCAGGGCCACTATTTCTCTCTTGGAGCAAACCCAGCCCCTGTGCACGCTAAGAGCACAACCCTTCCACTGAACCACAACCAAGCCCTTGACTTTCTGAGACAAGGGCTTGATATGTAGCCCAGACTAGCCTCAAATTTCCAATCCTCCTCCCCCGCTTCCTGAGAGCTGGGGTTCCAGATGTGTGCCATCACGCTGACGAGGCCCACCTATTAAGCATCTACAGCTAAGCCCTAGGTATGCTGAGGTAAAGAACTCACAGCCTGTGGCCTCAAGGAACCGTAGGCTGTCAGGGAGACAGGCCTGCAAAGCAGCCAGCGCAATCTCCAGCCTAAGGGTCCCTGAAAGACATCCATCTGAGGAGACAGATAGGGAAACTGACCGGGGAGGACGTCTCAAAGCGGCAATGGAGGGTCAGTTCGGAAAACGGGTGCTGCTCAGGAAGACTGCAGAGGCCCGGTGTTCCTGGCAGAGGTAGCAGCCAACCACTGACCCCTCCCTTCTCCAGCCATGTGGACGTATTCAGAGGTGGACGTGGAAAGGGGGAGCCAGGTGTGATAGCATTTGCCTGTAATCTCAGCACTCAGAAAGCAGAGGCAGGAGGATCTCAAGTTTTGGAACAGCCCATGCTAGAGAGAAAATACCGGCCTAACCTAAGAACCTTAGTGAGAAGAGAAAAAAAAAAAAAAAGAAAAATAAGGAGGCATCTCAAGAATGAAGGTGGAGCACGGGCCCATGTTCTTCTGGAAGAGACAACTATGTTCCTAACTGTAGTCCAGACAGAAAAACAGACAGAAGCAGTCCTGAGAGCTGGAGGCCAGGGTGAGGCTAAAGGTCCTGGGATTACAGGTGTGTGCTGTCATTTCTGCTTGGATCAGACCCTAACGAGCCTTCAGTAAGAATGTTTTTGGAAGGGGGTGACTGCAGAGATGCTCAGTGGTTAAGAGTTTTTACTGCTCTTGCAGAAGATCCCAGTTCAGCCCTTAGCGCCCACATCAGGAAGCTCACAACTCCCTGTAAGTCCACTTCCTCCTCAGGTACCCACTCGTTTTTCATACACATTAAAAACAGTGAAGAACCTTATAGGACCAAGGAGGGGGCTTACTTGGTAAAGTATCTATCTAGCATGTATACCTTGTTCTTCTTTCCTTGGGCTTGGCACCATGTTGTCTGTTGGTAGCCATTTCTTAGGATGGCCTGGTAGCTGCAGGTTCATGTAACTGGCAGTTTCTCATCCCCACCTGGTCCTGCAGTTGCTTTAAAAATAAACGCTCAGAGGCTTAATATTAATTACATAATTTTTGGTCTAATAGCTCAGGCTAATTATTAACTAGCTCTTACAGCTTAAATCAACCCATTTCTATTAGTTTATATTTCACCATGAGGCTCGTGGCTTGTTACTTCGCATCTTGCTTCTCCATCTGCTGCTTAAGTTTCCCAAACTCCGCCTTCTTTTTCTGTTTATCTTTGCTTGGATTTTCCGCCAAGCTCTATTCTGCCTGGCTATTGACCAAACCAGTTTCTTTATTAACCAATGGTAATAAAACATTCACAGCATATAGAAGGGTATCCCACATCAGGTTCAGGCCTTCTGACTACTGAAGCCAGTGGGAGCTGTACCTTCATCACTGGCTCAAGTTCCTTAGCCAGTCTGTCTTAGGGTTTCTGTTGCTGTGAAGAGACACCATGACCACGGCAGCTCTTATAAAGGAAAACATCTAATTAGATAGGCTTACAGTTTCAGAGGTTTAGTCCATTTTCATCATGGCAGGAAGCACGGCAGCATGCAGGCAGACATGATACTGAAGAAAGAACTCAGTTTTACATCTGGATCTGCAGACGGCAAGGAAAGAACCGGCTTGAACTTCTGAGACCTCAAAGCCCACCTCCTTGTGACACACTTCCTCCAACAAAGCCACACCCACTCCAGCAAAGCCACACCTTCTAATAGTGCCACTAGCTATAGACTAAGTATTCAAACACAGGTGTCTATGGGGGCATTCCAATTCAAACCACCACACAGTCACTATGGTAGTAAGAGGAAGGAACCATGCCAATGATCCAAGGTTTCACCCAACACTACATGTCCAAATCTCAGAGACTGACCGCAGGAAGGCTGTCTCCTTAAGTGAACACCACAGAGAATTGATACAGGATGTGGGAGGTGGGGTGTCTTAGTTACTCTTCTATTGCTGCAGGAAGACACTATGACCAAAGCAACTTACAGAGGAAAGAGGTCATTGGGGCTTAAGGTTTCAGTGAGTGCATGCCTGACCATTGCGGCAGGGGAGCACGGCTATGGGCAGGCAGGTGTTTCACTGAGTATTGAGAGCTTATAGTTTGAGACACGAAATGAGGCAGAGAGATCTAATTGGGGATAGTGTGGGCTTTTGAAGCCTCAAAGCCCATTTTCAGTGACACACCTCTTCCAATAGGGCCATACCGCCCAACCCTTCTGAAACAGTTCCACCAGCTCAGGACAAAACATTCCAATATATGAACCTATGGGAGCCATTTTCATCAAAACCATCACGGGAGGCCAGAGTAGCCAACAGCAAGAGGTCATCCCTGTCTTCTCTAGGGGCAGGGTGACTTGGCATAGGAAGCGTGCAAATGACACCTATGGCCAGGGTTTGTGGGTCTCACAGAGCTGACTTGAATCTCAGCCATGAACTCTGGGTAGCTCTGTCTGTAAAGCCCCTCTGCCCTAGTCAACACAGGAAGGTCCTGGGTTCATGCAGACTCTGAAGTCCTAAGGTGGTGAGACTGTCCCTCCCACACTGGTGGCTCAGAAAAAAGACAAAGCTATGTTTTGCCAGGAATGTTTCCTATATCTCTTTTCCTTCTGAGAAACATTCCTGTCTTTCCCTACACGGCAGACAGAGTTGCTGCCTCCCAGATGAGGTCAGCGGCGGTCCTGACAACCGCAGCATCTCGGATGCTGGGACCACCCAGGGCTCGTGCACACATGGCCAGCAGAGCTTCTCCTGGCTCCTTCCTCCGAGCACCGCCTTCTCTCCTGCTGGTTGCAGGGCAGAAGGAGCAGCCAGGAAAAGCACAAGACAGTCTGGTGACAGAACAAACCAGCTTCCCGTCTGGACTCTGTCCCTGAGCCCGGGGCACAGTCCTTCTCAGATTCCTGTGCATTCTGTCCCTGCTTTTCCTCATAGCTCAGAGAGAAATGATTTCATCCCCATGCATGGCAATTCCTGGGCAGTTTCCTGCTGTTGCACTGCTTTCTGCTGCATTTGGAGTGGATCGGAATCGCATCCTCCAGAAGACACACGCACATCAACACGCAACGTGACGACATTTGGGACCAGGGTCTTTGTTTGTACTATCGAGTTAAGACAAGATGATAGTAGACCAGAAGTCTAGAAACTGATACCTTCTAAGAAAATAAGGGCAGAGGCACACAGAAGAAAGTCAGTGCAGAAATATGGCCATGTAGGGAGAGGCCGGTAAAGATAAAAGGCAGATTAGAGGGGTGTGTAAGGTCAAGGAACACCACTAATTAATTGTCCACAGGTGTAGAAGCCAGGGAGGAGAGCTCTCCTGAGAGCCTCGGTCCAGCAGTCCTATGGACGTGGGCTTTTGGACTTCCGGCCTCTGGAACCGGGAGGCTAAATCCTAGAGTTTGAACAACTCTGCCTGCCGCTGCTACACAGACGTTAGAGAGAGCTGACTGGAGGGGGCAGGCGGACAGCTGGAGCTGTAACTCCATTGGTAGAATGCTTGCCCCTGTGCACAACTCTGGACTGGAGCCTCAGCGCCACACACACCTGTAATTCGGCACAGGCAGGAGGCAGGAGGATTAGAAGTTCAAGGTCATCTGCAGCTACACAAAGACTTCAGAGCCGTCAGGGGATCCCTGAGTTCCCCAACTCAAAAAATAAATTAATATAGTTTAAGAAAAAGAGTGGATAACTATGGGTTCTGAAAAGCACCCTCAAACTGTGTGGAACAGGGCAGACAGCTTCGCATCTGCCTGGTTTTCCACAGACGGGGAAGGAGAGGCCAGGAAGTGGCTCAGGCCCCAGGCAGGGTGCGGGGAGACAGCAACCACTACCTCCAGGGGCTTGATCACTGTCGTAAGGACAGTGCCTTCAGCCTGCCTGTTCCTAAACAAACTCCGGAGATGTTAAACTGGGGACGAACAGGCCTGAATTAAGGAGAATGTCCAGTCATCAAAAACTTCCCAGGAGCGTCTGGGCCAGGTAAGGACAATCTGACTTAGATGATGAAGGCAGAAGGACTGAAGAAATGAAAGACAGAAATTCCTCCACCATCTGGGGTGTCGTCACCTGGCTCCTGACACCCCTCTGCAGTCTCCTTGCCAAACCTCTCATGCCAAGATCCAGCCACCGTGAAGTCCTGTATAGGCCCAGAAGAGAGGCTACAGCCCAGCTCTGTGGCCTCTATACGAGTGGGGCCTCTTTTCAATAGCCTACCCACCTTCTGTTTGAGTGTTCCTTCAGTGCTGCAGCTTGAATGGGACATGTCCCCCCCCCCCCCCCCCCCCCCGACTCAAGAACACTGATGACATTGTTTGGGAACATTGTGGAACTTTTAGAAGGTTGATCTTTGCTGGAGGAAGTAGGGTCACTCCGGGGTGGGCGTCGAGATTTTATATGCCCACTTCTTGTTCACTCTCTGCTTCCTGACTATAGATGAATGTACCCAGGTGTTTCTGGCTACTGTTGCCATGCCATGATGGACTGTATCTCCTCAAACTGTAAGCCAAATGGAACCCCCCATCCTTCCCTGAAATTGCTTCCTGTTGCACATTTGGTCACAGCAATACAAAATGTAACCAGTTAGCCCGTTCTGAAACAGTGTCTCAAACGGGATTCCAGATTTGGAAGACACCCCAGACTGGCCTGAACCTCTTCATCCTCCCTCCTGAACCCTGGGATCACAGGTGTGCACCACCATGCAGGCTGGTCCCCCTTCATCACTTGGCTAGCTTCTACTCACCGTGAGGATTCATCACAGGTACTGCCCCTCCTCCAGGAGCCTCCCGCCATGTCCATCATCTCGGTTTCCACAGCATGATGCCCTTACCGCTACCATGTGCCTGCCCACAGCGCTAGGGTTAGCTACAGAAAGTGTCTGGCCCCTAGCCAGCTGGGAGGTTGGATGTGGGTAGGATACTGGCTTCCCATTTCCGTCTCCCCAGCCTCTGCTAGAGAGTAGGCCCATGGTACAGAATAAATAAAACTATAAATGAATGACTTCATGGCTGAGTCATTATGTCTCATCTGCATGGCTAAGAAGAATCTGGCAGAGCTGTGCTGGGGCCGGGACCCCAGGAGCCAAAGAGTGCTGAGAACAGGAGGGCCCATGGCTCCCTAGCTCTGGCTGCTGTCTTCTCAATCCACTGCTTTGCTTGTGTCTGAAGACCCAGCAGGGCAAACAGGGGCTTGTATGTAAGGCTAACACAAGCCAGGGAGCCGGGAAGCCGATGAGGACTGGCAGCCCAGAGCTGGGGATCTATCTGACAGTGTGGTGTGTCTGCACATGGCCCAGAGCTGGGGATCTGCCAGTGTGGTGTGTCTGCACAGAGCCCAGAGCTGGGGATCTATCTGCCAGTGTGGTGTGTCCGTACAGAGCCCAGAGCTGGGGATCTATCTGCCAGTGTGGTGTGTCTGCACAGAGCCCAGAGCTGGGGATCTATCTGCCAGTGTAGTGTGTCTGCACAGAGCCCAGAGCTGGGGATCTATCTGCCAGTGTGGTGTGTCCGTACAGAGCCCAGAGCTGGGGAATCTATCTGCCAGTGTGGTGTGTCCGTACAGACTCGTCAGAGAACTACAGCTGCTCTGCCCTTCCTGGGCACTTGGTTAAGTTCAGAGGAAGAGGTGGGAAAAAAAGGGGAGGCAGAAGGGCCGGAAGTGGGAGGAAGCCTTCTGAACTGTGACAGTGCTGGGTGTGACCCCTTACAGAGGAGCACAACTTTGCCGTTTCCAAATTCATTGAAAAGTCTCTAGAATTTCTTATCTTTGGTTGGAGAGGCGACTCAGAGGTTAGGAGTTCTTTCTGCTCTTGCAGAAGAGCCTGGTTCCATGGCCAGTCCCCACGGTGGCAGCTTACAATCATCTGGGACTTCAGCTCCAGGGGATCTGACCCCCTCTTCTGGCCTCTGTGGGCTCCTGAGCACATAATACACAGAAACTCATAATACCCACAAATTAAAAAAAAAATCCTTGTTTGATTTTCCCTTTTAAACACGGTTTAGCTCTGCAGCTCAGGCTGGCCTCAAACTCCTGGCCTCCCTCCAGAGTTCTGGGATGAGAGTCGTGTGTAACCACACTGGGCCTTAATTTATGTATTGTTTCTGGGCATTTCTAGTGGTTTCTCTAGTGGTTTAGTGGTTTCACAGTCTGCTTGGAGTTAATATTGCATCATTTGGTGGGCTATTTTCTGCTGTTTACTGCCCTCCAGTCCTTCACGCTGTCACTGACACGTGTGTCAGAACTCCACACTCCGTGAACTCCGCAGGGCAGCGCTGTGCTGTGCCCTTCAGACAGCTGCATCTGTCTAAAGGGATTGAGAGGAAGAACAGCCACATCGATACCTTGGTCGCTTCATTCTGTTCTGAACACGTGTGCTTTAGGAAGGCCACATAAGGCTTTGGGACGTGCATTCTCTGTTTCGTTTTCCTCTGATGATGCCTTCAGTTCATTTTCACTTTCTTGAGACAGGGTCTCATGATAGCAGCATGGCCCGTGACCCGCTCACGGCACAGTGAAGGACAGCCCTGGACTTCTAACCCTCCTCCTCTGCTGGTGTTGGGATTACAGGCATGCGCCACCACCCACGGTTTATGTGGCACTAAGACCCAAACCTGGGACCTCTTGCACGCTAGGCAAGCACTCTGCCAACTGAGCCACATCTCCCATCCCCCATCTTCTTTCTACCCTTTTCTAAGTAATGGATTCTTTTCATTTAATCCCAGCACTCGGGAGGCAGAGGCAGGTGGAGCTCTGTGAGTTTGAGGCTAGCCTGGTCTACAAGAGCTAGTTCCAGGACAGGATCCAAAGCTACGGAGAAACCCTGTCTTGAAAAAAAAATATTTTTTTGAAGCCACATTTTATTTATTTCTGTACACACACGCCATGACCCATAGAGGACAATTTGGGAATCGGTCCCCCACTTCCACTCTATGGGTTCTGGGGATCTAACTCAGGTCTCCAGGCTTGGCAGGAAGCATTGTCGTCTGCTAAGCTCTCTCACTGCCCTTCGTGTTCTTTGTTTCTCTCTCCTTCCGTCCCTCCCTTCTTTAATTGCGTATGTTAGAGTGTTTTGCCTGAGTGTAAGTCTGTGTACTCTGTGTGGGCCTGGGCATTGGATTCCCTAGGAGTGGAGTGACAGACGGCCGTGAGTGCCACGTGGTTCTGGAAATCAACCCTGGGTCCTCCTGAAGAGCAGCCAGGACTCTTAATTGGTGAGCCGCTCTCCAGCCCTTACTCATCTTCATTCTTGAGAGCGATCCCCATTCACAGAAGTGGATGGTAGTGGGTACCTTTGATCTCCATGCTCCAAAGGCAGAGGCAGGGAGACTGCTGTGTGTTGGAGGCCAACCTACTCTACACAGAGAATTCCTGGCTGGCCAGGATTAAAGGCAAGCACCACCATGCCTAATCCTGATTGCTTTTTTATTTAATATTGCTTTTTTGGAGACAGAGTCTCTCTATGTAATCCTGGCTGTCTCAGAACCTGCTACAGAGACCAGGATGGCCTCAAACTCACAGAGATCTGCCTGCCTCTGCTTCCCAAGTGCTGGCATAAAGGTGTGCGCCACTATGCCCAGCATCTGATTGTTTTTAATCCTCAAAGAGTAGTTTACCATTCCCCCTTGTTCTATTGTTCAAATTACCCAGTGGATTTCTTCTTCCTAAGCTGAGACACTGCAGAATATTACGTATTCACACTCACACTCACATACACACATACATGCACAATCACACAATCCACTTATTGCAACAAACACTCACACTCTCACTCACACACTTGTACACACACACTCACACATGCACATTCACACACACTTGTGGCAACAACCACATTCACAAACTTGCACATACATGCACACTCACAGCAGACACACACTCTCACACAAGCACACTCACAGACACTTGAGCATGTGCACACACTTGCACACATATGTACACTCATACACTCACACACACGCTCACAGTACACACTCACACACTTATACATACACACATTCACACACGTGTTCACACTTGCATGCGCACACACATGCACACATTTGCATGCATGCAAACTCGCACACACATGCACACTCACACATGCTCATGAACGCACACACTCATACACTTGCACATGCACACCTTGCACATACTCACACACTCGCGCACACACATGCACACTCCAGCACACTCCCACACACACTCGCACACACAAAGGGCCTGTCAGTCAGATAACTGCAGAGCTGACCTTCAGACCCAGGCCTAAGCAGCTCTCACCCTTGCTTTCTTTCATATCAGCCCGATTTTCTTATTTGTACACTGAAAATTCCAGAATGTCTTAAAAGGTGACAGTGGCAGGGCCTCCCTGCTTCTGACTTTCCCTTTGTCTAAAGGCCATCATATTGAGAGGACAGTTCTGTTTACTGCCTTGTCTATCTCTTCTGGGATGGGACATTGGTCAAAGTGCATTGGCTCTGAAGTTAGAGTTGCAGGATTCAGTCTCACCTTTGATATCTGTATGCCCTGGGGTAATTCACTTCAGTTTCCACGTGTAGGAGGCGACTTCAAAAGGTCGTGGGGAAGATGGAGTGAGATATAGCAAGGCAAGCACAGAGAACAGCGGACGATAGAGCAGACACTCATGAAACTGGGCCTGCCTGCTCTGCGGTGGGGGTGGGAGGAGTCACCCTGGAAAGTCAAATTTCCCGAGAGAAGGGTACTGCTGGAGAGGCCAGCTTCTGAGATGTCAGCCCTTGAAGCAGGCTTCTTGGGCTGCTTCCTGTTGAATCGTATAGTCAGGCCATGCCTTGTGGACAGGGAAGCCTGGCTGCCCCTGGGGTCCAACAGCAGAGCTAGAGCACCAGGCTAGCCCTTCAGCTTTGTCCTTTTGATGTGCCCATTCCCCTGTCAGGTGAGACCGAGAAGCAGGGGCATACACTGGAGGGTGGCTTAGCACCGTAGGGGACACCAGCAGTGACTGGACAAGGAGCTTCTGGAGTTTTCTCCAGTCAGAGGGAACTGTTTTGAGATACAGAATACAAAGAAAGACGAGAGGCACTGAAGCACAGGAACGGGAGGAGGAGAGCGGCTGCCGCTGGGACAGGGTGGGCCTGCTTCTGATTTGGAGCTGGTGTGGGCTAGCAGGCAACCTCACAGCTGCCTGCTTCTCTCAGGGAGCTGGCATCACATTGTGACAGAAATTGAAAGCAGCGAAGGGGGCTGGGGTGGGATGACTTTGCCGGCCCATTCCCTCCTTGCCAAGGAAATGCCAGTGTGTTCAGTTCTGACCATGCTGTACCGTTCTGCCAGTGGGTTTGGTTTTCTGCCTCTGCCTAGAATGGCTTTGGGGTGTCTTTCCCTCCTTCCCTCCCTCCCTCTCTCCCTTTCCTATAACCCCCCCCCCAACCACCACCCCTCATACAGATGGAGATCTTGTGGCCCCAAGTAAAGAAAGAATTGGAGGGCACCAGCTTACTGAGCTGGAGTCTTCTTCCCCTACATCAAGCAGCCTCTGGCACCCCAAGTGGGAGTCGGGGCACAGCTGGCCAGTCTCTCAGCTTTGTTTCTCTGCCCACACCTGGCAAGCTGATCCTGAAAGTGAACACAGGTCTATCTGTTCTTCTGCATACAGGGATCATGGTTTATTCTCTGTACAAAGAGGTTGTCCCAGGCCTCCCAGCCATCAGGGGGCAGTGTGAGGATCAGGAGCAGCATTTCTCAGAGTCTGGCCTCCTCCATCTCAGCGACTTCTGGGCTTCCCAATGGAGCCTCAGGCTAGTCGGCTGGGCTGTCTGTTGTCTCCCCTCCTGTTCTGATTAACTGTGTGTGGGGTGGGAAGCCTACCTGCCTTCACCCAGGTTGTGCTCTGAAGTTGCCACAAATCCATCTGGAGACCATGTCTCTCAGTATCATCAGCAAGAGACCCTGGGATCAAGTCATGGGCTCAGCTCCCATGTTCTCTCCTATGAGCCTCAAAATACTCTATCCCATTGTGTCCCTCCCCCTCCCACCCATGAAGCTTCTGTGGTCATGCAGGACCTACCTGGTATAACTTCCACCTTTGGGATCAGCTGTGACTCACGACAACATGAATGGGAGCCACCAGCCAGTTGAGCAATGGATGGCAAGGCTCTTCCTCATGTTGGCCACCTTTCCGAGTGACAGCCCTCACATATGGGGGACATGGATGGATTCAGCCCTTTTCCCTCCTGTAGTCCAGGAGCATCTGGGGGAAGTAAGGAGAGAGACATGCAGCAGCTTGTGTCCCGCAGCTTGCTGCAGAGAGCCGTTCAAACACCGCCATGGCTAGAATGCAGCTCAGGGGTGGAGCATTTGCTTGGCCCATGTAAAGCCCTGCGTTCCATCCCAGCACTATGAAAACACACAAAGCCACCCCACTTTGTCAGTCCTGTCAGTGACCCAGCAGTGGGATATAATCAATCTCTCTCTCTCTCTCTCTCTCTCTCTCTCTCTCTCTCTCTCTCTCTCTCTCTCATTCTCTCTGTAGTCCTGGCTGGCTTCGAACTCATAGGGAGCCCGGTTTATAATCTCCTTATTTGAAAGAGAGGTTAAGCAACTTTCCCAAGAGCATCCAGCACAGCAGTGGCCTCCCTGGGGTTGTAGGCCAGTTCTTGAGCCTTTCTGCGCATTGTGGCAGCATCTGCCCTTCCCATCACTTTCTCTGTGCACAGTGCCCTGCCCTTACTTCCCCTCATCCATCTCTGATCTCCTCAAACTGTAGAGCGTTGTTCATTTTCTCCTCCACTTCCCTGGGAAAAGTTAGGGCCACCTTTTCACTTCCTACAAGAGGGGGTTTGAAAGAGAGGCATACTTCTCAGGGTCCCATAAAACAAGTTGGGCCCCCACGGACTAGGTAACTCTGAACCAGAGTTTTGCTCCTCCCTGGACAACATGGTCTGAGCAGCAAAAGATGGCAGCCAGAGAAACACAAGCCTATACAGAGAAAGCAAGGCAGTCTGTGAGACGAGATGCTCGGACGGGTGCCAGGGACCGCTGGGGTTGTTGCGTCATTGCAAGGCCAGATTTCACGCCACCCATTCAGCGTAGGTCTCAGACTGCTGCAAGCCAGGGTTATAAATAGCTGGGAATATAAATGTTGGGCAGGGAGCACAGAATTCAGCTTGCTCCTGGGAAAGCATGGAGTAGGAACGGGAGATGGTGGCTAAGCTGAACTGGGCTTAGCGTTTGCTAGAAAGATCTGTTTCTTCCACCAGCTGAAAGAGAGATTTGGGTAGTGAATTACCCCAGCTACCAGGGAATCTTGGGATTCACATTCACCCGGCTTTGGTACTAAGGATCCCTAATCTCCACCCTAGATACATGGATGTCAGGGCTGGGATGCCCCATGGCCTCTGATGAATAGAAGGACACACACAGACATTGAGCATCTCTGACCCTGGAATAACTGATTGCAGGGTGGGTTACAAACCCCTAGACTGTGTAACCCACCCAACGCAATCGACACCTGTGCACATCCTGATGTTGTCACTGAGATGGTGCTGGCAGTGTGGCTCATTGGTAGACTGCTTGCATCGTGTGCAGGAGTTGCCGGGCTTTATCTCCCATACAACAAAAATCACTAAAATTGTAAAAAGGCAGCCCCACCCTAGGGAGCTCTCACAGGAGGAAGTATGTTGAGGTTACACGTAACGCTGTCCGTGGGCCGTGGCAGTCAGCACCCACAGGAACACAGGAACAGTGGCTACAACTTCCTGGGCATCCTTTGTTTTAAGTACCAGAGTCGTGGTTACCATCACCAACACCATCAGCACCAGGATGCCACCATTTCCTGACAACCGCTGCAGCTGGCGTCCATTAGAATCTCCTCACTTCTTAGGGCTTTTTGCTGGTTTGTTTTGAAAACAGGGTCTCTTGTGGTCCAGACTGGCCTTGAATTCAACATGGAGTTGAGATGAGGCTGGCCCTGAAGGTCTATACTCCCGCCTCCACCTCTGAGATGCTGGGGCTGTAGGCGTACACAACCATGCCTGGCTTATTGGCTATTCTTTTACAGTCACATCCCTTGCCTGGACCATCACTGCCCAGCTATTACCCCCAATTTTTAAAATGAGAAATGGAGAAATGGAGAGATTAAATTACTTCCCCAGACCCTGGAGCAATTGATCATCAGTTAAGAGCACTGGTTGTTCTTCCAGAGGACCTGGGTTCAGTTCCCAGCATCCATATGTCAGGCTCACAACCATCTGTAACTCCAGTTCTAGGGGATCCCATGTCCTCTTCTGGCCTCTGCGGGCACCAGGCATGCAAATAGCACACAGAGACTCATGAAGGCTTAACACTCTTGCTCAAAGTCATGTGGCTAGTAAGTGGTAAATGAGAATTTGATTGTTTGGTTGTTTTGTTTTAAATGTGTGTGCGCACGCACATGCACATACGTGCACATTCCATGGTACAAGTGTAGAGGTCAAAGGACAACTTTGTGGAACAGGTTCTCTCCTTCCATCTTTAGGTGGATACCAAGGATCATATTCTCCATGAAGCTGAGGATGAACTTGAACTCCTGATCCTCTTTTCTCTGCCTCCCAAATGCCAGGATTACAGGTGTGCACCACTGCACCCGGCAGCCAGGATTACAAGTGTGCACCACTGCACCCAGCAGCCAAGATTACAAGTGTGCACCACTGCACCCAGCAGCCATAATTGCAGGTGTGCACCACTGCACCCAGCAGCCAGGATTACAAGTGTGCACCGCTGCACCCAGCAGCCATAATTGCAGGTGTGCACCACTGCACCCAGCATCCAGAATTATAAGTGTGCACCACTGCACCCGGCAGCCATAATTGCAGGTGTGCACCACTGCACCCAGCAGCCAGGATTACAAGTGTGCACCACTGCACCCAGCAGACAGGATTACAAGTGTGCACCACTGCACCCAGCATCCAGGATTATAAGTGTGCACCATTGCACCCGGCAGCCAGGATTGCAGGTGTGCACCACTGCACCTGGCAGCCAGGATTGTAGATGTGCAGCCCTGCACCCGGCAGCCAGGATTTCAGGTGGGCACCACTGCACCTGGCAGAAAAGGTCCACTAGGGTTTGTTTGCCTTTCATTTCACAGTGTTTGGAGTTGAATCCAGCTAATTCAAGACAAGCTCTCTTCCTTGAGCTGCATTCCGGGTTTGTTTGTTTGCTTTTGAGAGAGTCTTGCTATTGTAGCTAGGCTGTCCTTAGCGAGTGATCCTCCTATGTTAGCATATGAGAAATGCGATTGTTGGCATGTGTCGTTGTGTGCAGCTCTAGATGGGGATTTGAACTCAGGCCTTTAACTCCAAAGCCTTGGCTCTTCTCAACGCATGACCCTTTCTGAAGGAGCAGGTACTTAGCAGGAGACTTAGGGTTTTCTAGGCCTGAGAGATTAAATGGGTATTCACGGTCACAGCATTCAGCTGGAAGGCAGGTGTGGTGCCTGGCCCTGGTCTCAAACAGCTTCCCTGAACACCTTGCTGCTCAGAGCAAATACAACCTCTGCTTGAAAATTGGTTTGCTCAGATGCATGCTTTGGCTAAGAGTGGGCTCTTATTTTACTTCCCACCCACTGAGGACCCTGACAGGAGGAACGGGACTGCCCCTGCTCCTCTCCAGGCAAGCCATCAGTGGCAAATAGCCCGCTAACTACCAAAGAGTCAGTCTTTTGTCTGCTATTGGGTAAGTACATGGCCCTACACTGACTGTGGGCCTGGGACCATCCACTCACTGTTTCCTGGGCCACTCCCACTGAGTGTCAGGCTGCAGGCATGGGACCAGCTTCGAAAGCCATAGGCAAATAGTGTCTAGTTTTTCTTCTGTTTTGAGTGGGTTGACTTGGGAGAGCTGCCCCAAGTCTTCACCATTTCTGGGCTTTCCCCAGGCCTGCCAGGAATGCTCTCCAATCACCCACAATCAGTTCCTGATCTAATGGAGGTAGGGGCAGGGCCTGCCTCAGGCCTCCTGGCAGGATCCCCAAAGGGCGGGAAATGAGCTGGCATAGAAATTACAGTGTGCTATTTATTAGCTGGAGCGTGAGGAAGGGTGATACTGGTGCCAAAAGCTTCTGCTCAAATGCAGCATAGAAATCTGTGAGAGAAATCCTGGGGTGAGAGCCAGGGGAGACAGAGGAGTCCCTGGTTTGGGTCATCTAAAACCAGGGATGCCCAGGTGGCCGGTGACTGAAACTCAACTCACTCCCTCTTACGAAGAGAAATATATTGTTGGTTCATAGGACCAAGAAGGGCAGCTAGAGTAGGAAATCTGTCATGGAGGCTTCCTGCCCATCCTCGCTTCTCTCCCATGCCATCTCTGGTGACCCTCACCCATCAACATCCCCTCCCCTTCCTCTTTTTAGGAAGAGATTCTTTATTGCTGAAGTGTGATGGGTGGAGCCAGCCATGTCCCAACTTTCTAGGCTTGTAGGAATAGCCAATGAGATATAAGTGGGAACTTTGGAGCAGGGCTTCTAGAATGTTCTTACCCTTGCCTCTTCCCTCCTTTTTCTGTCTATAGCATGGCCCTGAGGACTGGTCCTGAGATAGCCATCTGGGGCCAAAGAAAATCACACTGGGCTAAAATATTCTGAAGGAATTTTATACTGAACCAGCTCAAGAAATGGTATCTGCTGGGACGCTTTGCATGTGAAAAAGTCACTGTGGTCATGTGGTTGGATCTCTGGGACTTGTGGGTGAAATCAGTTTCCACCTACACCACCCGGGAGTGGTGTTTTCAGTGGCAGGAAACACGATCCCAGGGCACCGGGCTGGTTCCTTCAGGGCTGCATTCCCGGAAAGGAAGGGGATGGCGCCCCAGCTCTACCCGGAAACTCCTGGGGAAAAGCTATGATATAGCCCAGCTTGGACCATGTGGCCCTGCCTTGATGGTGCTGCCTAGCAAGCAAGACCCTCTGATTGGCTTAGCACGAGTCACGTGGCCTCTCAGGAGCTGGATGGGCTCTGCTAATGAAGAAGTCAGACAGAGAGTGTGCTTGGCCCTGGAAACAAGAGTCCTAAGAAATATCTGAGGCTGTTGGATGGAGTGAGAGAACTGAGTCCCGCAGGTTGTCCTCTGACCTTCACCAGTGCACTATGATGTGCATGCACGCACACGGGGGAAAAAAATGTAACTATTAAAAAAAAATAAGATTTTTTGTTTGTTTGTTTTTTGAGACAGGGTTTCTTTGTGTAACAACTCCAGCTGTTCTGGAACTCGCTTCATAGACCAGGCTGGCCTCTGCCTCCCAAGTGCTGGGATTAAAGGCGCGTGCCACCACCGCCTGGTGGTCATCCTCTACTTTATAGTAAGTTTGAGATTAGCTCAACTACAGGAAACCTGACCCAAAAATCTTAATAAACGAAAAAAAATTTTTTTTTAAATCTCTCACAAAACAAAATAAAAGTCCAGTCCAAACAGACCCATCTTGAAGGCTGTTGCCACCATTTAAGAACAGAATTAGAGGGGCTGGCGAGATGGCTCAGTGGTTAAGAGCACTGCCTGCTCTTCCAGAGGACCTGGGTTTGATTCTCAGCACCCACACTGGGGCTCACAACTATCTCCAACTCTAGTCCCAGGGGATCTGATGCCCTCTTCTGGCCTCCTCCAGCAATAGGTGTGTGCATGTGGTATACATACATATGTGCAGGCAAACACGCAATAAAAATAAATCCTTTAAAAAACAAGAATGGAGTTAGATACAGAGACTACCCTTCATCTTGTTAGGCATATAATAAGGCCCATTCCCTCCATGCAGGTGGGGCTGGGAATTTAACTGGGCTTCTGTCCCTGTGTTTCATGTTCCCTCAAAGGGAAAAACCTTCATCCTCACCTGAGCCCTGGAGGGTTCCGATCCAGGAAGCTTCCCAGCCCTTGTCTGGGCCCAGCAGGGTACCAATCGCACTCACAGGCATTTCATCATCTCCATGCTGCATTGGAAAGGAGGCCCATCCCTCAGCCCGGAGAGAGGTAAGAGAGATGTTGCACAGAGCCTGCTGAGTTCCATGCCTGTAACTTCACGAGCTTTCCAAGTTTATACTCAATACTGGGAACGCTCCAACTCAAGTGTGGTCACTTTAGAAAGCCTGTCCTAGGTCTTGAGGATGACTCAGTGGTTAAGACAGCAGTACCCTGCTCTTCCAGAGGATCTGAGTCCTGTTCCCAGCACCCACACTGGACAACTGTCTGTAGCTCCAGTTCCAGGGGGTCCAGTGCCTTCTGGGGCACGTCATACATGTACACAGTCTCTCTCTCTGTTTCTCTCTCTCTCTCTCTCTCTCTCTCTCTCTCTCTCTGTCTCTCTGTCTCTCTCTCTCTGTCTCTCACGCAGTTGCGCATGCATATAAAAATAAAACAGCCCTTCTTTTTCTGAGTGAACATAATGAACTGAATTGTTCTGTCAAAGCTGGAATTGTCTCTGGTTTGTCATTGCGTCCTGAGTAGGTGGGTAGACATTTGCTTGCAAACTCTCAGGAGAAGTTAACAGACTAGTAGTCTTCAGAGAACATGACAGTTTTTCCCGGCAAACGCAATGCTTTTCAGCCAGTCATGGTGGGGCATACCTACAATCCTAGCACTCACCGGGCTTAGAATTGAGAGTCGGAAGCTAGAACAGATTATATAGCAAATTTTAGAAAACAAAATTGTCCCTTCAAGAGAGTGACTGCCTCTGACCCGCAGTGTCAGGGCCTCTGCCCCAAGAGTAGGACTTCGTAATTCTACTCCAGGCTCACCTCTACCAGAGGCCCTACCATAGACTGGGGAGGGCAATTTGTACTATGTTGTACTGTATTGTGTTGTACTATGCTGTGCTGGATTTTCAGACAGTTTTGCTATACAGTTCAGCCAGGCCATGAACACTCCAACCCCTTGCTTCACCCTCTCAATGCTGATTGGCAGAGTTTTAGATGCTTCAGCCCCTCCCTAGTGGGACGTGGTTTCCAGCCTTGTTCTGAGAGCTGGCTCCTCTGCTATCTCCCACATCCTAATCCAAGGGAATGAACTTTCTCTTTTCTCTCAAACTTTTCCAAAGAGAGGCCACGAGTTCTGCGTTCACCTCCCCATCTCTTCCCTGTTAGCCTCTTGGAACAGAGTTCCCACCCCTATTGTCCTGCTCCCTCTCTTGGTTTCCATCCCAATGACTGCTCTGTGACAGCCCTTCTCGACCATGCTGAGGCTCATGTGACACCCCCTCCTACTCTCTGATCTCACTGCCTTCATCCCCACTCTCTCTATTTATCTATTTCAAGACAGGGTCTTGCTCTGTAGCCCAGGCTGGCTCCCAACTCATGGCAATCATTCTTGTCTCAACCTCCAGAGTGCTAGAACTACAGGTGTGCCAGTAAGCCTGCCCCAACATATATGCTTAGTTTTGGATTTTGGTTTTGGTTTTGGACAGGGTTTTACTCTATAACCCAGGCTGGCCTTGATCTCATAGCAATCCTGACTTAGTCTCCCAAGTGCTGGGATTATGGATGTGAGCTGCCACACACAATCTTACTCTTTTTTTTGTTGTTTGTTTGTTTGTTTTAGACTGGGTCTCTTGTAGCCCAGTCAAACTCACTAGGTAGTCAAGGATGACCTTGGACTCCTGATCTTTGTGCCTCCACCTCCCCAGTGCTGGGATTCCAGATATGTGTTCCAGGCCCAGGATAACTTGGAACTGAGATTGAGCTCAGGGCTTCACAACGCTCGGCAAACACTCTCCCCAGTGAGTCGCATCCCCAGCCCCTCACTCATCTTTAAACATTTCCATCCTCTTTATTTATTCTGACTTCTAAAAGTTTTGAGAATGACTCTCTAAGTCATTGTGGTTTTTAAGCTGTAGCTCACAATCCATTAATGAATAATTAAATCAGTTCAGTATGTCAGGATCAATGAGTGTTTTCTAAGTAGAACAGCGAGTTAAGGAGCATTGCCCAGAGTAAGCTAAGCACCGGTGTGCACACTACTAGTTTGTGGGTTGTGAGGAAAGAGTCATTCCTTCCAGTGAGTAACAAGTTTTGAGAATTTCTGTTCTACAGCATGGAGGTCCCTGTCAAAGCAAAAAAGTAGAAGGTCATTCAGATGGCCCAGTGGGCTAAGATATTTGCTACCAAGGCTGTTGATGTGAGTTTGATCCCCTGGATCCACGTGTCAAAGAGACAAGAGATTCCCACAGATTGTCCATGCCCCACCCCCAAAACAACAACAACAAAGCCCTGAAAACAGATAGATTGTATAATCCATCCCATTTCTGGGTAGATATCCCAAAGAAATGATGCCAGCACACCGGACAGATACCTGTAGGCCTGTAGCATGTGAAACCAGCCTTGCTGCCCATCAAGAATGAGATCCTATCCTTTGCAGGAAGACTGTTAGGACTGGAGTGTTATCATTGAAATAAGCCAGATGCAGAAAGACAAATATCACGTGTTATTTCTCATGTTGGGAAGCCAAGAGTTGACTTGACAGGGGCTAGGGAAATGGTTCAATGGTTGAGAACACTTTTTGCTTTTGTAGAGGACGGGAGTTTGGCTCCTTGCACCCATTTTGGATGCTCACAAACACCTGTAACTCTAGTTGCAGAGGACCTGATCCCCTCTTCAGGCTTTCTGGGGCATCTACCTGCATGTACACATGACACACGCACACACATACATACATAATAAATAAAGACATTAGTAAATCTCATAAAAGTCAGCTTGAGTATAAAATGGAGACTAAGAGAGGCTGGGAAGGGTTGGAAAGAGCAGACACAGACAGGTTGGCTTTGATTAGTGCACACTATAGAATGTACGGAAATGCAACACTGAACCTCATCAACACACAGTTAACACATGCTAGTCAGGAATGAAAAGACAGCCAGGTGTAGTAACACACACATGTAACTCCTTCAGAGGTAATGAGAGGAGGCTTAGGAGTTCAAGGTCCTTTAGGCTGAGTGTGGTGGTACAGGCCTTTAATTATAGCACTCAGGATAGTGAGACCCTGTCAAAACCAAAACAAACAAAGAACATCCTTTCCCCTCCCCCCCAAAAAAATCACAAGGATAAAAAGGACTGAGGCTGTTGCTCAGTGGTAGAGCTTATGTAACACCCTGGATTTTATCTTCTGCACCCCAGAAACACACACACACACATGCCATTTTTAGGTTAGAGGGCTGGCTTAGCAGTGAAGCATAAAGACTCTCAACAACCATGTAAAAGACAGTGTAGCCATGCGCATATGCCTGTAGCCCCAGTGCTGCATCACACACACACACACACACACACACACACACACACACACACACACCAGACAGTGACAGCTGTGCTGGAGATATGGCTCAGGGCTCAAGAGCACTCTGTTCTTCCAGAGGCCAGAGTTCGATTCCCAGCACAGAAATGGACAGCTCGTAGCTGCCTGTAACTCCAGCTCTGGGCGATTCACAGCCCTCTTTGGGCCTCTGAGGGCATCTGCACACACGTGGCACACACTCACAAAGACACGCGCCCATAAGTCAAAATAAATCTAAGACGCAATAACAACAAGCACAAAGATCTTCAAGGAGCTTTGGGCTGATTTTATTGTATTGATCTTTTATTTTGTTGCATTTATTTATTTAGTGTGGGAGGCACATGTGTATGGGACACAATTTGTAGGCGTCCATCCTTTCTTCTATCACGTGGTTCCAAGGATCAAACTCACGTGGTCGGACTTCATAGCACATGGCTTTCCTGGCTGCCTTCTCACCAGCTCTCTCTCTCTCTCTCTCTCTCTCTCTCTCTCTCTCTCTCTCTCTCTCTCTCTCTCTCTCTCTTTATTTTTTTTTACACAAAGTCTCATGATGTTCTGTCCAGCCATGAATCCTTGATCCTCTGGCTGGCCCTGCCTAGGGGCTGGGAGTACAGGTCTGAGCTATTTTGCCTAGCTATGCGGACAGTTGTTTGTGGACTCTGGGAAACAGAACTCTAAGCTGGGTGGTCAGCTGGGTGGCCTGGAGAACAATATTCTCCTGGGGATCTTGAATGTTCCCTAGAGGAAGTGAAGATGATTTCCTTTGGGTAGACTGCTAACACCAGAGTACATTCCTGCACGCCCGTAACAGTCCCTCCTGACAGGCAGGGGGACAGCACCAGGCTGGGTATGGCTCACCCTTATCCTTCTTTATTAGTGGTGACAAACCTGGGTGTAAGGACAGGCCCGTGGCTCCCTTCTCGCCTCACCTGGGCCCTAGAATCTGATGCTGGCTCAGCCTGTAGTCTCACTCTCCATCCTGGCCAAGGGAGCCAGTCAAAAATAGCACCAGTCGGAACACCAATTGGGAAGCCAGATGGGAAAGTCTGGAGCCTGGGTGGTGGGGCAGACAAGGCTCTCTGTTCCCCATTCTGCTGCTTTCTGGTGACCTTGGGCACAATATTCAGACTTTCCTGGTCTCTGAGTGCCACTTGGGAAGAGCAGAGTTGAGTTCCTGCAAGTCTCCCTCTGTAGATCTCCAGGGGGAACCCACACAGAAGACAGAAAAGGTTGGGAGGGACTTAGATTTAGTCTCTGCTCCTTCTTTCTCCAGCAAGCGATCTGCTAGAAGCCTCCCGCTGCTGGGGAACTCACTGCCTCTGACTATACCGCTGGCAGCTTTGGCAGCGCTGCCGGCACGCTCTTCCTTGTGTTGGATGGACCATTGTGGGCTCCTCTCATTAACCTAGTTCTTCCCCTGGGGCCTCTTGAACTGTGACTAACTCCTTCATTAGGATGCTCCCTAGGGCCACTTCACTCGTCTCTGGCTCCGTGATTCCCCTGGGAGCCAGATCACTCTCCACACACAGCAAGCCTGCACATTCTTGCCTTGTTTGCCTCATTCTACCCCCAGCCTTCAGGGCCCCTCATTCCCTTCTCAGCCTCCCAGGCCAACTACTGCTCTTTGCTGCTCAGATGAGCTCGTCTTGACTTCCGCCAGGAACTCTCAGTACCTGTTCAGCCCAGGAGTCCCTTTGCTACCTCACCATGGCTGGTGATCCTTCCAGGCCCAGGAGAGAACATCCTGACGTAGCTGGCAGGTTCTGGTTCTCCAGCTGCTTTGGATCCAGAGCCCATCCATTCCATCAGGGACTTAGGTTTTAGCGCTGATTATCGTCTATGGCACAGTCTGGCCAGGGCAACCTAACCAGGACAGAACCAGGGTGAAGGATGTTCATTCCCTGGCTCCTTCTTCTGGAAACCAGCTTCCAATAATGACCAACTGTCCACAAGCAGCAAGAGAGATCCCCTGACAACTGCGAATGCCCCTGTGACACCGTCTCCCTTGCTCCTATGCCCTGCTGGTCATGACGTCCCTTCAGACGAAGCCCCCAGGACGGCTCATACCTTCACTGTGTGGCCTCACAGGACCTTGCTCTTACCTCCCAGACACTGAGGCTCCCTCCCCTTCTCTGCTTTGGACTCTGTCACCTGCAGGCCTCTCTGGCTCTTCGGACAACACTAGTTTGTCCCACCTCAAGGTCCACAAGCCTGTTGTGTGGAGAAGACTCAGCACCATCCTGGTACTGGCTGACGGAAAGCAGCTCCATGCTGCACACGGCTGCTGTCAGTGAGTCACTGCACCCATGACTGTTTATTAGGACCCCATGAGCTGATTTGCCAACTCTGGAACCATGAGAGCTGGCTAAGTTTAGTACGAGAGCCGTGAGCATGAGGACTCTGTGTTCCTTCTCCTTCTGGCAAAACACGAGTTGGAGCCTTCTTTTCATCTTCCTTCTCCCTGATAAATCCTTGCTTCATTTACCAAGAGCTTGGCCTCCTCCCAGCACGCCTCTGTAATTAAGGGGGAAACACCCCCCTTTGTGCTAGGGCTGGAGAGCCTCAGATCATTGCAATGGTTTCTGGGGAGAGAGGCTTGGGAAAAAAGGATGCTTAAAGGCATGACTGCAGATGTGTCTCTGGGTGTCAGTTGATCAGCTTCATGGGGTGCAGGGACCTCTAGACTTCTTAGGGGGAACATGCCTTACCGTGGAAAAGGTCTTCACGGTTTTTACATTGACTGCCCTTAGAAGCAATTACCCTCAGATTGAGAGAAAAATGGCTCTCCTTGTGTTGCACAGCCCCTTTGATCTTTGGCCCTTCCAGGATTAGACATTACAGCCTTCTCCAGGTTTGCGCCAGGAACAAAGAGTCACTGGGACCTCCTGGTTCAGGTTAGGCAGGCTGCTGATAAATCCCAGGGGCAGTGGAGGAGGTCAGCAGCCTTCGGCCGGCCCTGAGGGAAGTGATGTCACTGGCAGAACTGGGGTAGGTCACCTGGGCAGAATGAGTAATCGGGAACCGGGAACCCTTGTGTTCAGTGGAGGTGACAGGCAGCAGTGAGGCACTTCCGGCTAATTCAGACCCTAATGGTCCCACAGTCTGGAGGACTGAGCAGGGCCAGGCTGCTCACTGCACCTGTGTTTGATCCCACACACCAGCTTGCTTTGTCTCATCGGGAGAGCCTTCTGCTAGACTTGACACCATGGCTTCTTCTGTCTCTTGCACAACTTCCCACAAAACTCAGATTGGCCCCAAGCTCCTCATCTTCCTGCCTCTGCCTCCAGATCTCCTCCTGTTTGAGCTCCTCCCTGCCCCTCATTCCTACCTCAAGGAACTCAGCCCGGCAGACCTGTGGCTCTCGATGCACAAGGAAGCTCATGTGAGTGTATGTCAGGCCACACATAGCTGGGAGTGTCGGTCAGCCGTGAAAAGAAAGCAGGGTATGTTAGGCCGTGTCAGACACCGTGGTCTGACTTTCTTCTTCCCCACCAAGTTAAGGGAGAGATAACATGTGTCCCACCCTCTCCCAGGATGTGAGACTGGGAGGAAGAGGCCCCTGGTCACCAGTGACCAGCAAATTTGCCCCTGCATTGACAGCTCTGTCTTCTGTTGTCTTGTCTGGAGATTGAACTGTTGGTCAGCTTCTGTGTGGCTCAAAGGCCATTGGCCCTCCCAAGACCCAGGTTCAAGTTTGAAATCAGCCGTTTGTCATGAGACCTCTGGGAAGTCACTGAAACCATTCAGAACATGACCTTCCCAGTATACAAAAATCTAGGGAATGATACATCTGTACTTTCTCACCTTTAGAGATGAGTTTGACACAGAAAACAACCAACAACCATGTGGTCCAGGCTAGCCCCAGAGCTGGGGTAGCCCTGCCTCAGATTCCCTAGAACTGAATTACAGATATGAAATACTAGGTCCAGTGATCCATGCCTTTTTAATTTTTTTCCAATATTTTTTTGGCAGACCATTTAAGATTAAGTCTCATTCTGTAGCCTAGACTGGTTTAGAACTTACTGTGCAGTACAGACAATGCTCCTGCCCTAGCCTTTAGAGTGTCAACATTAAAGGTTTGATCTGCTGCCTTAGTTTGGGTTTTATTGCTGTGAAGAGACACCATGACAGTGGCAACTCTGAGAAAAGAAAACATTTCATTGGGGCTGGCTTACAGTCCAGAGATTTAGTCCATTATCAGCATGACAGGAAGCATGACATCATGCAGGCAGACGTGGTGCTGGAGAGGAGCTGAAACCTCTACATCTGGATCAGCAGGCAGCAGGAAGAGACTGCTTACATTGGGCATGGCTTGAGCATCTGAGACCTCAAAACCGGCCTCCAGTGACTCATCTACTCCAACAAGGCCACATCTACCCCAATAAGGCCACACCTCCTAACAGTGCCATTCCCTGTGGGCCTGTGGGGACATTTTTATTCAAACCACCACAGTCACCATGCCAGGCAGTGAGAGTTTACTTTCTCTAAAACAGTCTCCCAGAGTTGGTCTTAGGATGGAGCTTGGTTGGTGAGTATGAGACCCCAAGTTTGATCTGCAGTACCCACAAAAAAAGCAGAGTGTGGTGGTGCACACTTGTAGTGTCAGCCTGGGGGAGGCAGAGACAGCTCAGCTCACTTGGGGAGCTGCAAGCCAATGAAAAAGTGTCTGAGGAACACACTTGAACACAAATGAGCACCCATATGAATGCGTGTGTACACACACACACACACACACACACACACACACACTCCCAGGGTTGTCACGAGAGCACAGTGACAATAAGACACAAGTGTCTACTGAGCATTTTATTCCGGGCACTGATGCACAGTAGTGAACAAGCTGGTCTCTGTCCTAGTGGAACTGACATTTGGTATGACAGACAGACAGACAGTAAACAAGTATGTGCCCTGTCATGTTAGGAACATGGATAGAAGTAAAGGCACGGAAGAAAAATAAAGAGATCCCCCCACTAAGGCTGAGTGCTTTTCTAGCCTTGCAGAGGCCCAGAAACCATCATAGAGGGTGTGAAGCAGGGAGGGAAGCAGGAAGACAAGGAGGGAGGGAAAGAAAACAGCGCAGAGAAGAGAGAAGTGGGTGTGTGCCATTCTCTGAGAGCATGACCTATCAGCCAGCATTTGGTAGAGAGCTTGCCTACCACGCAGGAGGCCCAGGGATCTACCCTCAGCCCTGCAAGAAATCAGGCATGGTGCTACTGTGTCCACAATATCAGCTTTGTAGGTAGATGGGAGGATCAGAAGTTCAAGACCATCCTCAGCTACAGTGGCATCCTTGCTACATCATAAGTTCAAGGCCAGCCTGGAATAAGAAGGTGGAGTTTTCCCACCAGCACTGCAGGTTAGCTCTGTCCTGCCAGTCAGTTCTTTATTAACAAATGAGAGTAATACATATTTACAGTGAACAAAAGGATTATTCCACAGCAGAAATGCATGAGACCTTGTCTTTAAAAAGAAAAAAGAACGAAAAAAATAAGAGAGGTGGAGAGATGGCTTGGCAGTTAAGAGCACTGTCTGCTTTTCCAGAGGGCCACGGTTCAATTCCCAGCACCCACAAGGCAGCTCACAACTTCAGTTACAGGGGAATCAACACCCTCACACAGACATACATGAAGGCCAAACACCAATGCACATAAAATAAAAATAAATTATTAAGAAGAAATAAAAATGAGCCAGGGAGGAAGTAAAAAGGCCAAAACCCTCTGGGAGAAGGGGGTCAAAGCGCTCCTCAGGCCCTGCCCTGAGCAGACACATCTTGCTTGTGGGAAGAATGGTGACCTTTCACTTGAGCTACAGCATAGGGACCCGGGGGTGGGCGAGTTCGGTACAAAGCAGAGACCTCAGTAACAGGGGCATCCATGTCCTGGAATAGTTAAGTGCTCACTAGGACCCTCCATTTGTCTGCATTTTAGACCTTGGGGCAGGGTCTCTAAATAATAAGAATTGTTATTGGGCCAGTGAGATGACTTAGCATTTACAAGTCAGACAAGCTGGGCTCATCCCAGGGTCCAGATGGTGGAAGGAGACAGACTGCTTCCACACATTGTTCTCTGACCCACAGACCACCCCCCCCACGCAGAGAGAGAGAGAGAGAGAGAGAGAGAGAGAGAGAGAGAGAGAGAGAGAGAGGAAAGAGAGAGAGAATGAACATGCAATTAAATCACATTCTCGGGATCGGGTACACACACAATAACACGTGCCTGTGGAGGTCAGAGGCTGGAGGAAGTAGTTTTTCTCCTTATGATCTGAGTCTGAAGGATCAAGCTCAGGACATCAGGCTTGGGGGCAAGCACCTTTTACAGGAAACCATCTTGCTGGCCCCAGGTTTTAAAAAACAAAGAAGCGTGTATGTCATTCATTTGTCACCGTGTGCATGGAGGTCAAAGGACAGCTCAGTGGGGTCGGTGGCGCTTTCTCTCCTTATATGGTCCCAGGGATTGAATTCAGTTCTCAAGACTGCAAGTGCCTCTGCCCGCTGAGCATCTCACCAGCCCCAGACCCAAGGCTTTTTCATATGGTGGCCAAGAGTCCAAACTCAGGTCCTCAAGCTTGAGTAGCAAACACTTTGCTGACTGAGCCTTCTCCTCTGCCCTTTTGGTCCATTTTAAAGACATCTCTTTACTTCTGTGTATGTGTGTGTGTGTGTGTGTGTGTGTGAGTCCAGGTATACATGTGCCATAGTCTGCATGTGGAGGCAGGAAGACAAATTATGGGAATCAGTTCTATTATTCTGCCACGTATGTTCTGGGACTAGGACTCCAGACATCAGGCTTGGCAGCAAGTGCCACTACCCACTGAGCCTTCTTGCCCACACCTGTGGTCTATTTTTAAGGTGGATTATTTGTATTCGCATTATCTTTTTGTAGGAGTTTTGTTTATCTTAAGTTTCTTTTTATATGTGTGTGTCACACTTGTGTGGATGTCTAAGGAAGCCAGAAGAGGGCGTCAGATCCTGAAGCTGGATTGCAGGTGGTTATGAACTGTCCAGGGTAGGAGCTGGGAACCCAGTTGGAAGAGCAGTCAGTGTTCATATCTGCCAAACCATCTCTCCAGCCTCGGGGGAGCTCTTTGTATGTCCTGGATATGACTACTCTTTTCTTTTCTTTCCTTTTCTTTCTTTTTAATGGCACTAGAGTTCAGGGTTTTAATCTTGTCCTAAAGTCACTGAAACAAAAATCATTAGAAAACATTTTTGCTTTCTTTAAAATCCCTAGTGCAAATCTCATGGCCACCCACCAAAGGGAAGCCACACTTCATGTCGGAAGAATGGTTGAACATGAGAAGTAGAACAATATAACAGTGTTCTCCTGGGCTATAGAGTCAACTTTAGACGACTGAGGCTAGCCTGGGCTACATGAGGCCCTGTCTCAAAAACAAAACAAACAATAACAAAAAGCAACCGAATAAATAAACCAAGGCCAGTGAGTCTGCTCAGCAGGGAAAGGTGGTTCTTGATGAACCCGATGATTCAGGTGCCATCTCTGGGACCCTTAGAGTCAAATCAGAGAACCAGGCCTGCAAGTTGTCCCCTGACCTTCGCACATTCTCCAGAACACAAATAATGAAATCAATAATAATAATAATAGTAATATAAAAATTCAGTCTTGCTAAATTAAGATGGATATAGATAGCTCACCCAGTCTCAGGTGGTTTGTTACAGTAACGCTGTAGACTAGGATAGACCTTCAACAGGAGCCCTGATGGCCCAGCTTCTGTGTCTCTTGATTGAGACTTGTAGATGCTAAAATATGAAGTCTCAGAGGTGTAAGGTGGGTCAGTGGACCCGTGAGCCAGCCCTCTTCCTATAAAGACCAGAACTCCCTCTGTCCCTACAATCTGTGGCCCAGAGCTTGCTTATGAGACCCTGTTCACTCAGTCTGACCTGCTACCTTAGAAGAAAGATACTCAACCCTGTGATTTTGTAAATAGGGTTGCTGAGGATTCTAGAGGTCTGGTGTACAACCCAGCTTTCTCCAGCTTCCCTCAGCTTCTCCCAGCTCCCCCAGCTTCTCCCAGCTTCTCCCTGTGGAGTCAGCACCTTCTTCTCCACTTTTCCCTCAGTGGTGACTCATTTCCCCTTCCCAACTATGTGCTGCTGAAATAGCTTGACCACTGTATGGTCACAGTGTTCCCTCCAGAACTTGCCAGAAAAAAAACAAACAAACAAAAATGCTGCCTGTGGGACTTTTCCCAGAATACCTACAATTCCCACAAAACAAAGGGCTTTTTAGATGCAAGGCAAGGATTCAAATGTATCCTACACAATCCAGTCTAAACCATTTCAGCAAAGTGAGCAGGGTTGGACACTCCTCTGGATTTCAACCGACCTGTAAGAATGGTTCTGAGGAACTGCCGAGCTTTGCCCAGGGCGTGTTTCTGTCATGTGGTGCCTTCTCACCAAAGCCCTTGCTGGGTTACACACCACAACTCAGGAACTGAGGCAGGAGTATCACTGCAAGTTCTGGGCTAGCCTGTCTTGTTTTGTTTTGTTTGAGACAGGGTTTCTCTGTGTAGCCCTGGGTGGCTGTCCTGAAACTCACTATGTAGACCAGGCTGGCTTTGAACTCACAGAGATCTGCTTGCCTCTGCCTCCTGAGTGCTGGGGTTTTAAAAGGATGTACCATCATCCCCAGCTTCAAGACCCTATCTTAAAAGAAGAAAAAAGGAAGGAAGAAAAGAAGGAAGAAGAAAGGGTAGGTGGAGGGAGGGAGGGAAGGAGGAAGGGAGGGAGGGAGGGAGGAAGGGAGGGAGAGACAGAAACATGTTCACCTATACTTACAGTACTTGGTCAGCTGGCTCCTCCTCACGCCTCTTTCCAGGCCCCGTGATAGGCAGAGTACCCTCATCTGTCCCTTCACGGTCCTTTGCCCAAACCTCAAGTTCCAACTTCTCAGAGTCTACTATTTGTCCTCATAGCAGATCCTCTGTGACTCCTTGTGGTCTAACACTAGGGATTTTGCTTTTCCGTGTCACAACTTTCCATCACAGCATCTGTCCAGGTTGTCCATGGTAACTATTTAGTATTGAAAAGATGAGGCAAAGAAGGTTTCAGAAGTATGGAGACAACAGTTAACCAGTTTAGGAGAATGCTCTAGAACAGCAAATCACGAAACTCTGTAGGTAGGTTGTTTTGGTTACTGTTCTATCATCATGAAAAGGCACCATGACCAAGGCAAGTTTTAAAGGAAAGCATTTAATTGGGGTCTGGCTTACAGTCAGCTAGATATCAAATTCAAGGAAAACATGGGATACATAAGACCTTGTCTCAAAGATCAAAATAAATGACTGAGCCTGGTAGTGGTGGCACACACCTTTAATCCCAGCACTAGGGAGGCAGAGGCAGGGAGAGGCTAGCCTGGCCTACATAGTGAGTTCTAGGACAGCCAGAGCTATTACAAAGAGAAACCCTGTCTCAAAAAACAAACAAACAAAACAACAACAAACCCCAAGTGCTTTGTGAGAAGCGTGTGACGAAGGAATGAGCTAGCTCAAGAGAAGGCCCCAGAGCTGTGCCTGGCACCATTTCACACACCCTGAATTTTAGAGTCACCACAATCACTGCCGTTGCCATGACTATAATGATAGCATCTCGCTGGCGGGCAGGGCACTAGGCTGCGGGTGAAAGGCTGGCCACAGAGAATGCATGCTCTGTCACTTTGCTTCCCGCTCGCTCAGGCAGGCAAAGAGTGAGAATGAGGGGGGCACAAGGGGTGACAGCTGATTCTGAGAACAGTCGAAACAGAATGGAGCAGTGGAGAGCCTAGGGGTTAGGACTCTCCACTGTGTGCCAGAGGCCTCAGTGCTCGATACCTGATCAACGGTAGCCTGTCTTGCTCAGAATTCTTCCACACTGGACTAAAAGATTGGCTGATAACTCTCCAGTGCTCTAGACAACACTGGAACCAACATCTTTAAGTAGAGGGCTTCCTTTACTCCGTGTTGGGGTTGTTTCCTCAAAGTAGGTGAGCAAGGAGTGGAACGGGCGGCTAGAAAGGGGGACAGCAGCAGGAGCACTTGGGGCTCTTCCAGAAGGTGCCTCACAACCCCAGCTCCAGGGCATCCAGTGCCCAGTTCTTTCCCCCAAGGGCACTCAAACACACACGGAAGACACACCCATGTGCATACATTTTAAATACAGGTATGTAGGATGACCGATTTAATCAAGGATTAAATGCTTTGATCCCAGCAAGAAGGTCAGCCACCAAGCCTGACCATGGAATTCATTCCCTCAGACCTGCGTAGTGGAAAGAGAGTGAACTACTGAAAGTTGTCCTCTGACTTCCACGCACGCGTGCACACACACACACGCACAAAATAATAAAAATGGTTAAATACTTTCAACAACCAAATGATTTCCCAAAAGGTATTAATGATAGTGTAATTAATTAGGGATCCCTAGAGGATCAGAACTGGCAGAATTAATTATGTATTCCAAAGGGGCTTTGTTAGATTGGCTTACACAGCAGCGGATGGGCAGTTCGACAATGGCAGCCTGCACACTGTGTTGGCTATGAGTCTCAGCAGTCCCAGTCTGGCAGTGGAGACCCGGAGGAGTCCTGGAGAGCTAACAGTCAGTTACATTTAATTGGGGTGGCTCGCTTACAGTTTCAGAGATTTAGTCCACTATCATTATGGTGGGGAGCATGGCCACTTGAAGACAGACATGGTGCTGGCGAATTAAATGAGTCTTACAGCTTGTAGGCAACAGGAAAATGATCTGATGGTCACACTGGGTGGATCTTGAGCAAAAGAGACCTCAAAGCCTGGCCCCACAGTGACACATTTCTTTCAACAAGGTCATACCCACTCCAACAAAGTCATTCCTTCCAAAAGGGCCATTTCCTTTGGGGGCCATTTTCTTTCAAACCATCACACACAGAGACACACACACAGAGGCTCACAAATACAGCTATATATGCAAAGACACACAAAGAAACACACGTTCACACACAAAGCCACACACCACACACACAGGCTCACAAATACAGATATACATGCAAAGGCACACAAACACACATACACACGCAGGCACATACACACACAGACACTAACATATACTCTAAAAGTTAAAATTATAGAAAGAAATCAGGTTGTGCCAGCAGTTTACTCCCAGCACACAGATCTTTGTGAGTTCAAGGCCAGCCTGGTCTACCTAGTGAGTTCCAGGACAGGCAGGGCTACACAGAGAAACCCTGTCTCGAAAAACCAAGAAACAAACAGGTGGAAAGTTCCTGAGGAAACACTTAGTATCAGCCTGGCCTCCACACCGCACACAAATACACACAAGCTCCCTCACATACGTGAACACTTAACACATAGATACCCACAGAATTAAACATTTTTTTAAAAGAAAAATGTCCTATTTGGGTGAGTGGCATACACGGAGTGATGGACAATGTATCCTCATATTCGGGTGGGTAGGCGAAGGTTGAACAAGGGAGGAGACGCTGCGATGCCTGGCACGTGTCCCTGCTTCTTCCCTCCCCAGGCGGGGGGATCTCTTTATATTTATTTTACTGGAAAGTGTCCCACTCTCTGCAGCTTCCCAGGAACAAGTAGTCTCGTGTAGTTTGCAAATGAGTACATCTCTCTGCAGATGGCAGGCCCAAGATCAGAGCAGTACACCACGGGTACAGAGTCACATGGCAGGCTCGTGGGTGGTTGACAAGATGGCCCAGAGTGAGTCTGTAGTCTCTGCTTTCCCCTCCCCGTCCCCTTCAGCCCCACTGGGGCTGTTCTATCTTAGTGGGTGCTCACCGTGTCACCGGGTTCTCTGAGCAAGTGAGGCTATGACCTTCCATCTTATACTACTCAACGGAGGGAACTTAGTGTCGGGCATTGTGCAGACGCCTGTCACGCCAGAACTGGGAGGGCCAGAGGCCAAGGTTATCTTTAACTATGCCTCACATTTGAGGCCAGGCTGGGCTTCGTGAGAACCCTGTTCTAAAAACAAACAAACAAACAAACAAACAAACAAACAAACAAAACCCCAAACATTGATCAGTCATGGTTGCACTCCAGAGGTGGAGGCAGGTGGATCTCTCAGAGTTTGAGTCTTGCCTGGCCAACGTAGTGAGTTCCAGGCCAGCCAAGGCTACATAGTGAGACCCTGCCTAAAAATTTTTAATTAAAGTAAGTAAACAAATAAGAACTCACCAGTTTGTACATCTAGGAAGCCCAAGAGCAGTAGAGGCATGGCTGGGTCCTCAGTGTACCCACGGTCTGGAAGCTTCTGCTCTCTCCCTTGCTGGTTTGAGTCACAGCTTGTCTTTTTCTGTGGTGAGAAATTCACCAGGCAGTACCCATCCTGTTGCCAAAAAATTCAATTTAAAGCTCTAGGGAAAGATTTTGATTGGCCTTTCTAGTCACATGACTGTTCTCTAGCCAATAGGATGGATGGCAAGGGTTTGTTGTAGGAGACGTTTTGGGTTTGTGTTTTTGAGATAACTTGGTTTTCTCTAGCTGGAATTGGCCTAGAACCCACCACATCGCCCAGGCTGTCCTTGAACCCACGGGGTTCCTCCTGCCTCAGATTTAGGACTGGAACTACAGGTAGAATTGTTTAAACTTTATTATTTCATGTGTGTGCGTATGTGTGCATGTGTGTGTGTGTGAGAGAGAGAGGGTTGTGTACATGCATATACCACAGCGTGCATGTGGAGGTCAGAGGACAAGGAGCGTATTCTCTCCTTTCCTTTCACCATATGGGCTCCAGGTCCTGAGCTCAGGTTATGAGCCTCAGTGGCAAGGACCTTTACCTTCCGAGCTGTCTGGCCAGCCCTGATGTAGATGCTTTATCAGAGACCTTTATCTACCATGAAGCTGGGGTGGAAGGTGAACAAAATTGGCTCCCCGAAACCACATGGACTTCCACAGGGAGAAGGACACACTGCTTGGAAATGGGAAGGGTTTGGGGGAACCAAAAGCAGAAGTGGCTTCTTGTTGGGAGCACAGCGCAAAGATCCCTGCACCCACAGATCTCCAGGAAAACCAGAAATGTTAAGCACTCAGGAATGTCCTCTCAGAGGAACGGACTAAAACCCGTTCTTTCATCCGGAAAGCTGGGGATTGGCAGTGATTTATAGTCTGATGATCTGCCACTATCTGTTGGGCCAGGCCATCAAACTCTTACAATCAGAACTGGAGGTGGCTAGTAATCTAAATGACCCTTATAGTCAGGGGCTCCCCAAGCCCCCACAACCAGGCCTAGAGATACCTAATAGTCTAGATGACCCTTACTTTATCTGTATAGCCAAGGGCTCCCCAAGCTCCCATAACCAGGGCTGGAGATAGCTAATAGTCTATGACCTGGACCAGAGGTGGTTAAGAACCCCAGTGTCCTCTACGCTATCTGTGTGACCAAGACCAGGCCAGATCTTTTCCCGGGCCTTTAAGCTAGAGCAGGTAACCTATGTTCAGAACACATTTTCTTGGAAGAAATGATGTGTACCTTGAGTTGAGTTTCCATGTAACGATGCTTTCTTGTGCACTGGGGATTGTATTACACCAGGAAACTTTTTGTCCAAAGTATACCGTGTTTAAATATACTGGCAGTGAATCCCCCCACTTCAGACTCCCCAAAGTCTTGATCATACGGGTTGACCTCATCTCACCTCTTCCATTCTCACCTCCTTGAGGTTCAAGTCCCCTGTAGGGTCCCTTACAACTTGTCAACTCCGGAACTCCCAGGGTTTCATCCTGGTCCCCACAGTTGTCTGTGGGCCTCCTCTTCTTAGTCAAAGGGCACAGCAGTTGGAGCCAGGTGGATGTGGACTCACATGGCAGTCCTGTTGTCAGCTGTGAGATGCTAATCAAATTCTTTCACCTATTCAAGCTCAATTTCCTCATTGGTGGTGCTCCCCATTGCACAGACTTCCCATGATGATACCCAGTTTCAAGCCCAGTGCCTGGCATGGAGGGTGTTGTCACTGGAATCTGAAATGTCCCCATGGGCTCAACCCCCAGCTTACAGAACTACGTGGAAGGCTGTGGAATCCTGAGGAGGTGGGGCATGGCTGAGAGAAATGGAGCACTAGGAAAGGGTCTCTGAAGGTTTAGCAATCCCCGGCTTCATGCCGCAGTTTCTGCATACTAGTCAGACGTAAGGAGCCTCTGCCACAGGCTTCTACTGCCATTGACCCCACCACACCCTCTCCTCAGGCTGGACTGAGCCCTGAAACAGTGAGCCATCTCTATTTCCGTCAGGAATATGTTTTCAGACACAAAAGCGTCTGACACCAATTGTCCACTTGTCTCTGATCTCCTTGCCTCTTCTGGGGTTTGGGCTCTAGGCCTCAGTTCTCGAACCTTATCCTTGAGGCTACCTGCCTCATGGGCCTGGACTCCAAGGGGCTTCCCAATATGACAGCAGTAGGCCTCTGTAGGAGGTGGTACACATGACTTGTTTGTTAGTTTTTTTCACCTTGAGAAATGTGCAGTTTCCACACTTTCACAGAACAAACAGAACCTTGACATATGGACATCTGTTGACAAGCCTGACACACTCTCTCTCTGTCATTCTCTCTCTCT
>NW_026068174.1:3919597-4018633 GCF_014885135.2 Alexandromys fortis
CCCCCTCCGTCTCTCCTTTCCTCCCTCCTGTTTTTTTTTTTTTTTCAAACAGGGTCTTTTTATGTACACAGACTGGCCTCACAGTCACAAGCTTCCTGCCTTCACCTCCCAAGAGCTGGGATTACAAGGAGGTTCAGCCACAACCTCATATAAATGTAAAACGAATAAAGAGTGATTCTTTACAGCAGTTAAGAGTGCTTGCTGCTCTTGCAGAGGACCTGAATTTGGCTCCCAGTACCTGTGTCTGACAGCTCACAACCACCTATAGCTCCAGCTCCAGGAGATCCAATACCTGTCACGGGACTCTAAGGGACCCACACACACATGTGCACAACCCCCCCCCCCCAAATGCACACAAAGACACAAAATCCAAAACTAAATAGTAAATCTCGAATTTAAAAAGAAGAAAGGCAAGACTGGTAGAGACACGTGCTGTGTAATCCTGAGGACAGAGTATATCCTGTGCTACTTGTACAGGAGAAAACAGGTTGCCTATAGAAAAAGTCTCCATTCTTTCTGGGCACAGTGGCTCCTACCTTTGACCCCAGCACTCAAGAACCAGAGTCTGGCAGATCTCTGTGAGTTTGAGGCCTCTCTGCTCTATACAGAAAGTCCCAGGCGAGCCAGGGGCTGTATAGTGTGACACCCCCCCCAAAATAAATAAATAAATAAATAAATAAATCCTTGTTTTCTTTGTCTTATTAACTCTTATTTGCCCATAGAACTCAAAGTCCCCCAGCAGCTGTTTTGCAGGAAAGGGAGCAAGACAGTGTCTTAGTTTGTAGCCCAGGCTAGCCTCCGACTCATACTGCTCCTGCCTCTCCCCACCAAGTGCTAGGATACAGGCAAATACCCACCATGTCAGCTCTTTAAAGATTCTTTTTAAATTTATTTTGATTTCGTGTGTATGAGTGTTCTGCCTGCATGTATGTCGGTTTACTATGTGCATGCAGTGACCACAGAGGCCAGAAGAGGGAGTCAGAGCCCCTGGAGCTGGTGTTACAGACGATTGTGAACAACCGCGTGAGTGCTGACAACTGAACCCAGGTCCTCTGCAAGAGCAACAAGCATCCCCAACTCCCGACTCATCTCTCCAGCCCCACACCAGCATCTTTAGAGACCTGTGTAGTGAGTGCTGGGGTGAGATGCCCAGACACCTGCATCAGGGCTGGCCTCACTCCCCAGCCTCCAGGAGGGCTGCAGGCTGCAACTCACAGAGGAGGCTCACAGTGGGAAAGGTACTGGCTGAGAGAAGCTTTGGGGGAGGAGGATGGGACAGACAAGTCTGTTGGCTTTGGACGAGAGAGAGGAATATGTACTAAAGGTCCAGGCCTCCATCTTGACCGACTTCCAGGTGTCCTCTCCCTCCAGGGTCCTGTGGGCGGGGGTGGGGCACTTGTCATTGTGATAAAGTCTCTCTACAGACAGTCCTGGCCCTGAAACCCCTTCTTGAGAAATCTCTCTCACCAGTGACACCTTCTTTGACCCCCAAACCAAGATAGATTCCTTTACCATATGCTCATGTCTCCTCAGCAAGCTTTTATAACCAGCAAGCTGTCTAGCCAGTGTCTGCCTCCTCCGTGAACTGTAATAGCCCCACGGTGGGAGCCGTATCTGATACCATTCTCTAATGCGTTCCACCGCCCCAGCTCGTGACTTGGAAATATTTGTTGACTGAACAAGCAACTTTACTCTCCTTCTAATCCGATACCTTAGGAGGTCATCAACTTTACTTAGGGCTGGAGAACATCTCCTTCGTTCACTTGATAAATATTTACAAAGAAGAACAAGGTTCTACTTCTCAACATCAAAATAATTCCAGATGGTTCAAAGATGTTTATATGTGAAAAAATAAAAACAGTGGAGTTCTAGGGGGAAAGATGAGTAGGTTTTAGAAAAGACATTTGAGGTGATCAGGGCCTTTAGAAGCATCACATACACACACACACACACAAAATAAAATCAGAGAGAAAAAATTGGGATGCACATTCCCATAAAATTTCAGACTTTTATAAGGGAAAAAAATAAAGAAGTTGGGTGTGGTGGCGCATGCCTGTAATCACCACCACTTGGGAGGTGGAGGAAGGAGGATCAGGAGTTCCCGACCACTCTGGGTTACATAAAACCCTGTCATAGGGTGTGCGTGGTGAGCAAGGGCAGCTGGGGATGTAGCTGGGTTGGTTGTCTGCTGGCTTAAGGTCTGCGGTACCCTGGGTTCAAGACCTAGCAAAACCGAAATCAGCCTTAGTGATATGATATGATCCCAGCACAAAACAAGAACAGGGGAAAAAAAAAAAAACAACCAGCAAACCAAAAACAAAACAATAAAAAAACCCGAATGGTACGCTGCAAAAGTGGTACTTGCCCTCTGAGGGAAGAGGCAGCTCTGAAGTTGAGTTCAGTCAGGTCTATGCAGTGAGCTCCGGGACAGCCAGGGTTGTGTGGTGAGACCCTGCCTCAACAATAGCAAAAAGCAATGCATGATCTTAACCATAAGGTCTTCAGCCCCATAAGACCTTGTATCCAAAAGCTAAACAAAGCATTTGGAACAGTTAGCTGATAGGAAGCAAATTAATCTACTATAACTAGGAATCCTTGCAAATGAGAGAATTTAAAAACAATGTTGGGCTGGTCCAGTGGTTAAGAGCACTTGCTGCTCTTTCAGAGAACCTAGGTTTGATGCCCAGGACCCAAATCAGGTGGCTCATGAGCATCTTTAGCTTCAGTTCCAGGGGATCCGATGCCTTCTTCTGACCTTCCTGAGCATTAGTGTCAGACATGGGACATGGACATACATACACATAAAATAGAAATACACATATCTTTTAAAAATATATTTTTAAAAAAGAAAGTAAAAATATAGAAAATGGAAATAACATGACCAGTTTCAGGAATCCTGTTTTGTATTCTGTGCTATTCAGACTGAGACAGTCATGTAATGTCATTTTTTCCCTTACAAGTGTGACTGGGTTAGAATCATTGACAATAACCCCCAGGTCTTGGCAAGAACACAGAGAAACAAAGGATTCATTCACACTCATTGGCAAAACCCGACTTGTACTCTTTGAAGATCTTCTTGGCAATATCTGTTAAATTAAAAACAGCAGCCACCTCCTTTGGCCTCAACATCATACTTCTAGGGATGTGTCCAAAGGCATGCGTTAGGACGGAATGTGCAAAGCAGGGCGTTCCTCTGCAAGAAAGTAGCAAATGCTCTCTTGGTGGGGAGCGTTACACAAAAGGTAGTCAATCCATAAGATAAGATTCTAAACATCTCTTTCAAAGAACGTGGTAACTCTGTCCTGGCTAGTTTCAGGTCAATTTGACACAAGCTGGAGACATCTGAAAGGTAGGACCCTCAACTAAGAAAATCCCTCCATGAGATTCAGTTGTAGAACATTATCTTAATTAGTGATTGATGGGTAGGGCTCAGCCCATTGTGGGTGGTGACATCCCTGGGCTGGTGGTCGTGGGTTCTATAAGAAAGCAGGCTGAGCAAGCCATGATGAGCAAGCCAGTAAGCAGCATTCCTCCATGGTCTCTGCATCAGCTCCTGCTTCCAGGTTCCTGCCCCGTGTTCCTGTCCTGATTTCCTTCGGTGATGAACAGTGACATGGATTATGAGGATGAAATCAACCCTTTCCTCCCCAACCAGCCTTGGTCACGGTCTTTCACCAGCGGTAGTAACCCTAACTAGGACACTATGTCTGAAATGTACCACATTGTGCAGAAATGTGTGCTGTGTATTTTCTGGAGACATGGGCAGGCTCATAACATATAAAGAGGGGAAAACATGGAAACTATATCTGAGAATACATAACTCCAGTGAGATGGCTGGGCAGGTAAGAGCGCTTGCCTGATGGCGTGAGCGCGATCCCTAGAACCCACATTCAGGGCCTCCTCCCTCTGTTCTTTTTCTCTTCTTTTCTTTTTCCTTTTGACAGGATCTGGCTAAGTAGCCAAGGCTGTCTTCAAACTCCTAATCCTCGTGCTTCTGCCTTTTGATTGCTGGGATGACAGACTTGTACCACCGCCTTCTATGCCAAGAATTTCCGACGTGTTTGACGGAGTGGGAAAGGGTTATCGTTGACTTTGGTGACACTAGAGAAGGAAGCAAGCACAGAGGTCAGAAACAACAGGACGCACCCAAGGCTGAGCTAAGGCCTGAGGTGACCGCACAGGCAAGATTGGCAAGAAGGGCGGAGCAGATGCTGGGGTAGCCCTTGCTCTTCTGGGGAGAATGGGGTAGGTTTGGGCTTTCTTTCTCCTCCTCTCAGCCACTCCGTGGCCTACTAATGTCTGCAGTGGCCTCCTCGAGTCTGCCGTGGCCTCCTTGTGTCTGCACAGCTCTGACTACAGCTCAGCCTCACTTCCTCAACTCTCCTCCAGCCACACTCTTTCCCCATGGCTTCACCTTGGTTCGTGGCTTCACCTTGGCTCGTGGCTATAGAAACCATCTCTGTCAGGTGCAGGCTTGGTCTTCCTCTGCATTCAGGCTCAGGATGTTATGGCCCCATAGGGCCCTTCATCTAGGAGGCTTAGTCTTAGCCCATTTCATGTAGCTATGATGAACCTGATGTACCTGAGGCTGGGTAATTGATTCAGAAATTGGTTCATGTTTCTGGAGGCTGGCACGTGTGGCTCTGCCTCTGGTTGGCGTGCACTGCACAATGAAGCAGAGAAAGAGGGCCAGCTCCAAATCTGTCTTCCTATAAACTTGATAAAAAGGTCATGGGACTCCACTCTCATGTCCTCTTCTGACCCTAACGACCTTCCAAAGGATCCACTCCCAAATACTGTCAATGTGGTGTTTAAGTTTCCAACAGTCAAGTCATAGCGACACCTGAGACCTAACACAGCTTTGAGCTGCCTGGGCTAGTGGTTCACACCTGTGTTCTAGCACTCGGGAGGCTGAAGCAGGAGGATAGTAAGGTCTAGCCTGTGCTGCACAGTCTTCTCCTTACGTCACCTATCTGTCAGGGGGCCACCAGCCCTCCAACTGCTCACTGAAGTCTCTTTCCCTGCCCACTTTCCTTCCCTGAAACCCCACTTCCCTGCTTCTCCATTAGCAAAGTCATTCTGTCTTATTTCCAGTAGATCTGACTGGCATGGTGGCGTATGTCTTTGTTCCCAGCACTTAAGCAGTAGGGGCGGGGAGGGGGGGTGTCTTTGAGTCAGAGGCCAATGTGGTCTACATGGTGTGTTTCAGGCCAGTCAGGGTTGCATAGTGAGACTCTATCTTAAAGAGAAAAACTAGAAAACAGATTCTATCAGTTCCTTGTCTCCATTACTTTTGCCTCCTTTAGTCCGAAGAATGGGAACCAATGATGACCGCCCAGATGAGAACCGAGAAAGGAGTCAGCCACTAGCGCTTATCTTTGCACCGCTTCCGAGGCAAGCAGAGCATGAGAAAGCTTTGGCGTGGGTGAAAGGAAAGCTTCAGGGGAGTGCTATCTGAAAATTATAGATGCAGAGACTGCAGGTGGCCCAGGAGACGTGGGGCACCTATGAATCCTATTTGCGCACCTCGCGCTAATGTAATAAAACAGCGGAGGCTGGGTGGGATACTTACAAAGAAGAAGTTTATTTTGCTCACATTTTGGGGCCCTGGTGAGGGCTCCTCGAACTACACCACATCGTAATGGGACTAATGCTACAGAGAGAGGTCATATGATGACAGGAAAAGGCAGAGGTGACTCAGGAGCCAGGCTCATTCTCTCATAGCAAGCGTTTCCCCAGTACTTACGGCCTGTGAGAGCTATACCCTAAACTGCTCTCTCCTGAACAAAGTATCTTCAGTAACCTGACCTTTTCTTTTCTTTAGTTTTTGCTTCGCTTTGTTTTTTTAAGACAGGGGTTCTCTGTACAGCTCTGGCTGTTCTGGGACTCCCTCCATAGACCAGTCTATCCTCAAACTCATAGAGATCTGCCTGCCTCTGCCTCCCAAGTGTTGGGATTAGCAGCACCACCACCAGGCCTGACTTATTCTTACTAGACCCCAGTTAAAAGTTCCTTTCCATCTCCTAACGACAACATTCTGGAGTGAAGCCCCCACCACACGAACCCTGGGAGAATAGCATGGTAGGGCTGGCTTGGGGGTTGTATCTGGCTCTTTCTGGTTGGTCTTTTGTTGGGGTGGATGAGGGAGGCTTAATAGATACGAGGGCACACTACTCACACACCTACCAGTTCAGTACTAACTCCAGCTCCAGTCGATTTGACACCCTCTTCTGCTCTCTGAGGACACTGCACTCATGTATACCAACCTTCACTCAGACATACACACAATGGGAATACATAAAATACAAAGTCCTGTGTGCATTAGCGGTGATTCTAGCTGTGTGGCCCGGGCAATACCCAACAGTCTACATTTTTTACAGTTTAAAAAGCTCTCTGGGGTAGTGAGATGGCCCAGCTGGCAAAGGTGTTTGCCACATAGTTGGAGCAGAGGTTATAGTCAGTTGGTAGAGTGCTTGTCGGTATGCACAGAACGCTGGGATTGAGACCCAGCACTGTGTAAACTGGGTATGGTGGCACATACTTGTAATCCTGGGAGAATCAGAAATTTTAAGGTCATCCCTGGCTACCTAGTCAGCTCCAAGGCCAGCCTGAACTGCGTGAGACCCTGTCTCCAAAACAAACAAATTAAAAAAACCCAAGTGTGTGTGTGTGTGTGTGTGTTTTAGTTCCAGCTGGTGGGAGTTGTGGTTGGATGTGGGTGGAAGGGAAGGGAGCTGTGGCCCCTCTGCTTCATGTCCCTTCTTGTCCCTACACTCCCCTGCTCACTGGGCCCTTTCTATCTCCTAGTGGGAGTTCTCTTGGGACTCCCAACCTGTTCTTTATGAAACAAACAAACAAACATATTTCAGGCTGAGGTAGTGGTGCTGCCTCTAATTTTATCATTTGGGAGGTGGAGGTGAATAGGTACCCATGAGTTCAAAGTCAACCTTGTCAGCAAAGAGAGTTCCAGGCTACCCGGGGTGGTATAATGAGGCCCTATTTCAAAACAAAGCAAAGCAAAAAAAAAAAAAAAATCCCACAAACAAACCCTTGATTATTATTATTGTTGTTGTTGTTTTATTGTGTGTGTTGTATATGGCATGCATGCTGCTTCTCATGGTCAGAGAATTGGTTTTCTCTTTTACAATGGTTTGGGAATCAAACTCAGTCATCAGGGTTGCAAGACAAATGCCTTTACCAGCCAAGAATGTGTTCTTTTATGGCATTCTCTGGCAGGAGGGGACAGTTCCCACTTGGATGGGGGCTGAGAACAGATTCTGTTGACAGCATCTAGGCATGGAGTCCCCTTGAGGCACCACTGATATCCCTTAGGAACTACGGGCTTGGGGCATCCCGCTGAGTCATTTCACACTCAAAATCTCACTCAGAAGCCTGCAATCCTGGCACTCATGTCTGTGACATTCAAAGAGAAAAAGAACAAAATAGCCCCAAAAAGACACCTCCACCATAACGAGAGCCGTGTAGCCACCAGATATGGTGGAACACACGTGCTGTCCCAGCCCTGGGGAGTCTGAGGTCAGAGGATCCCAAATTTGAGGCCAGCCTCTGCCACATAATAAGCTTAAGGCCAGAGGGTATGTAGGTTAAACCTGTCTCTAATTAATTAACAAATTAAAAAATAAATCAATCTAGGAGATGGGGTAAGGGGATGAATAAGAACAAAGTGTGTAAAATGCTGTAAAGAAACCCGTTACTTGATATATTAACTTAAAAAATAAAATAAACTTAAGGAGGCTGGGATCACAGCTGGCTAGCAGAGTGCTTGGCCAGCATCACAGAGCCCAGGTGGTGGTGCACAGCTGTCATCCCAGTACATTAGACGTGGAGGCAGGTAGATCAGAAATTCAGTCTTTGCCTTTGACACAGGGGATGGTTAGAGGTCAGCTTGGATTATATGAGACCTTGTATTTAAAAAAAAAAAAAAGCAATAGGGAGAGTGGGTACCAAGAAGAACCATATATCAACATTTGGTGAAAGCAGTCTGGGCACTGGGCATGAGGAATAGGGCAGGCTTGCTGTAAGCCTGTGTTTATGTCAGGACTCTAGGCTACACGTTTGTAAATAATCACAGGGTGTTTTGGAGATCCTTCCCCACCTAAGCACACAGGATCTGGAGGGACAGCACACAGGATCTGGAGGGACAGCACACAGGATCTGGAGGGACAGCACACAGGATCTGGAGGGACAGCACACAGCATCTGGAGGGACAGCACACAGGATCTGGATACTGGCGAATCTCACGGCACCAGTGTTAAGCACTGGGAATGTGGGAGACTTTGAACATGTGATCTGAGTCAGCCTGGAGGCAAAGGAGGACTTCTAGGAAGAAATGATGCCTGGTTCCTCAGTGGTGCTGGGATGTAGGACACAGTAGTAAGTGTTGTCCACACCAAGACTGTGAAGAGCAGTTGGCTTGTGACTTCATAGGTAACCTGGATTACTTTCCTGCTGTGTCCCAAGTAAAACTCAGAATTATATAATCCAAAAATGGAGAGACTCACTCCAGCATACCTGCAGATTGGGTATTTTGTGGGCCTGAGTGTTGTTTTCATCCTCATGCTTGTAGGGATGAATGCCATCAGTCACCTTGATGACTTTACCCTGAAAGGACATGACATTATGTTACATCTCTAGTTATGTCCCACCCATACCAGACATCTGCAAAAAACAGCTACTAAGTCCCTCAACTCAGCACCCTGTCTAGGTGTATCATTTTCTTTTGCAGCTGGTGACTACTGGAAACTTCTGGATCAAGGAGTTTGTGTACACACTGTGGTCTGGTATTAGCACAACTTGCTTGCATGCTCCAGGCTCAGAGGCTGGGAGCGTCAGGTACCCATTTACGTCCTCTCTGTAACCTACTCAGGTCTTGCAGAGGAGAACTTGGCAATAAAATGACTGAATTAAGGCCACAGTGGGAATGGCATTCTGCAGCTCTGAAATGCCGCTACATGTGCGTGTATAAATTTCATGGGTAATGAATGTTTTGTTGCAGACGTGTGATTCCTGGAAGGCTGAAGCAGAGGATGAAGAGTTTGAGGTCAGTCTGGGCTACGTAGCATGATGCTGCTCCCAAATCAAAACCAAGCAAAATGCAATAGAAGGGGCTAGAGAGATGCCTCAGAGGTAGAGTACGTGTTGCTCTTGTAGAGGACCTGGGTCGGTTCCTAGCTCCCACGTGGTGGCTCACAACTGCCTGTAACTCCAGGCTAGATGCTGTCCTTTTCTGGCCTCTACACATCCAGGCAAAACACCCATATGTATATGTGGTGATTTAAAAGAAAATGGCCCCCAAAGGGAGCAGCACTAACGGGAGGTGTGGCCTTGTTGGAGTAGGTGTGGTCTTGTTGGAGGAAGTGTGTCACTATGGAGGCAGGCTTTGAGGTCTCATATAGGCTCAAGATACTGCCCAGCATCTCTGAATGCTTCCTTCCTGTTGTTACCTGCACAAGAAATTGAACTCTCAACTACCTCTCCCCCACCATGTCTGCCTGAGTGCCACGTTGCCCCACCATGGTGATAATGGACTAAACCCCCGAAAACGTAAGCCACTCACTTAGATGTTTTTCCTTTATAAGAGTTGCCGTGGTCATGATGATGCTTCTTTATGGCAACAGGAACCCTAAGACAGTTTAAAATAAATCTTCAAAAATGTTTTTGATTCAGTATAATCTATACCTATTTATCTGCAGTCATTCTTCTAAAAGTATAGCAATGCTTAAGTTATTGATTTAATCTTGCGGTATACCATTTGCAGAGCCCTTTACTATGTATTAGCCCAACAACTATTTAGCAGCTGCTGTGTATGGTGCACTGCTCAAAGTGTGGAGGACATAGGAAAGGGCAACATTATTGGGTGCTAGGGGTATAGCTTAGTTGGTAGAGTGTTAGCCTAGCATGAATAATGTCCAGGGGATGATCTCTAGCAACACTTAAACTGGGTGTAGTGGCAAAAACCTATAATCCCAGAACCCCAGAGGTGGGAGCAGGAACATCTGGAGTTCAAGGCCACCCTTGCCTACGTCTTGGGTTCAAAGCCAGGCTGGGATATGAGAGCCTGTTCCTACAAACAAACGAACCACCTGGCATAGTGATGCACACCTTTGATCCCAGCACTCGGGAGGCAGAGGCAAGCAATGGGAGTTAAGGGCAGCTTGGTCTACACAGTAAGTCCCAGGCCAGCGAGGGCTACATAGAGAGACCCCATCTGAAAGGTGAGGCGTGAATAACAGAGCAGATGGGGTAAAATGATGCTGTAGAGACAAGGATGATGTGGCTCAGACGCTTTGAGCCTGCTCCACAGCCTGGAATTCAGAGTCAGCATCCCAGCCCGACTTAGGCTTCAACAGAAGGCACTTCTGTGTTTCAAGGACGCTTGGGCCCAGGGGCAGGAAGTCTGGCATAGCCAACGTGTTGGCTTCTTGTTTCTCAAGAAAAGATGAGCCACAGCAGAGGAGTACAAGGAAGTTTGTGTTTGAGAGAAGAGAGTATGGAATAGCTGTCCTAGAGAACAGAAACAGGAACTTTCTAGGAAAGGCTGGCGGAGCTGCCAGGCCTGGAGAGTGCCAATTTGAGGTCTGTGGTCACGCATTTAAAGGGCAGCCGGTGGCAGGGTTGTGTACTTTCTTCCAGCATTGACAGCTGCTTCAACCCAGCCTCACAGAAGCAGGGCGTGGCCATGTGAAGGATGGATGTTAGCTGGGTTCACATGGTTCGAAGAAGGAGCACGGCTTTGCCAGATGCCAGCCAGGCAGTGGTCTAGGTGGAGAGGCCAGGCACAGCAGCACAGGAGCCTCTTACAGTGGAAATGCGACAGTAGGAATGGGAGGTTTCGATGAAGCCTAGGGCTGGCGAGGAAGCCAGAGCTCAGGGTATATAGAGAAGACCCTGACCCGGGGAAGGGAATTGTCACAAGATGCTGTACCCTAGTGGCTTCAAACTAGCAAAGACTTTGAAAGTGGAAGAGGACAAATGGCCTAGGTGGTAACTGGACGCCAAAGGCCTTGTCTGTCCTTGTGGTCTCTTCTGGCCTCTTCTGGCCAGTTTCTCCCTGCATCTCCCAGAATGCAGTTATGGTTTTTAGCCTGAGTGCTTGAAGATGTGTGTGTGTGTGAGTGTGTGTGTGTGTGTGTGAGAGAGAGAGAGAGAGAGAGAGAGAGAGAGAGAGGGACAGTGAGAGTGTGTGTGTATTTGTGTATATATGTGTCTTTAGTTTCAATCCTAAGAAAGTTATTTTTCTTTCCTTCCCTCCTCCTCCTTTTAGTATTTTGATATAGGAGCTCATAATGTAGCCCAGGCTTACCTGGAACTCATAACAATCCCCCTGTCTCACTCTCCTAAACGTTGGGTATACTCCAACACCTGACAAGAAGGACATTTTTCAGCTTGGCTCCTTTTTGCAGCCTGGCCCAGAGCCTGGTTCTGACCACGCTGCTGCAGAGGTAACGGTATGTGTTCTAGAAAGTACGTTATGGGTCAGTCTCCCCAGGGAAAAGCCTGTTCTCTGGCTGACTGAATACCTTGCAACAGGCATATGCAAACATGACCCAGCTACTGCTGGGTAGGCAGCCCTAGCTGCTTTATTTCTTCCACCCCTTGGCCACTTGGCGGTAGGGGCTCTCAGATTGGTATTAAATATTTTAAAAAGTATTACCTGTATGCGCATGTGGTTGAGCACACATGTCACAGTGCACAAATGGAGATCAGAGAGCAGCTTCGTGGAGCTGGTTCCGTCCTTACACCTTATGTGGGTTTTGGAGATTGAATTCAGGTCCTCAGGCTCCTGTGACAGTGCTTCCCAAATGAGCCATTGCAACCAGCTCTCCTGGGCTCGCTGCTTACAGATAAAGAAATAAAACCTGAGAAAGGCAAAGAACGTTGCCAGTGGCGTGAGGTAAACTCAAGTCCAGCTGGATTCCCTAGCCAGCTAGGGAGATGGGTTAGGGAGCAAAATTCTATGGGCTGTGGGTGCTGACAAGGTGACTCTGCGGTTATGATGAGGGAGGTGTCTGTGAATTAGGTCAACAGAAGAGGCAGACGTGTGGAGGAAGATAGGCTGCAGCTACAAGTGACAGCCACAATATAATGAATTCCAGTCCTAGGAGGCTGAATCAGGAAGGCTGTGAGGTCAGCCTGGGCTAGCTACATCGTGGTACTCTGTTGTGGGGGGCTGGCTAGGTGGCTGAGGGGGTACAGGTGTTTGCTGTCAAGCCTGATGATCTGAGATCAATCTAGTTCCACATGGTGGAAGGAAAGAACCCACACACGGGGTTGTCCTCTGACCTCAGCATGTATGCTGTGGTGGGCGTGTACTCTCATAGACACACACAGCGGACTAAAGACATGTTTTAAGAAATGACAGCTTAAGCAAAGACATCACGACCTGAAACCCCACCATACCCTCACCCCCAAGATTGTGGAATAAGGGTAGTGAGGACCATCTGTCACACAGGTTTCCTAACGTTGTCTTTAGTTCTGGGGTTCAGGGACAACCTGCAGGGACCTAAAACCTCCTTTCCTATATACAATCTTATCCCAACTGAGGGTGTCTGTATATTGAATTTTCTTCAGAGATGCTTTATATTTCCATCAGCTTTTTTTTTTCTTTTGTGAGACAGGGTTTTTCTGTGTAGCTTTGGCTGTCCTGGAACTCAACTGTCCAGACTAGCCTTGAACTCACAGAGATCCACCTGCCTCTGCCTCCCGAGTGCTAAAGGCATGTGCCACCACCTGGTCATCTATCAGATTCTTAAGTCAGGGTCTGGGTAGTAACAAGCTTGAAGATGCTGGCTGGACCCTGGTATGGAAGGACCTTGTAGGCTTTGATCCGAAATCATGGTTTACTCCGCAGTTGTAGGCAGCCTATGCAGAAGAAAAGCAATGAGGAGGACACTTGGGAAGATAGCTCACTGTGAGCTCCGTATTCTACAAAGCGCTGTATGGCTGGCCTTCCTCATCCATAGGTCTTGCACTAAACTGAGCTGGAGGTCAGTAAGGTCTATATAAGGACATGAACCTAGCCTGGCGTACAGAGTGAAACTTGACTTCAAGAAAGTTTTCAAAATAGAGTCTGAACGGATGCACAGATATGCGACCACCCCTGGATTGACCCGGATGCAGCTCAGGGCCTTGCTCTTCCACATCCCTCACCGCTTAGACTTTTTTCTTTGTTAACATTCTGTAGTTGACCTTTCTTTTCTGCTTTCAGCCCCAAATCATGACCTGGAGACTTATTGTTAATTATGAAAGCTTGGCTTTAATTTAGGCATGTCTCAACTAGCTCTTACAATTTGAATTAACCCATGTATAGTAATCTACTATGGTCTACCATATGGCATTACCTCACTTCCATCTTTCACCTCCTGTTTTCCCTCCATGTTTCCTGGTGTCTCCTGTGCGCCTAGATTCCTCCTGCTCTTTCTTCCTCTCCCCAGACACCCTGCCTATCTCCTTTGCCTAGCTTTTGGCCATTCAGCTCTTTATTAAACCAATCACAGTGACACATCTTCAGGTAATATAAACAAATATTGCACAACACAACAGAGAAGCCCTGTGCACAGCATTGGCACCATGTGAGGTGTTCTAGACATCCAGGAGACGTTGAAAGTGTGGAAGGGTGACAGGAGGTTAAGGTAGGATGCAGGCAACTACGAATCTGTATTTTGTTGTTTTTACTACAACAAAGTTGGAGCTTACTAAAAACACAAAACAAAACAGGTTTGTGGGTCAGTGAGATGGCCAAGCCCGCAAGCGCCTTTACTATGCAAGCTTGGTGACCTGAATTCAATCCCCAGAACCTATATAAACGTAAAAGGACAGACTTCATGGTTCTGTTGTGAGTCAGAGTTGTTCCCTCACCTCCAGGTGCTTACTCTCAACAATAATAAATACAATTTAAAAGAGAAAAAAACCAGTCTATGTTTTGTAGTTTGTTTTTGTTTTGTTTTGTTTTGTTTTGTTTATTTGAGGGTTTTACGCATTCTGGGCTTGTCTTGAACTTGTTTTGTGGCTGAGGTTGACCTTGAACTTCTGGACCTCTAACCTCCACCTTTTGGAGGCTGGGTTTCTAGGCACGTGCCACCAGGCCCAGTGGATGTGATTCTGGGAACTGAATCTGGAGCTTTGTGAATGCTACGTAAGTAAGTACCGTACCAGCTGAGCTACACCCCACATCCCCAGCCCAAGAAATCGTTTTAATACAGATTTAAGCCCAGGCATTAGGGGAGAGATGGGTGCTTAGGAAAAGGTTGGTGCACATCCAAGACACTGTGTGCTTCTCAAGACAGTGCTGCTAACCATTTTCTCTTCAAGCAAGGAAGCCAGGGAGATGACTCAGAGAGTAAAGGCAATTGCCACCAAGCCTGATGATCCAGCCCTGGACCAGAGTTGTCCTCTGACCTGTACACACACACACACACACACACACACACACACACACACACACATACACACACACTAAGTAGGCTTGTCTTGGACTTGTGGGCACAAATGAGATGACAGGTATATGCCACCAGACTTTGCTATAACTACACAATTTTCTGTAAGGGACTAGTTTATTTTCTGAGTTTAGGATCTATAGAAAGTCCTGGAGCCAATACCCTGAAGATACGGAGGGATGGATGATTCTCCTAGTCTCGGCAGTGTGCCCAGAGTGTGGCCCCATGCTGAACATGGCTTTGCCCCCAGTGAATATCTGTTGCATGGATGGGACAAGGAAAGTACAGACATTCAGATATGTGTCATAACAATAGAGAAAGTGGCTCTTGGGGAGAAATGACTCAGAGGGTGAGAGATCTTACGGAACAAGCATGGGGGCCTCGAGTTCAGTTCTCAGAACCTGTGTGAAAAGTTGAGTGTGGCTACACGTGTACCTGTAACACCAGCACTGTGCGTGGAGGTGGGGGTAGGGAGACAGAATTCCTGCTGGGGCTCGCTGGCTACTTCAGGTCTATTAAATGATTTTCTTGGGGGCTGGAAGGATGGCTCAGTGCTTAAGACTGCCTGCTGCTTTTCCAGAGGACCTGAGTGTGATTCCCATGCTAGGCAGCTCACCACTATCTAGAACTCTAGCTCCATGGATTCCAAAACCTCTCTCTGGCTTCCACATGTGCCATACATACATACATACATACATACATACATACATACACATAAATAAGAGAATGTAAAAATTCTTTTTAAAGGAGAGACTATATCAAAGGAGCAAGGCAGAAAGTGGCAGACCATGACGCCTGCCATCCTCCTCTGACCTCTATGGCATGCACACAGGCCCAGCCAGGAACTCACATACACAACTGGGCATCCATCACATACGCGCCACACTCAAATACATATACATATACAAACATCTGAGGGGCTAAGTATGGAGCGCTGTGGTAAGAGTGTTTGTTCAGCACATTTGAGGAAGAAAGGAAGGGAGGGAGGGAAAAAGAAAGGAGAGAAGTAAGGGGTGAAGAAGGAAGGCAGAGAGGAAGGAGGGCATTTCACACTAGTATGGTGGCATACCAATACCAGGAACCTGAGACAAAAGGATCACTATAAATTTGAGGTCAACCTAGAAACTACACAGTGAGTTCAAAGCCACCCTACGTTACATAGGGAGATCTAGTGCTGTCTCAACGAACAAACCCCAAGAAAGAGCATCTCTCCATGGTGACACACACTTTTCTTAGATTGAAGATGGCATCCAGGAAACCCAGCTCTGGGCGGGTTACCCTAGACGTCAGCAGAAACCTGCTTGCTCCTGCTGTACTGCTGACGTAGGTGACTGCCAGGAAAGCAGCCGTGAACCCAGGGAACCAGCCTGTACCTGGCCCAGTCCTGAGGAACAGCAGTGCACATTTGAGGAAGAAAGGAAGGGAGGGAGGATGCCAGGATGAACCATACCTCCTACCCGCCTCTCTCCTTTCACCTGCAGGCATATCCTATTGAGTCTGTCTCCATTGCAGGAGTCTCAAAATAGGGAGCTGCTGCTTCTGCCCTAGTCCCTTGCTGCTTGCTCTTCAGGCTGCAGTTGGAGGGATTCTTTTATTTTTTTAAGCTTTTTCTGCAAAATAAAATAATAAAAAATATATCACAGAAACAGCTTAGATATATTGTAATATATACTTGTATTATATATAATTATTTCTATATAAATATACACTATGTAAATATATATATATAGCTCTCACTTGGTGTGTTTAGAGAGCTGTGCTTGTTTGTCTGGGACAGGGTCTCATGTGGTTCAGACTGGGCACAGAACTCTGAAGCTGACCTTGAACAGATTCTCCTTTCTCTCTAGAGCTGGGCTGACAAGCCTGTGCTATTATACATTGCTTTTCAGGGGCATCCTACCTTTTCCCCCATATTTTTACACTGTGTGTGTGTGCGCGCGCGTGCGCGTCATGGAGCACAAGTGGAGGTCAGAGGACAGTTTTGGGGAAGAGTCACTTCTCTCCTTCTACCATGTAGTTTTGGGGGATTGAACTCAGAGCATCACGCTTGGCAGCAAAGCCTTTTAACTGAGCTCCCGATGCCTCCCTCACCTTGGTTTATTTCTTTTTTCTCTTTCTTTCTTTCTTTCTTTCTTTCTTTCTTTCTTTCTTTCTTTCTTTCTTTCTTTCTTTCTTTTTTGGATTTTCGAGACAGGGTTTCTCTGTAGCTTTGGTGCCTGTCCCAGAACTAGCTCTTGTAGACCAGGCTGGCCTCGAACTCACAGAGATCCGCCTGCCTCTGCCTCCCGAGTGCTAGGATTAAAGGCGTGAGCCACCATCGCCCGGCCAGTTTATTTCTTTATTTGTGTGCCTGTATGTGGGGTGTGTGCATGTGTGTGTATGTGTATTTATGTGTATTCATGAGTGTGTAAATGTGTCTTGGCACACATCTTGAGGTCAGAGGACAACTTTTGGGAGTATGTTCTCTCCTTCCACCATGTGAGTCTCGGGGATTGACCTCAGGTCTTCAGACGTGGCAGCCGCTGCTGCTCACCCGCGGAGCCATCTTGCCAGCCCCTGGTGGCGTTTCTAAGAAGCTCCCAGATGATATAGGTGTCATTGCTCTTGCACCATATTGAGTGATAAAGACCTAGGAGCAAACCTCAGCTTCCTTCCTATGCCCTGCTTAAACTAGCCCCGCCCATTTTCCCTGAGCCGTCTCCACCTGCTCTTTGTCTTGTGTTCTGGTGACATGGGCCCTCCTTCTCTCTCAAGTTCCTGCCCCTGGGCCCTTTCCTGGAGAACCATGTGCACAGCTTCATTTCCTTATGCAGGATTCTGTTCGACTGTGTGTGGTGGCACACACCCGCCGTCCTATCACTTGGAAGGCAGAGGTTGGAGGGTCAGGAGATAAAAGTCACATTCTAAGCTACATAGTGAGTTTGAGTCTTGGATATGTGACACCCTGCCTCAAAAGCAAAACAAAAATAACAGGGGCTGGAGAGATGGCTCAGTGGTTAAGAGCACTGACTGTTCTTCCAAAGGACCCGGGTTTAATTCCCAGCACCCACATGGCAGATCACAACAGTTTGTAACTCCAGTTCCAGGAGACCTGACACCCAGGGCAAAACACCAATGCACATAAAATAAGAATGAATTATTTTTTTTTAAAAAAAAGGATAATTAAAAAAATAACTGACAAATCTCAGCTCTGTAATCAGAGAGCACTTTCTTGACCACACTTTTTCTTCCTTTATAACACCCAACAATCACTGAATTTATTTGGGTAATGTATTGTTGACCTATGTGTGTGTGTGTATGTGTGTGGGTGAATGTACACATATGCCCTATGTGGTTAGGTGCCCAAGGATAGCATCCAACAGTCTGACATTTGTCTAGTCTCCAACCCTGTTGCTGCCACCATGGTGGAATGGGTAGGCATGAATGCCATAGGTCATAGGACAGCAGGGGTCTTTGCCAGGGTGTGGGGACAAAAGTGGTTCCGAGAGCTGGGAGATGTCTCAGTTGGTAAAAGTGCTTGCCATGCAAGCCTAAGGACCCACGTCTGATGCCCTAACACCCATAAAGAAGGCGGGAAAGCAGCGCGTGCCTGTAACCCGAGGCTTGTTAGGAAGCTAGTCTAGCAGACTGGCTATCCCCAGGTTCAGTGAGAGACTTTGCCTCGAAACAATAAGGTGGAGAGTGATTGAGAAGTCTATCATCCACCTGCACTGTGGCTTCTCAAGGCATGGTAGCCACACTAGCAGCGTCAAACCACCCAGGAACTTCCTAGAAAAACAGCTTCTCAAGGCCCAGGCTTGGATCTATGGATCAGGAAGCTACGGGCTCTGGGGCTAGCATTCGAGGATGAACAAGTCCTCCAGTTGATTGTGATGCTTGTACAAGCTTGAAAAACCACCACTGCAGTTTTCTTTCAGGGTGGTCATTTCTCTAAGGCAGGATCTGGAGTGGGGCTCAGGTAACGGTCAGGGCTGGGGGATCTGTAAGTGCAGCACAGGGATCTTGAGCATGCCCCGCGAGGATTGCTATGTCACCGTCATCCTTTGATAGAGGGTCTCACCATATAGCTTAGGCTGGTCTCAAGTGAGGAATCCTCCTGCCTTGGCCCCTAGAGTGCTGGGGTTATAAGTATGAGCTACCATACCTACCTGTATCAGTGATTCCTTTTGTTTTGCTTTGTTAGGCTAATTTTATTTTATGTGTGTGAGTGTTTTGCCCACGTGCATGTATGTGCACCATGTGACTAACTTGGTGCCTACATAGGTTAAAAGGCTTTAGAACCCCTAGAACTGTAGTTACAGATGGTTGTGAGCCATTGTGTGGGTTCTGGGAACAGAACTCGGGGTCCTCTGCAGGAGCAAGTGCCTTAACTGGTGAGCCATCTCTCCACCCTACTCCTGCTTGGGAGCAAGATCTGACTATGATTCTCCTGCCTCTGCCTCTGGAACACTGGGATTAAAAATGTGTGCCACCACACTCGGCTTCATTTTCCCTTTTTTTTTTTTTTTAAATTGATAGATGAGACGGATTGATAGGAGAGTGACTAGGTGTGGCGAGGTTTAAATGCGGGGCTAGGAAATGCTGGGAAATTCTGCTGCTGTGGCCACTGACTGCTTGGGTTCAGGGTCTCCTTCAGGATGTCCGAGTTTAGAATGGAGCTAACATTTATACATTTATACGTGCAACACCTGGGTGCTGTGCGAACACCTCCTTTAGGAAGCTCCTTTAGGAAGCTTAGGTGGCCATGACCTGATCTGATGTGAAGGGGAAACCCGGAGGAAGGCCATTTGCTCAGGTTCACCTAACAGGCAGTGGAGTGGTGGGACTCAAATTTGAACTCAAGTTCTCTCTGCTCCAAACTATCGCCGCCCGTATGTCATCTGCAGGGTATGGCACGCTAAACTTATTTTGTTGAGTCAATAGAACACAGAAGAAAGTCCTTTCTCTTTGCCTGTCCATTAACTTTGGTACAGATCTTCAGGGTTAAGGTCTAAGCGAAGACCACGACAACTCAGGGTCAAGTGTTGTGAGAACTAGATGAGAGTGAAGGGGGTCTTTTTCTTTTCCTTCGATAGTGCTGGGGAATCAAATCTAACGTCTTATGTTTGCCAGGCAAACGTTCTGCCACTGAGCTACATCCTCGGCACATTCCCATACATGGAGGCCTCTAAGCTCATGCAAAAATTCCTGACCCTCAATATCCCAAATTTCAGGACTCATCTAGGTAAGCTCCTGCCCCACCCCATTCGTGGGTCGTGGGAAGCTACTAATGTGTGTGCACTTGCGTGTGTGAGAAGAGGGTAGTAATGGGAGACGTGGGTGAAGGAACTGAAAAGATGGGGAACGAGGCTTCCAAGACCACGAGGCACACAAATTGGAGCAGGCGCAGAACAGTCCCTCCTAGGCGTCAGGCGGGGCCAGAGTGCGGGCGGGGCCCCGAGGGCACGGGCCAAGAGACAGATGGCGCGGTGTGGACTACAAGTCCCAGCATGCCCCGCGGCTACGATCCGGCCCCCGCGGCCGCTTAAAGGCTCCAGCAACTGCAGCCGTCGGGTCGCGGAGGCTTTCGCTTTGCCGCCGCGTCTGGGCGGCGGGAGGAGCGGGCTGGGCGGCTGGCACTTGGGACTTCAGGCTCTGGCCGCGCCGAGGGGCGCTCCTAGTGCAGCCTTCCCGGCTTGAGGCTTCTCCGCCGAGGCGCCCGTGCCCCCCGGGCTCCTTGCCTCGGCCCCCCGCGGCCCCGATGCCGAGGTATGGATAGAGCGGCTTTGCGCGCGGCGGCGATGGGTGAGAAGAAGGAGGGCGGCGGCGGGGGCGCCGCGGCGGCCGCAGACGGGGGTGCAGGGGCCGCTGCCAGCCGGGCGCTGCAGCAGTGCGGCCAGCTGCAGAAGCTCATCGATATCTCCATCGGCAGTCTGCGCGGGCTGCGCACCAAGTGTTCCGTGTCCAACGACCTCACGCAGCAGGAGATCCGGACCCTGGAGGTAAGGGGTCGAAGCGCCCGTAGTCCCGACCCGGCTGTGGCCCGGGAGCCGCCCCGCTGCTTTCCTTCCCGAGTTGCATCCTGCAGCTGGGTCTGCTGGCTAGAGTCTTCCTCCCTTGCCGGGGCTCGTTGATGCGGTGGCGTGAGGACCTACGACCAGCGCTCACCTTGGAAGGATTTGGGGGAGGAGGCGTGAGTGGGGGGTTGGATTGAGGCTGGAGAACCCGCGTGTCTGGTAGGATGCTCGCGGGTATCACACTGCAAACCTCTCGCCGTCCTCACCCCATATTTCCAGTGCCCATAGTAATCACTGTCCCACTGAATCATGCGCTGGACTTTTCTCGGCGTGCTTAAGCCCGGTAGCGTGGGCTGGGGTGATGAGGGGACGTCCCCTGAAGTGTGAGCGTCGGCCGGTGGCGCTGACTTTCCCTCACTACCCACACTCCTTATCCTGTTGCCCTTTCCTTCCCTTTCCACCAGGACTTGTCTGCCGCTTTTCAAAAAGTGTTTGCTGAAGCAGCATTTTTGCAGTTCAGGCGTTGGGATGCTTTTCTTTCGCGCTGTCACACTGCTTAACTGTTTAAAATTAAATTAGCCATTGATTTTCCCACTCCATCCCCAATTATTGGGCTTTGGCCTAGGAAGGATTATACCAAGGAAGGGAACCTTTGGTAAGAACACAGTACTTAAAGGGGGTTGCTGACAGAGATGACCTGGAGTGCAATGAAAAATAAGATGTGTGAGCTGTCTTCTCTCAAATTATAGCTGGGAAGTGCAGATTAAAAGGATTTGGAAGAACCAGCGGGCAAGATGGTTGGGATTTCAGAAGGGGGAGCTCCCCCATCCCTTAAACATTGAAGATAAAACTAGTGCCTTCCTAACTAGCTTCCAAGGACTGGAAGACCTTTGAAAGTACAGAGGGTCAGTTAATAGCTCTGTCCTAAAGACTGGCCTTTCCTCTCCTGGCAAGGATGTCTGTTTTATTAGATATGTGATTTTACACACACACACACACACACACACACACACACACACACTATTACTAATTGCATCTGCCAGCTGTCATAGAGCCAGCCGGTCATTGCTGTACTTATTATAAGACCAGTACTCCCTCCTCTCACACCACGAGCCTGAATCCTTGTTTGATCCAAAATGCCAGGGTGACTCTTCCTTAGCTGTATTTTCAGAAAAGCCACAAAGCCAGGGACATTGGGAGACTCCAAGCCATGCTGGCTATTATTATTGTTGTTGTTGTTATTATTATTGTTATAGTTGCTATAGCAGGACCGACCAGGGCTTTGCTTAAAAAGCAACCAACAAAGCTCTACACCCAGCTTTTCAGCATGTGGATTTCTTGAACACAGCTGAGTGTGTGTGCCCCGCAAAGTTTGGTTTTAAGCTGATACAATAGGAGGCCTGTGTGTCTTAGTTCCGGGTTGTCGTCCAGCAGTGTGTCTCTCGAGCTGCTGTGTTGTTGGGCGGACAGAATGCTCTCTTGTTGGCCTCCGTTAGTCCTCCCCCTGTCCCTTTGAGGTGCTCCTGGATCCCAGGGTGTATGTCGAATGGCTTACTCTCTATTCTCTGCAAATTCTTTGTCTTCTAACGTTGAACAGTTTGATGAAGCTGTGGCATTAGGATACTCCAGAGTCTCCAGATGTCCAGGTCTCTGAGTTGGTTAGGCAGCTGTCTCCCTACTGGGTGCATTGTGAGGTCATCCCCGGTGGCATTCAAAGGCCCAGGGGTCATTTGTAGTATGTAGTATGTTCTGTTCTTTACTGTGTGAAAGGGTCCTTCTGGTCCCTGGAAAGACAGGACTGGGAGACATTTCAAATGGGAATTTTGGGCTGATTCCCCAGGACTGTTACCAGCTAGTTTGGGTGAATCACTTCATCTCTGGGGCTTCACCTTCCACATCTGCTTGGAAGAGATTGGAGTAAGTTCCCTTCAGGCTATTGCTGAAAAGCTCCGCATTCTGTGGTTTAGACTCTGTGTGTGTGTGCGCGCGCGCGCGCGCGCGCGTGTGTGCGCACACTCGTGCATATGCATGCACGCACACGCTCTGTTGGGATGAATTAAACATTTGTGTATGCTATTCTATGTAGATATCCCTGTTTTAAGACCTGCACTAAGAACCAGATGTACTGGACAGATTGTGTAGGAGATGTCTTTATTATAGTGAGCATCTTGACCGCAGGAGTGCTAGGTAGGAACAGAAGGTCCACAAAGCTTTGTGACTGATCCTCTTTCTGTCTAGATGACCCTGGGCAAGTCTGTTAACGTCTACTCTGACTTCCCATCTGTAAAGTGGAGAAGGAGTGCTTTCACCTGTAGTGTTTGATGGAGTCGGTGTCGCCTGCCTATAAACTTTCCCTGGTTGGGTTCTGATGACATTCCTGCACAGGGTGCCTTTAGAAGAAGAAGCACATAGAACCGATTTCCTGCAGGTGGTGACACAGGGCAGGAGGCCATCCTAGAAGGCTGGGTCAGGGCAGCTTACCCCAGCAGTGTGCAGAAAGGCAATTAACCTGGGCCATTCTCAGTCCTCATGAATTTCTGACTTTTTTTTAAAAAAATGTATTGTGTGCAGTACATGTGTGCAGGAGCCTGAGGGAGGCCAGAAGAGGGCATCAGATGTCCTGGATCTGGAGTTGTAGGTTAGTACCATGTGGGTGCTGAGAAATGAACTTAGATCCTCTGCAAGAGCAGTACATTCTTTTAACTTCTTGCTGATCCACCTGTCCAGTCCCAGGTTTCTGATTTGTGTGTGTGTGTGTGTGTGTGTGTGTGTGTGTGTGTGTGTGTGACCTTGAGCTAGGTCTTCTGTAACCCTGGCTGAACTCAGCATAGAGATTAGGCTGATCTTGAACTCATTGTCTCTGTCTCCTGAGTGCTAGGATCCCAGGTGTCTGACTGGAGAACTTGGCTTATCCAACTATATCAGACTTCTGACAGAATCTTAAGAGGCCCAGCCCACTTTGGCCCCTCCCTCCTTAGCTAAACTTTTAATGAGAGTGGCAGCTCGTGGGATGTCCCCTCTGGGACCCTGACCAGGGGCAGGCTGCTTGTGAAGATCCTAGGTCGCGATGATAAGCTATCCGCTGATAGCTTTGCTCTGTGGAGCAGTTGGGCTGGGGTTGGAAGGGGACTAAAGGGGTGAGGAGTGTAGCTCCATGGTAAAACACTGCCTTGTATACGTAGGCCTTGTGTTTAAATCTCCAATCCTACACTTGAAAGGGGGAGAAAGGAGCCAGGGTTTAGTGTTCACTTCCCACCTGCCCAGGGCTGCGCTGGCTGTCTTCCTCTCAACCTCTCAGGATTTACGGGAGGCCCACCAACTTCATCACACACATTTCCCCTGTCTAAAGGGAAAGGGCAGGAGACGCAGCCGGAACTCGGTGTCTCTGGAAGGCCCCCTAGAGGTCTGACTCCTGCATGCAGCAAGGGGCCATGTCACCACTCTCCAGCAGTGCTCATGGAGGGACACCTGGCCCGCTCCACAGCTGGGCCTGCTGCTCCCGTCTGTGGGTTCCCTGTGGGCCCTGTCGGTGCCTGGGGAGACAGTGGTGTGCCATGCAGATGCCCATGCTCGTTCACTTCGTTGTTACTCTGTAGTCTGTTCTTTTTTGCCAGCATGCTAGCACCTCCCACAAACAAGCTCCGTCTTGGCTCAGGTCTCTAAAGGGCTTTCCTCATGAGTCCTTATGGGGAGAGGCTAACAGAAACAGTCATGGGTACAGTCTGCTTTTGGGCACTTCCCTGAGCAGTTGCCCTGGAGCAGAGGTACCCTGGAGGCTTTGCTGTGCCTGGGAAGGCAGAGAGGATTGACCCTCATCCACTGGGCTGGGCAGAGTTCAGAGGCTTCTGTGTTAGGGACTGGCTTCCTCGTGGTCCCTGGAAGTGTCCAGTGGAATGACCAAGAGTGGAGGGATGTGTTCGCTGACCCAGCTTTCTGTCACTACCCATGTGCTTGTGGCATTCCTAGCTGGTGGCTACCTGGACTCCGGTAGGTGGGGACTTTGGATGTGAGGGGTCTGTTCCATCTGAAGGGGAACCAGGAAGGTGGATAGCAGGGCCTCCACTACCATGACTGGCAGAGAGCTCTTCTGAGTGGGCCCTGAGTTAGGAGTTCTGTGGAATCCGTCAGTCTGACTTACTGGTTTCGTAGGAAACATGGCCAGTCTTGGTGACAGCTCCCAAGTCAGACGTCCCCAGAAGGATGCGAGTAGAACCTGGTTCTCTTTTCCTCGCCCATGCAGTGTCTGGAAAGTGTCATTTCGCTGCCTCGGTTTTAACCTTTCACCCGAGAGACTCTAGTTATCACCAATAGGACATGGCGCTGAGGAGATCCTGTCTCTTTTGGTGTCCACTTTCTAGTTGGTGATTTTGAACCTGGGCAGACCCACTGCTCAACTGTCCCTCAGAAGTGGCCTAAGGAGGACGTGCTGTGTGTGAAAGCCAGGAGCCAAGGAGGGTGGGGATGCTGGAGGGAGACCTTATCGCACGCATACGCACCCAGGACCTGAGGCTGGGGTTGCTGCCTGGGATAGACACGGACCGCCTCCTAGCTGCAGGGCTGTTTCTTGACACCTGGTTTGGCTCACAATCCTGGGAAGCAGCATTCCATACCAGATGCTTCCCTGCCTGCCTGCTGGCTGTGGTCCAGAGAGGGACCATGCACAAAGGTGACACTGATGATGTCTGCAGATGTGTGGGAAGGTAACAAAGCCTTGCTTGGGTCCTTGAGCTGAGCCTTCAAATTTTTCTGCCTTTATTTAGGTATAGCATGCTTGTGGAGGTCAGAGCACAGCTCTGTGGAGTCGGTTCTCTCCTGCCATGTGGGCTCAGGGAATCAAACTCAGGTCATCATGCTTGGCTGAAAGCCCTTTTTTTTTTACTCCCCTGAGCCATCTTGCCAGCCCCCTAAGCTATCGTTTTGGTTATTTTATTTTATTTTTTTAAAAAATGTCCTTGCGGGGCAGGCATTTTTACATTTAGTTCAGAGGGTGTTTGCTTTCACTTGGCAACTTTTACTCTGGTCAGATCTACTTCCCAGATGTCCTTCAGAGAGGCGTAAGGAGAACCTGCTGTTTGTGAAGGCTGTGAGCCAAGGAGGGCTGGGGTGTACCCGGGACTTGGAGGCTGGGGCGGAGAGCTGGGGTGCACCCGGGACTTGGAGGCTGGGGTGCACACAGGACCTGGAGGCTGAGGTGGAGGGCTGGGGTGCACCGAGGGCCCGGAGGCTGGGGTGGAGGGCTGGGGTGCACTGAGGACCTAGAGGCTGGGGCGGAGGGCTGGAGTGCACCGGGGACTTGGAGGCTGGGGTTGCTGCCTGGGGTGCACCCAGGACCTGGAGGTTGGGGTGGAGGGCTGGGGTGTACCCAGGACCTGGAGGCTGGGGTTGCTGCCTGGGGTGCACCCAGGACCTGGAGGTTGGGGTGGAGGGCTGGGGTGTACCCAGGACCTTGCTGCCTGGGATGCACCCAGGACCTGGAGCTAGGGTTGCTCCCTGGGGCAGGGATGGAACCCCTCCTAGCTGCGGATGCATCAGTGTTCATGGGAGTGACTTCTGCAAAGAGAGGGTCCCCACATACATGAGGAACATTCTTGAACGTGCTCCATGTGAAGCTCTCCTTAGCATGTGCTTTCTACCACTGACCACTTATTTACTGCGACCTGTGAGATTTCGTTCCCAGTTTGAAGATGAGGCCACTGGAGCTAGGAGAGCCAGAGAGCCTGAGCCAGAGATGGTTGAGTCTGTGTTGACTGGCATTGAACTTGCCGTGATCCATCTGCCTCAGCCTCCCCAGGGCCGAAATGCCAGGCATGTGCCACCACACCCTGGTCTTGAGAACTCATGTTGCAGCCGTCTCTACACACCGATGTTGGGAGGCTTGGGAAAGGGATTTTGGTCAGTCATGAAAGACAAACCCAGGACTGGCTCAATTCCAGCCCAGTGGGTTGATGAGTGGCCGCCCTGTGCATCTTTTGCATTTGAGTATCGGGTAGCTTCCCTCCTGTTCAGCTCAGCATATCCTCAAAGCAGGAGGTAAGGCACCCAGCCTGCTGGTTTCATTCTGAGAAAGGAGAAGCCCTCTGAGTTCAACTTACTCAGAGGGTTGTTTTTTTTTTCTTTTTTTCTGAGACAGGGCTGCTCTATGCTGCCCTGGCTGTCCTAGAACTAGCTCTGTATACAGGCTGGCCTTGAACCTAGAGTCCCTGCTGCCCCTGTCTCCCGAGTGCTGGCACTGAAATGTGCACCCCCATGCCCAGCTGTATGCTTTATTCTTTCTGAGCAATTCTTGAGACAAGGAATATATCTCTAATTTGCTACTCTTAATTGCAGTGCTTAAGATACACATTAATACATGTTCCCTCTGCAAAAGGGAAACACCCTAGATAATAGAAAAATCACCTATTATGGCACCTGTCAGAGCCAAGCCCTGGGACCGTCCTCCCCACCCCCAACTCCTCCTAGCTTTCTACTGTACATTTTCATGGAAAGGTACACACGTGTGCTTGAGGAGCTTGCAGTGTGTGCCCTGTAAGTGTCTTTGTCGCCATCAGTGGCCAGTCGTGCACCCATGCCACACATTCCTTTAACCAGATACCAATTTTCTTGTCTTGTCTTTTCCTTCCCTTCCTTTCTTTTTTCTTTTAGCTTTTTGAGATGGGTTTCTCTGTGTAACAGTTCTGGCTGTCCTGGAACTTGCTCTGTTTACCTGGTTGGCCTCGAACTCACACAGATCCCTCCTGCTTTGCCTCCGAGTGCTGGGGTCAAAGGTTTACATCATCACTGCCAGCATATCCCAATTTTCAATGCTTACTTTTACTTTTTTTTTTTTTTTTTGGCATGCTGACCTATCTTCATGCAAGCAAGACTAGAGTCCCTGGACATTTAGCATATGTCCATTTAAACTAAAAATTATTTAGTGTTTTGCCTGCATGTATATATGTATACCATATATGTGCCTTGTGCTTTCTTTAACCAGAAGAAAGCGTCAGATCCCCTCAAACTAGAGTTGACAGATGTGTGAGCCACCATATAGATTCTGGGGGTCAAACTCAGGTCGTCTGGAAGAGCTGCCAGTTCTTGTAACCACTGAGCCATATCTCCGGCTGTCTGGTACCTGCCCATTTAAAAAATTTAACACCTTGATTTTAAAATTACCTTTCTTTATGTATGTGGATGTGTGGATGTGGGTGTGTGTGCCACAGTGCCCAAGTGAAGGTTAGACAGCTTGTAGGAATTGGAGCTCAGGTCAGACCCAGCGGCAAGCACCTTTGCTAAGCCAAGTTCCTGTCAGGGAGAGTTAGCAGTGGTTAACAAAAGAGCCCTAAGCTGAGAGTCTCATTTGCATGGTACAAGACAGTGCCTTGAACTTGGCTGAAGCATGGCTGGACCCTCTCTGCTCCATCCAGGCTGAGGGACTCTGAGGGTTGGCTGGGATTTTGGAGAGCTCTAGAAGTATCCAGTGTGGGCGTGACTCTGCCTGAATGGATCATCTTTTTTTTTTTTCACCACCACACCCAGGCTGAATGGACTGACTGTCTTTGGCCCTGACTCTGTTCTTACAAGGCTTGCTCACTGACAGCTGTCCTGCAAACCTTCCCTCCCGTGGAGCCTGGGCTTTGAAACCTTCCTACAGATGTTGCATTTTTTACCCTCTCCATCGCTGGTTTTGCTGTCAAGATAATTAGGGTGACACAGGCCTGTTGACACTCTTGTTTTCAGTGTCAGCTTTCACTGAGGTGTTGGGACAATGGGGAGCATCTCAAGTTCAAGGCCAGCCTGGTCTGTAGGCTGTAGAGTGAGTTCCAGGCTGTTTGGTGAGGCCTCTGTCAAGTGGTCTGCTCACTTTTCAGTTACTCAGAGAAGCATAACTTTTCCTTTTCTTTATCTTTTCCTGAATACTGGCCAAAAGCCTGCTTGCTTCCTGCACACTCTGGGCTTCTCACTTGCTCCCTGAAGCACCCCCTCCGATTCCTCCAAGCTCACCAACCTCCATTGCTGAACCTGACCATTCTCTTGAAATCCTAGTTTTCTCTCTTCATCTCCCTCTCCCTCCTCCCGGCTGCTCCCATGATTTATATCCTGCCTGCCTTGTTTTTCCTTTCACATTCTCATAAAACTGCCCTGGAGCTTAAAAAAGGAAGGAAAGAGAGAGATACAGTTTTGTTTTGTGTTTTTTTCTAGTTGTTTCCAGATGTGGTAGAGGACCCCACAGCCCCATAGGCAGCTTACCTCACATCTGTGGAAAGCAAAGCCCTCCCTATCAATGTGTGGCCGATACAAGCCTGCCATTGGTGCTCCATGGATAGCTGTCTCCGACATCCTCTTTGGCATTTTCTATTCTAAAATCCAGGTGGAAATACAGAGGTTTACTCTGGGGCCAGCTGCTGAGATGAGAAAACTGTCACGGATTCTTACACATTGAAAAGAGGTCTCAATCTGAAGTACCGCCACCGCCACCGCCACCTGTCAAACCTTTGCATTTGAACATGTCTGCGTTTTCTCTGTTCCGGTATTGGTGGGCAGCAAGCAGAGCACTTTAACCGGTCAGATTGCCATGCCAAAGGCATTTTACTTTTGTACTGTACCCCTCCCCCCGCCCTTCACTTTTCTGCCCTGGGAATAATAACAAGAACGAGCTAACACTTGAATTCACAATTTTAAGGGGAAAAAAATGGGGAATAAAAATATGCAGTACAGGAATCAGCCAGCTCTGATGAGAAGAAATAAACTTCCCCACAGCACCAACTGTGGGCTTCTATTGGCAGGATATTGATCAGGAGGGTTTTGCTTTCTGCAGATGCGCGGCTAGCTGCCCATGGGGTGGCGAGGTCTCCTACCATATCTGAAGGCTTTGAAATCAACATAGCTGATTAATTTGAGTTTTATTTTTCTCCCATTTCAAAAAAGACACTCTCTATCTAAAAGTTTCCTGTTTAGCCGTCATTGCCTGGAACTAGACGAGGTGGTTCTCTAAGTTGCCGCGATTCTCCTGGTACGTTGGTGCCCTCTGTGCTGGAATTTCAGGCCTATACCACTATGTCCAGTACACACAGAATTTTGTTAAAAAGAAAAAAGTTAGATCATTTTGATTTTTAAAGGATTATTATTTTATGTGACTGCCTTAGTCACTGTTCTATTGCTGTGAAGAGACTCTATGACCAAGGCAGCTCTTAGAAGAGAAATCATCTAATTGGAGGCTTGCTTACAGTTTTAGGGGGTTAGTCCATTATCGCCATGGGGGAGGTATGGCAGGCTTGGTGCTGGGAAAGTAGCCAAGAACTACATTCTGGTCCACAGGCAGGCAGAGAGAGGGGCAGGGTGTGTGTATGTGTGTGGTGTGTGGATTTTTGAAACCTCAAAACCCACCCCCAATGACAGACTTCCTCCAACAGGCCACACCTCCTAATCCTTCTCAAATAGGGATCCTCCTTTGTAGTGACTAAGCGGTCAAATAATATAAACCTCTGGGGGTGCATTCTTACTCAAACCACCACGGTGTATGAATGTTTTGCTTACATGTATGCGTGTGTGCTATGCACATGCCTGGCGTCTGCAGAAGCCAGAAGACAGCATAAGATTCTCTGGAACTGGAGTTGCAGGTAGTTGAGCTTATATATGTGGGTGCTGGGAACTAAACCAGGGGCCTGCAGCGCTCTTAACCGCTGAGCCATTCTCCAGCCCCAGTTACAGGCCATTTAAAAAAAAAGTCATCTGGACAGGGTCTTAGACTAGTGTCCCACTAAGCCTGGGGTCCTTAGCCCAGGATGCTTTAGCCTTTCCCATATTGTAGTGCTCCTTTAGAAGAGGGCTTTTCGTGGAGAATGTATTATGTTAGTGTGTTCCCCCTCCACCCACAACTTCAGAGGCTTGGGTTTTGTTTTAAAGGTCCTGAGAAGTCTTGCAAGGCTTCCCGTGAACTCCTCCAGGGTTCTTTCTTTCCCTACCAAACACAGCTGAGGGAACACCTACGCCTTGGGCAAGGAAAGAGACTAGGAACTGTGGGCCCAGGTTGAGCCAGTGTTGGTTTTATTCCAGGTGTTTTATAAACTGTAGGGCCCATTTGAGGTGCAAGGCAGGGTTTGGTGGTGGTCGGGAGCCCAAGCCCCAGTGGACTCGGCCTTTTGTTGAGAGAGGTGCTTTAGATTTGGTGGTCTTCTGGGCACTTAATCCTACCACCACAGGTGCCCAGAGAGGTCTGCCCGTCTGGGCATCCCCCTCCCCACTCCCCCATTCCTGGTAGGACAGAAAACAAAGAGGGAGACTACCGATGGCCATGGGTGCTTTTGAGCCAGGGCTGGAGGGGAGGGGAAGGGCTGGGTTTCAGACAAGGAATGCTTTTTAAAACAAAAAAGGAAATGCTGGCTCGGAAGGAGAGGAAAGGAAGCAGCTTCCTGTTACTGGTGGTGGCTTTTTTGTGAGAGGCGGAGCTCTTTCTGTCACCTAGGCCTGAAGAAGCTGGCTGGGGCAGCCGTGAGGGCTCTCCAGCCTTTGCTCCCTCTCTGTTGCCTGAGGTTTCAGAGTGACGGCACGGGTGGCGTCCGCTCCATCTTCCCCAGATGGCCAAGTTAAATGGCCACACGTTTTCTACCTGCTGCAACACGGATGTGTCACCGTGGCTGACCCTCTACTGCCCGACCACCACCCTGGCCTCCTTGCTAGGAGCACTTTCTGGCGTGAACTCCTCACACCAGTGCGTGTGGCAGTCCACCCATCACCCTCTTTGCAGAAAAGGAACTGAGGTGCAAGGAGCTGCAGTACTGCAGCGTAAGGTGTTACAGAGACAAGGATGTGCAACCTGGATGATCCTTTTTTGTTTGGTTTTGGTTTTAGTTTTGGTTTTTGAAGACAAGGTTTCTCTTACACACAGAATACAAGTTCCTGACTGTCCTGGAGGAACTTGTGTTCCTCCAAGCCACGGAGCCATCTCTGCACCCCTTGTTTGTTTGTTTGACACAAGACTTCTGCACTGTAACTCAGGCTGGCCCCCGAGCTCAGCAGTCCTCTTCTCTCAGCCCCCTGAGTTCTGGGACTGCAGGTGCTTGCCAATGTGTTTAGCTACATGTTTTAAAATTTTATACTTTCATTATTCAAACATGCAAAGGTAGAGAGAAGGGTGTGTTGAAAGACAGCCCCTCTCCCCCCATACACACACCTCCTAGGGATTCCCCCGCCCAAAGGAAGCTTCTACAGGAAGCTGCTTTGGCCAATCTTGGTCTTCTGCCTTGTTCACTCTCTGAGGAAGTCCACTTGTGAAGCGGTAGCCCTAGGCAGTGGTTGTTGCCTAGCTCTCTGCCTCCTGTGTCCCTAGACTAGAAGGGCTCTCCATCCTGTGATACCCAAGTTTGTCCCACTTTGCTTTCTCAGCAACTGCCAGGTCATCTCCTGCTATAGCTTGAGGTCATCACCTCTCAGTGATGGACGGCTTTTTTGGCTTTTTTTATTCTCACGGCTCCCCCTCCCACTAGCTGGGAGTCTGCAGTCATACCGAGTATGACGTGTGATGTACCTGGGTGACCTGTCAGTTTTTCTCTGTGGCTCAGGCTATTTTCTTACTTTTCCTTTCATTAACTAGATGAGGGTGTTTTAACATATGTGGATTAAGGGCCTCAAAGCTGCGGCACTTTGTGGTGGATGCTGTCCTCTGCTCCTCCTGTAGGTCCAGACTGGCAGACAGGTTCCTTGGCCTCTGCGGGCCTGTGTCTTGGCTCCACACAGTTTTTCCAGAAGCCTGTATTTATTTATTTATTTAGGTTTTGTTTTTTTTGAGACAGGTTTCCCTGTGTAGTTCTGGCTGTTCTTGAACTCGCCCTGTAGACCAGGCTGGCCTTGAACTCACCTAGATCCACTCGTCTCTGCCTCCCAAGTGCTGGGATTACTGGCACTTCCCAGACCAGAAGCCTGATTTTGCTGACTGCTCTTTCTTTGCTTTTCTTGGGGTTCTTGGGCACCAGCAGTGGCTTGCTTTTGGTCCCATAGGTTTCTGCCGCATTCTACAGGATTTCAGGTGCTGTGTTACCTTTGTTGGACATTGCTGGGCTTAGCCTCTATGATGTCCTTATGGGAGGGGCCATTTCAAGGACACAAGAGTACGCCTGGGCTTTGGGGCCAGTGAGAGACAGTAATTTCCTGACTCCTTGCTAGTTCTGATTCCAGGCAAGTTGCTCAACTCTCTGTGTAGTTTTATTTTTTATTTTTTTCCTGGTAGATAAGAGGAACACATACTATTTTGGACATTTGTGAGAACTTACCCAGATGTAGAGGGTTCATGAAACAGAACCCAGTATTTAAGAAGAAATTCAATGCACTTACTCATTTTCTTGTTTAGCATTAATGGATCCTTTGCAGGCGTGGGGATTGAACCTAGGGCCTCATGTAGGACAGACAGGCGCTCTCCTGCTGGCCATGTTGTCTTTTTACTTTTTGAGTTTTGAGACCGGGTCTCCTTCAGTTTACTCTGTCACAGGCCTTGAACTTGTGAGCCCTGGGGTCTCCAGAGTAGCTGGGATTCCAGGACTAAGCCACCAGGCCTGGCTTCTGCTTAGCATTATTTTAAAACATGCCACCGTTGTATGTGTCCCCTGGTTTTGTCATTTTAATTGCTGTGTGATACTTCTTGCAGTAGCGGAGCTGCCGCCTGCCAGAGTGTTTCCACTGGTTTTGGACACTTCAGTTGTTCCCAGAATCCTGCTATTTAAATAGTGGAGCTGGAATCATTCTTACACAGGCACCACTTTTGTTCCTGTTCTGAATTCATTTCCTTAGTATAGAATGGAATTCTTAGGTTAAAGAGCCTGGAGTGTGTCTATGTCCGTCTGTGTCTTTTTGTCTTTATCTCTGTCTGTGTCTGTCGAGTCAGGGTTTCTCTGTAGCTTTGGAGCCTGTCCTTGAACTCACTCTGTAGACCAGGCTGGCCTTGCACTCACAGAGGTCCACCTTCCTTTGCCTCCCGAGTGCTGGGATTAAAGGCACGTGCCACCACCTCCTGGCTTCTTCTTTGTTTTCTAATCTATTTATTTGTGCTCTTCTTCCTATACCCTCTATCACATTTCTTTTGGCCCTGTTAGATCATTCTTCATCTTGGATTTGCTTTTTCTCACTTGTGCGTTCCTTCAGTATTTATTGAGCTCCTGCTGTGTGCAGAACTCCCTTAGACACGGGAAGACCAGCGGGGAAGGCCGGGGGCTCTCTAGTGGAAGGAGACGGCTACTAAGCCGGAGACAGAGAGAAGTGGTTTGAGACAGGAGAGTGGGAAGTGGGGAGAGAGAGGAGGTGGAGGTTGTGGTCTTAGTTTGGGGGTGGGGTGGTGGAAAAGGGGGTCTTTCCAGGCAAGGGGGCGCGTCCAGGAACAAGAATGCCTCTGCAGCTGAGAAGAGGCTCAGGGCAGAGAGATTTGATTGTGCTGTGTGGCAGCCTTGAGGCGGGACATGGTACTTGGGACGCCATGGCGACACAGAGGGTTTTCTCCCCACACGTCTCCTTAGCCCTTTCCTGGACACTGCTCTGTGGCATGCCATAAGCCCGGCTGAGAGGCGCTTTACTCTAGCAGGGTGGTTGGCAGGGGCTGTGAGACTGAGCAAACCCACACGAGGTGGAGGTGTCGGTGAGGTGTGAACGAGGTTGAGGCTCCCCAGGCTGCCTGGGTGACTCATCTCTGCACTGAGGTGTGTAAGAGCTTGGGAAATACACCTTGTGTGCTGCCAGCCCTCGTTGTGGGAACGGGAGTGTGGTCCCAGCCCTACTGGGGGCGCCTTGGACCTCTGCCAAGGGAGGAGCTGGGAACTGAGGTGGCCAGCTCTGATGCAGGGCTGCTGAGACCAGGTGTGGTTATCTGGCACCCACTTATGGGAAACAGTGCCTAAGAAGGAGACGTGGGAAACCCCCTCCTACCACAGCCGCCCGATCTTTACTGAGACTTTGGCTTTAGCTTCTGCCAGGAATGTAGTCCTGGGGGTGTTGTGCTCCGCTCTCCTCTCTTTCTCTTCTTCTCCTCTCCCTCCCCCCCATTTAGGGCTAGGCAAGGATTCTGCTGTTGAACTCTTATCTTCTGCCCTTGGTTTTCTAAGATGGAGCTTGCAGTGTAGATGAGGCTGGCCTTGATTATTGACCCTCCCCCCAGTCAGTGCCTCCTGAGTGCTGGGATTACAGGTTGGTGCCACCACCTCTGGCTTGCCTTTCTTTCCTTAGGGTGGGCAAAGAAGGAATGTGAAATCTGAGTGGATGGATTGGATTCTTCAAAATGTCTTTTATCTTTTTTTTTTTAAGCCAGGATCTTATATATCCCAGGCTAAGCCTGAACTTGCTATGTAGATGATCTTGAATTTGTAAATCTCCTGCTTCTACCTCTTGAGTGCTGGGATTACAGGTGTGCACCACCAAGCCTAGTTTATATGGTGCTGCTGGGAATCCAACCCTGGGCTTCATGCATGTTAGGTAAGCATTCTGTCAATTGAACCATAGTCCTAGACCTCTCGAAATCTTTTTTTTTTGGGCAGCTTAGAGTGTATTCATCTGGAGAACCACAGGTTTCATGACGGTTCTGGGGGATGGGCTCATGGAAGAGGCTGGCCTGTCCTGAAACACTCATAAGCTCTGTTGCCAATGAGTGGGGCCAGGGTCAGTGAGAGGTGGCCCGTTCCCGAGCTCCCTGCATGGGAGTTGTTGCTAAATGGGAAGGGAAGGCCGGATCCCGGGAGGAGGAGAATTTGGGCTCCCTGTTTCTTCATCCCACAGTGAGGGCTAACTGACTGATTTGACACAACACACTTTTCTGAGGAGTTCTCTGAGTCAATTTTGGAGTCACAATAGCTCTATGGGTCCATCTTGTAGATAAAGAAATCAGCCACAAGGGCATTGGTGGAGTCTAGAGATGCCTGCAGTTATACCGGTGTGTTTCATTGCACCCTTCAGAATCTGCCTCGCCTTGGGTCTTAGCTGGGGTTTTGGGAGCCGGTGGGATCATTCAGTGGGTAAAGGTGCTTGCTGCCAAGCCTGACTCCCGAGTCTGAGCCTCAGAACCCACATGGTGGAAGAGGAAAACTGACTCCGGAGAAGTTATCCTCTGACCTCCACGTGAGTGCTGTGCTGCATGTGTGCTGTGCTGCGCTGCATGCACGCTGTGCTACATGCACGCTGTGCTGCATGCACGCTGTTCTACATGCACGCTGTGCTGCATGCGCGCTCTGCTGCATGCGTGCCCCCTCCCCATATTTGCTAGTGCTTAGAATTTTGAAAGAAATCATGCTGGGAGAAAGGATTTGAAAATCTCTCCTTTTTGTTGCTGTTTTGAAGACCGTAAAGTTGTCAACAGGACAAAAAACCCAAAACAAAACCCACAACGAACACAGTGTTGGAAACTGAAGTAACGGAAAAGAGTCAGGGCCAGAAGTGGCTGGTTCCTGGTGGGGAGCAAGCTGGGGCGAGGCCTCCTGTGAGAAACAGGCTCCAGTGGGGGTGTCTGGATTCCACAGAGCCATGCAAAGGTTCGACTCCCACAGTGTTCCATATGAAAAGCAAAGTATGGTCGGTGACATGTGGCACAGCTGTGTTTTAAATGTTGGTGGCTGATTTTACTAAAAAGAAGGTGGTAAGTGCCCAGGGAGATTCCCCCTGTTGGCCCTGACTCACTCTGGTCAAGGGGACAGAACAAAGCAGGATGACTCCATTGGCAAATGGAAACTTGTCTTTGAGGGGAGAAGAAGCCTTCTTTGTGTGGTAGCTGGTGGTTTATGGGAGGGGGAGGGGAAGAGAAGGGGAGAGAGGAGGACAGGGAGAGGGAGCCTGTTCACGCACTTGTGAGACCTTTGCACAGAAAGCCACGCGGGTTACAGCTCGCTACCTGACTAATGGAAACTTGATCACTCCTTCACTTGGAGTGGCTTCTGATCCTTCTTAGAAAGATTTGGTGACCTCAAATATCCAGACTTTGTCTTGGGCAGTTTGCACCTTAGACTTAGCTTCCTCTCTGACCGCAGGTTTCTTGTCAGTTTCCTACTCTGGCAGCAAAAAGCACTTGGCTGGTGAAGCCCCAGATGCACTTGCTGTAGCAAACTGGCCCTCATCACTCTGTGGCTGTCAAACCAGGTTCCCCTGGGAAGTGGGGGGCTCCTGGGGCTGATTGCCCAGCCTCACTGCCCGACTCCTCCTCTCCCCTCTCGATCACAGGATGTAGGGACTTTATCTTGTTCTGAGAAGCTCGGATGCTCACTGACCATGGCTGTTTTTGGCAGCTGAGCCAGGAGGGTGAACAGCAACACCATAGTAGGTGAGACCACAGCTTCTGATGCTTGATAGAGCTCACACTTCCCTCCTGACTGTGTTGTGGAGCAAGATGCTTAGCCTGCCTGGGCAATGTCTCTTTATTTTTAAGCGAGATTATAGAAGGATTGTTGTTCACAGCTACCGAGATAAGCCATGCCGATGAAGCGCAGCGCCTGACCCAGAGTCGTGATGTTCTCACACCAGAATCTGTGTTCAGTTTTCTCCCTCCTTCCCTTTCTCCCGTGGCCCAGATTGGCCTTGAACTGACTGTTTGGCCCAGGGTGATTTTGAACTCTGACTCTCGCGCCTCACATCCCAAGTGCTGGGATTCCAGGTGTGCACCACCAGGCTGACCTACTCCATGCTAAGATCAAACTCGGGGCTTTGTGCGTGCTATAATCCCAGCCTGCTTCTTATTTTCTCATTAGGTATTTGATTAGCACCCACGTGGGCTGGACACTGTTGTGATCTAGTGGGGGGTTAAACTGTGAAGACAGTGGGTGAAACGGAGCTCTGTGGGACTGACACTTCAGTGCTGGGAGAACGCGCAGACAGTAACCGAAGGGGAAACTGTGCTGTCCCGTAAGCAACTGCCAGAGCGTGAACGCAGAAGCCCAAGGAGTGGGCCTGGCTCTGGAGAGCCCTCAAGGAGACTAGGGTGGCAGGCAGGGAGCTTGTCACGTGCCTGCCCCTGCTCCCAGGACCCAGCGCCCAGGAAGGGAGGAGGAAGGGGCTGTGAAAATAGACGAGTGAGGAGAGAGAATGTTTGGGGTTTCATGTGAATGCTTTGGTGGACCCTGCCTCTGCCTTGTAGAAACTATTCTGAAACTTGGATTATCCTTTGCATTTCTTTTCTTTGGACAGGGTCTTGCTGTGTACACTAGCCTGGTATCGAACTCACAGGGGTCCACCCACCTCTGCCTCCCGAATTCTGGGATGAAAGGTGCCCCACACCACCCGCCCGCCTCTGCCTCTCAAGTGCTGGGGTGAAAGGCGTGCACCATTATACCTGGCGACTTATTTCTTACTTTAAAAATTCTTTTTATTATGCTTTTTTGTTGTTTTGAGACAGGGGCTCCTGTGACACCGCCTGGCCTCTCACTTGCTCTGTAGCCAAGCATGACCTTGAACTATTGACCTTCCTGACTACTGCACCACCTTCCTTAGCTCCTGCAGTGCTGCTGCTGGAACCTAGGGCCTTACACGTACCGGGCAAGCACTCTGCGGGTGGACCACATCCAACCTCTTTCCTTAATTTTTTAGTAAAGAACAATATGGAGACTAGGATGCAGACCTGCTATAAAAAGGTGTGTTTTTTGACTTGCACAGAGTGTATTTTCTGATTCTGGGCAGCTGGCAGAACCCTGGTTTGGTCAGGCTGTGTCTGCTACCTGCTAGGGCGTCATGTGGGTGAGTTGTCCTTACTTATTCCGAGAGTGTGCATTGAGCCTCAGCATGGGAGATCCTCCTTGGTCTGGCCTGATGTTCTCTTTCTCACATGGTCCTGTAGAACACAGTACACAATGTCTGGTCCAATTCCATCTCTCTTGGGAGTTTCTCCTAAGGCGATGACTCAGCAACAAAGCAGAATTTATGAGAACATAGTAAAACTATCTGTAATATAGGCGGGAGAGCAGACAACAAGAGCTGTCCAGTGCAAGCATGTGGTTAATCACATGTGCTATAGCCCAGATGGGTCATTATGCCATGCGTGGGTTACTGTGGACCCACATGCTACTTTAGGAGGCTGGGAAAGAGCAGGGTCACGTTTATGACATTACATTAAGAAAATAAGTACCCAGATGGCAAAGTTGTATGCCTGCAGCATTTATGGTCACTCAGTTGGCAGAAATAAGCTTATAGATGGGAAAGCCAGAGTGAAATAAATTGGGTGGTTGCTTTTCTTTGTAAAAATCCCTTCTTCATCTCTGTAATGTCACAGTTTTACGTATTACTGCGTAGGCAGGGGAAAAGGCTCCGTGGTTAAGAGCACTTGCTGCTTTTCCAGTGGACCTGGATTTGATTCCCGTACTCACGTGTTGGCTCACAACCACCTGTAACTCTAGTTCCAGGGGGAGCCGATGCCCTTTTCTGACACCCGAGGGTACAAGGCATCACATGGCACACAGACACGTAAGCAAGCCAAGCATTTGTACGTATTTTTTAACTGAAGTAGTGAATACGTGAGTGCCTACGAGACTCTAGTCACTGAGCCGGCAGTTGGGTATGGTGTGTCCCAGCCCAGAGTCCCATGTTAACAAAGTAGCTGCAGAAGGGCCCTCTGCTGGTGGTGGTGATAGCCTGACTGATCTGTGTCCCAGCAGACTGGACCATGGTGATGCAAGTTTGAAATCTGGCCACACAGGGAAAACTGCAACCCTGTGACCCCCTCCCTGCTGCCTGTTTCAGCCCTCCCAGGATACCATCACTGCAAGATCAGCCCCTTCAGTCATGGCTGCCTGTTCTTCACAGAGGCAGACTTAACCTGTAAGAAGGGTTTCCTCTTCCTTTAAAGATGAAGACTGATATGTCTGACTTTTGTTGTTTTGGTTTTTTGTTTGTTTAAACAGGGACATTGCCATGTAGTCAAGACTGTTGGCGACTGGCCTAGGAATATGCAGCTCCCTGGAGTCAGCTTTCTGAGTGCTGGGATCGTGGGCACATGCTACAATTTCCAGCATGTGTTATAATGCCCCCACCCCGCTCGTGCATGTCTGTGCCTATGAGTGTAGGTTCCGTGAACGTGTATGCAGATGTGGAAGCCGGAGGCCAGTTCACCATCTCAGGTGTCTCCCTGGATTGTTTAAAGTTCTATGTGTAGGAGTGTTTTGCCTGCATGGATACACCACACCATGTGCACATCATGGCTGTGTGGGGACAGGAGAGGCTGCAGAACCCTTGGAACTAGAGTTGGCAGATGGTTGTGTGTGCTCCTAACGGCTGAGCTATTCTCCTTCTCCTCTACATGGTTTTGCTTGTTTGTTTTTATGACAGAGAAGCTCTTTAGGACAGGTGAGATGGCCCAGTGGGTCAGGGTGGTTGCTGCCAAGCCTGCTGACCTAAATTCAGTCCTTTGGATCCACATAGTGGAGAGAGAACCAACCCCAGAGGACTGTCCTCTGACCTCCACACACCTGCCCTGGCACGTGTGTCCCCTCCATTCCTCTCATCTAAATACACGCAGAATAACCAAGGGGAGGCTCTAGCCCTTGGAGAGGCTGAGGTGGACTCCCCGGGTGCTTCCTCTCTCTGCTGCTATTGCTTTAGGCTTGAGGATCTCATTCTTTAGGTTTTTCGGGGAAGAGTTTTGTTTTTGAGACAGAGCCTTGCTATGGAGCACCAGCAGATCTTTCCTGTTGGAGTTTCTAAACATTTGTCACCCTGCCCAGCCTGAGGCATGCTTAATGGTCCCTTGAGTGGAGGCACCAGGGGTTTGTGTTGAGGGCCAGCCAGGATTCACAGGGAATTTGACCCCACGGATGTTCATCACAGCGTGCTTTACCTCTACACTGATGGCTAACTGCATACAACCCTGATATCTAGAATACTAAATATACAACTCTGGGCTCTCGTGCCAGCAAAACCAAGCACATTTGATGACAGCATTTAAAAACACTGTACTTATTGTAAAGAGTTAAAAAGTGATCCTGCTATACAACTAACAGACCAAAAGCAGGAGTTCAGTTATGAGAGGTGCCAGCCTCTAATCCCAGCACTTGGGAGGCAGAGGCAGGCGGATCTCTTTGAGTTTGAGGCCAGCCTGGTCTACAGATCCAGTGAAACCCTATTTCAAAAAGAGAGAGAGAGACGGGGCGGGGGAGGGAGGGAAGGAAGGAGAGAAGGAGGGTGGAGGATCCTGGCATGAAGGTATACAGCCTCCCAGCACTTTGGAAATGGACACAAGATCTGGAGTTCAAGGTTAGCCTAGGATACATGAAACACTGTCTCAAAAGACAGGAAAAACAGGGGCTGGAGAGATGGCTCAGAGGTTAAGAGCACTGACTGTTATTCCAGAGGTCCTGAGTTCTATTCCCAGCAACCACATGGTGGTTCACAACCATCTGTAATGAGATCTGTTGCCCTCTTCTGGCCTGCAGGCATACATGGAGGCCAAATGTTGTATACATAATAAATAAATCTAAAAGAAAATTACAGGAGAAGCAAATGCCGAGAGACATGGCTGCATGGGGATAGAGCTGAAGAGTGGCCTTCTAGCTGGCTTGTTTTCCTCTTGGCCCTTGCCTTTCCTTGTTTTGCTCTAGAATTCAGCCCAGGGACCTTGAACATGCCGTATTCCCTATCCATTTGGAATGTTTTTAAATTCTAAGACAGGGAATCACTAAGTTGCCCAGGCAGTCCTTGAACTTGCAATCCTCCTGCCTCAGACTCCCCGGTAGCTGGGATCATAGAGCTGAGCCATCACACTTGTGGGTGATTTTCCTTTCCCCATCAGGTTTTCTTCAGTGAACCTGCATTTTTCATGCCATATTTATGTAAAAATGCTTTGGATGGGTTTTTATCTTCATAGAATTTAATGTGACAAACATTTCTCAGGTTTAATTTTATCCCCACTGTTAAGTTTTAACCATTTTGTTGCTAAGCCCTGGCCCCTGGCTCAGTGCGAGTATCTGCTCACGTGACATGGCTTGAGCCTACAGATCAAAAAATAGATTTTTTTTCCAGGTGTGTGAAGTAGGAGCTTGAGCACGATGAGGAAGAAAATGGAAAATTCACAGAGCAACTTGTCGACAGGCTTTTTTTTTTTTGAAGTGAAATTATGTGTTCTTAAAAATAATCTAAAACCAGTACTGAGAACATTAGATCCTGTCAGAGCCACCGTGAGTGACAGTGTTCTTCCTCCGTGACTTCTCTACGGTGTCTTTCTGAAATCCTTGGGCTGAAGCTCTGCCGAAGCCAAGAGCTGCTTGGGGAACCCACCGCAGAGGCGAAGCTTGCAGCAGGGGCAGCTTGCAGCAGGGACCCCTCAGGAGCCTACCTCCTGTCCCCGGCTGTGTGAGCACTGGCAGTCCTGGAATTCCCAAAGGGAATGTCGTCTTCACCCCACCTGGAAGCAGGGGTATAAATCCTAGCCTCTCATCTCCATCGGAGACCAGGTCAAATGACCTTCCTTGCTCCAGAGGTCTTCAGGATTGTCTGTGCCTGGTGTTGGACCCTAGTGTCAGCCTCCCTGTTCAGGCCTCTTTCCTGAACCTCTTGCTGCAGGCCAACCTCCCTCTCAGAGCCAGCTATTAGGGAAACTTACCTCAGACCCAGGTTTGAGGTGAGTTGTGGAGGGGAAAGAGATGGTATTGCTACCATTTTGTGCCCGTGCATGCTTGGGTATGTGTGTATACATGCACGTGTGTGTGCACACGTGTTCAGAGACCAGAGGAAGACACGGGCATCCTTCTCCGTCACTCTTCCACTGTCTTCCCTTAAGACAGAGCCTCTTCTCTCACAAACTTGGAGCTCACTGTTTCCCTAGACTGGCTGCCAGCATTCTCCAGTGACTCTCTCGTTTCTGCCTCTTAACACTCTTTCTCTACTGTAACTGTAGGAAGCCTGCTTTTTACGTGGGTGCTGGGGTCTGAACCCAGGTCCTTGTGGTTGTGCACCAAGCGCTCTTCCCACTCAGCCATCTCCCCAGCCTTTGTTTCTGACGTCCATGACTTGGCCCATTCAGAAAATGTGAGGCGGATTCTTGCGTTCTGCAGACACAGGTGGGGTCCTGGCATATTCCAACCCAACATTGTGCCTACTACCATGTCCGCCTTCTTTGACTACTTACTGTGGGTGTTCTCAGAAAGTGGCCTTTTCACTGTTGGGAAAGACTACGCAGCCATAAGTCGTGCCCCCAAGAATCTGTGGGTCTCAACCCGAGGGCTTCCTTGTGCCTGGAGCGCCAATGCATTGCTTCATCGGAGGGCGATGCCTTTGACAGCCTTGTGCACAGGGCTTTCCAGGCACTGGGCTACTTCAGCCTTCCCTTCCCTGTCATGGCACCAAAGGAGGTGGGCTGTTGGTGGGGGCTCCTGGTGCCCTCAGGAGTCACATTTCTCCAGTGTGTCACCGTGCCTGCTTCTCAGGCTTTGTTAGCCTCCTGGTGCCAGCTCTAGAATCTCTGTCCACAGCACACAGGGCTGCTTTTTGAGTTTTCAGGCTTAAAGCTGCCTCTCCTCACCATGCCTGGAGCTCTTCCTGTCTCACTGGGTAGTCTCTCTCATCTGTTTCCTTTCTCTTTTCTGTCCTATCTTCTCTAGCAGGGATGGTGCTAGGCCTGGGGCCTTGGATAGCTCCATTTTGAGACATCCCGTGTCTGTTCCTGTGTGACCTCTGCCTTGTCAGCGCGGGCAACTCTTGCTGGCCTTTCTTTGCTGCATTGTAGACGGGATCTTCTCCTGGGTACCCCTCCATAAAGACATCTTCATCCTGTCTTTGTTAGGGTTTCTATTGCTGCGGCAGAATACAGTGACCCAAAGGCAAGTTGGGGAGGACAGGGTTTATTAGGCTTACACGTCAGCATTGCTGTTCATCACTGAAGGAAGTCAGGACAGGAACTCAAGCAGGGCAGGATCCTGGAGGCAGGAGCTGATGCAGAGGCCATGGAGGGGAGCTGCTTACTGGCTGGCTTCCCGTGGCTTGCTCAGCCTGCTTTCTTACTGAACCCAGCCTTACAACTGGATCTCATGGAGGCATTTCCTCAGCTGGGGCTCCTTCCTCTCTGATGACTCTAGCTTGTGTCAAGTTGACACAGACCAGCCAGGACACACACCGTGCCCCGAATGTAGGTCTTTTCACTTACGCAGTGAACTCACAGACTGCCGTCCTGCCACGCAGGGTCCGTAGAATTGTGTGCCTACAGAACGGGTCTTCAAAGGATGGGCTAGTGAAAGGTCTGTTTCTGTCACGCAGCCCTTTGTGGCCTCCTGGCAGGACCTCCAACATCGAGAACTCCCTTAGCATGTAGGGTGCCGGGCGTAGTCTTTTGACTGTGTGTGCTCCTTCTGTAGGTGAGGCCAACTTTGCTTCCTGGTGAGGAGTTGAGCTTTTGGGGGAGAGGTACTTTCTCTGAGAAGCAGACTGTGAAGGAGGTTCCTGTGGTCTTGGTCTGGTTCACCCCAGCATTTGGGGCCCTGCAATGTGTCACATCCAAGGAGAGTTTTGTCCTTCATACCTTCCAGAGGGTGATGATAATACTTGGCAAACATTTACTGAACATTTGACGGTGTCAGACACTTGGACACATAGGAAAATAGAAGTACATTACTTCTGGGAGTTGGCCAGTTGGTGAAAGATACCTGCTCTGGGGGGATAGAGATGTACCTGTGAATTCTCTTCTAGGCTGCCACTCTGGTGTCACTGTATGCAGAGTCCCCAGGGTCCCTGGTCTGAGCCCAGCACTCCGGTTGCCACATGGACAGATGTTTGGAGCTCCTGGGAACTGCTGTGTCCCCCACCCTTCCGTTCCTACCTCTGCCTGCTTAGCTTGAACCCTGGGGGAGCCCCCTTCTGGGGCTCAGATGGATGGTCTTTGGCATCTGGGGACGCTAAGTCATGGGCTTCTCTGACAGTGGGTTTAGAGGAAGTACAATTCTCTGCAGAGGGGAACTCCTTCAGACAGGGCAGTGTGTGTGGGGAGGCACTTTGGAGCTAAACTGGCCTATTTGCCATTTGCTAGTTCTGAAACCTAGGATGAATTGTTTCACCCCAGAGCTTTGGTTTCTGCCTCTGTAAAATGGGATCATTAAGATGTTCTTCATGGCTCCTGGGAGGTCCTTAGAGTGGCACATGTCTGGCGTAATTATGTTTTCCAGATGGCAATCATTCTAATTATCCTTGGAGCGTCTACCGAGTCTGGCCCTCAGTGGGCTGGAGTTTGTTGAAAAGACTCTTTGGTCTTAGGTTTGTTAGCATTTGCTAACTAGGTATTAAGTATTAAGATTTGGACTGGGTTTTTTTCTGGCCACCAATAAATGAAGCGGGCATGGTGGATTTTTACTGCAGAGGAAAAGCATCATATTTTCTTACTCCCCCTGGCTCTGAGGTTTTATGATCTTCTGCACAGTTCTTCAAGGTTTTTCTTCTATGTAAACACGCTGACAGGAGTGGTATTTAACAGGGGTGGTTTGGCTCTGGTTGGTACCGCAGGCTTGGGTCTAGGATCTGAGGCTGTTTAGTTGCCTGGTTGCTGGCATGAAGGCATCAGGGCAAGTGGCAGGCTCCCTGCTGAGGATACAGGAATGGCCATGCTGGCCGAGTGCCCAGAGTCAGGACTGGAGGCTGCAGCAGATTTCCCCCCTCCCCATCCATATCCATGTGCCTACTCCTGGAGGCCAAAGCCCTGGCTTCTCAGCTGGGTGCTCCAACCATGACTCTGTCCTGACTCCCCTCAGGGACTTGTGGGCCCCTTCCCTCGTCGGCCTGCTCCATGTGTGACTGCAGCCTGGGAAGGGTTTGACCAGGTCAGGTCACGCTGGTAGCAGCAGCCTGAGTCTCCTCTGGTGGAGAGAAAGTAGGAAGTAGAGACAACAGACCTGCACGGTGGAGATGTGGTTTCTCTTTCCGAACCTACCATTCACATGCAATGTGCCTTGTTGTCTGAGCTGGTCTCACTGTGTAGTTGCTGATGTCGTCCTAGGTGGCCCGAACTCACAGAGATTCCCTTGCCTCTGCCTCTCAGGTGCTGGGATTAAATTGAAGGTATGTGCCAACACTCCCTGCTGCCTCCAGCACTCCCCTCTCCGCACTGTCTCTCCTCCTCTTCTTCTACAGCAGATATCCCTAGCTGGCTTGAAGCTCTTTCTGTAGACCAGGCTGGACTTGAACTTGTAGCTGTTCTTGTGCTTCTGAAGGGCAGGGGTTGTGGGCGTGCACTGCCACTTCTGTCCCAGGGCACGCCGCCTCTGGACTGTGGCTGTCGCTGTAAATGGGGAAACTGATGGTCGAGTACCTTCCTGTTCTGTGATGTCGAAACGCTCTTGGAAAACTGCCAGCTACTGTGTGTTGTTTTGCTTTATATATATTTAACGTAGGCAATTTATGCATGTAGTACAAGACACTGAGAAGTTATAGAAGGCTGTAGAGTAAAAGAGGAAACCTCCTTCATGTACACATTTTCTACTGCGGTGTTCCCCCCCTCCCCCCCGGCCGCCTACTTTCCCTATTCGGAGGCATCCACACTTCAAAATTTTAAATTAATTGTAGTCCACTTGTTTATTTATTTAGTGTGTGTTCATATATGGTATGGTGTGTGTGTGTGTGAGAGAGAGAGTGTGTATAACTCAAGGGAATTGATTCTCTCCTTTCGATCTGTTAGTCCTGGGGATTGATTTGGTGGTAAGCACCTTTACCTATTGCGCTATCTTCCTGCCCCCTATCTTCTGTGACTGTTTGTTTTTGAGATAGGGTTTCACTGTACAGCCTTGGTTATCCTGGAACTCCCTGTGTAGACCTGGTTGGCCTTGAACATCTCAAAGGTCTGACCGTCTCTGCCTCCCAAGTGCTGGGATAAAAGACGTGCACCACCAAGCCCATCATTTTGTCCCTTTTTAACAACTGCATGCTATTTCCTCTTTGTGCCTGTGTCATTATTAGTATCAGGAGTTTTGAGTGTTGAGACAGGGGCTTGCCCTGTATGTAGCCCTGGCTGGCGTGGTACACATCATATACGAGATATAGTTCTCCTGCTTCAACCTTCCCAATGGGTCCATAGGTGTGCACCACCCCACATAGCTTTTTATTTATTTTTCAAACCAATCTCCCGCTGATGGATGTTTAGGGTGTTTCCAGTCTTTTGCTGTTCCCATCAACATTGCAGTAATTCTCCTAGTTTCCAGGAACTGACATTCATCAAAATGACCTGGAAGAGGCTCTATTGCATCAGTCCCAGATCTGTCAGGCAGCTCCAAAACATGTAGACGCTCTAGGCATGGGAGCCCTTGTGGCTCTGTCTGCATGACGATATCCCGTTACTCTGCACATCTGTGGTACTGGTGTATCCTGACAGTGTGTATCTTCCCCAAGGCCCATAGAAGCAGAGGTATCTGTGGGACCCCCAGCTGGACCTGCCACCGTGCTTATTTGTAGGGAGGGTGTCCGTGGAGCTCTGCTGCAGGCTGCACTCTAAGAAGAGAGTTCCTGTTCTTGCATTGTGCAATGTTCCCGGGGCCCAGGCCTGCCCTTCTGCTTTTCCTTGCCTTTCTGCAGAGGGGCATGAGTGGGAGGGGTGCTGAAGGGTACAGGGCACCTTTGGGGTTGCTCTCTGTAGCCCTGGCTGTCAGGAACTCAACCTATAGACCAGGCTGGCCTCGAATTCACAGAGATCCGCCTGCCTCTGTCTCCCGAGTGCTGGGATTAAAGGCGCGCGCCATCACTGCCCTGCATGGCACCTGTGTTTTTGAAGTGAGCATCATGTTCCCTGTGCAACACCATGTGCCTTTTCCTCTATGCTTTCTCATTCGTCTTCCTTCTGTTCTTCCTTCTCCCCTTTCTTCTTTAGCTCTGGTAGCCTGGCTATTTCTGCCAATCACCCATCTACCATTCCTTCCCCTCTGTTCTGTGACTGGCAGGTGCCCATTGTGAAACCATAGCTGCTGAGCTAAGGTGAAGGGTCAGAGAGCCTGAGTGACCCCAAAAGTCACCCTGTTTCTCCCTCTGTAAGAGGGCTGGCTGTTGATAATGTAATACACCGGCACACAGTGATACTGCCTAAATGCTAGCTATCATTAATGTCTTTTAAATAATTTGGGTGGTGTTCTCTGTAATAGACTGTAACAAACTAGCTCATACATGGTGGAAAATAAAGTTTGATTGTGAAATGTAAAAATATTTTGTCCTCATCATTAAAAAACACAGGTGAAGGCTGGTGAGATGGCTCATCCGGTTAAGGCACGTGTTAGCATGTCTGCTGATGCCACTGTGCCTGCCAACCCAAGCTTAGTCCTTGGGACCTACATGATGGAAGCAGAATATTGACGCCTCCAAGTTGTCTTCTAAGGTCTGTGTGTTCTCTCTCTCTCTTTGTTGTTCTCTCTCTCTCTCTCTCTCTCTCTCTCTCTCTCTCTCTCTCTTTCTCTCACTCACACACACACACACGTTTTACAAAACACAGGTAATGACAAAACTCAAAAATTAAAAAGTAAAACCATAGGTAAAAATAGCCATAGAGTTGAGTTCATTCAGGCTCCAAGTGAGTGCTTGGATGGAAAGCCTGCATGGGAGAGGAGCAGGCCTCACTGGTTGGTAAGGTTGGATGGGAGTTTCAGCAAGTGAGCAAGCAAGTGCTTGGGTGTCCTGTCGATTGAGTCACCTTTCCCCAGTGGTCCAGGAAGCAGTGTGTAGCTCTCATGTGCGGTACTAACTTTACACTGTTGCTTGACAGTAATGTATAGTCTTAGGATTTCGCAGTCCCGTGCACAGGACCTGGACACCTACAGAAATTACAGCCTTCAAGTATGTAATCTACGCACGAAGCTCATTGTGTGTAAAGTTAGAGATTGCTATGCGTTCAGTAATAGGGGAAAGACTGAATCAATTTTGAAGTTCTGTGATTAGGCAAGCACCCTAACGCTGAGCTGCACACACCCTAACCTGAGATACACTCTCAGTTTGATCTGTTGTCGTTGTTTTTTTCCTGAGATGATCTTAGGTGGCTTCCAACTGTGCAGTTGAGGATGATCTTGACCTTTTCTCCACCTCCTGAGTGCTGAGAAGGCAGCCCTAACCACTGTGACTGGGTTCTGCGGTGTTTGAGGTGGACCTCTGAGCTCTGTGTGTGTGCTGGACAAACCCTCTACCAACTCAGCTACATGCCCAGCCCTTTGTTTGCTTGTTTGTTTTTGAAACAAGGTCTCTCCTCGTAGCCCTGGCTGTCTGGAACTCTCTATGTAGACCAGGCTGGCCTCGAACTCATAGAGATCCTCCTGCTTCTGCCTCCCAAGTGCTGGCATTGTGGTGTGCGCCACCACACCTGACCTGGCTCAGGCTGGCTCAGACTGGCTCAGATTTTCGGTGTAACCAAGGATATTCTTGAACTTTTTATCCTCTTGTGCCCACCTCCAAATACAAGGATGACAAGCATTAGTCCCCATACTTGGTCCCAGCTGTCTTTATTTATTTGCGTGTTTGTTTGTTAGTGGTGCTGAGGGTTGGACCCAGAACCTCACAAATGCTACACAAGCATTCTACTGTGAGACAGAATCTGTCAGGACGTGCAAGCTTTCCAGGTTTCCGTAATCCTGCAACCAGCACTGGAATCACAGGTGTGTGTCACAATACCTGTCTGTCTGTCTGTCTGTCTCTCTCTCTCTCTCCCCTTTCCTTTTCTTCCTCCCTCCCACCTTCCCTCTCTCTTTCTCCCTCTCTCTTTTAGATTTTGAGACAAGGCGTCACTATGTAGCCCAACATAGTTGAAAATACAGGCGTCTGTCACTGGTCCAGCCGTGTCTCACAAAGCCTCTATGTACGTGTGTTCCTATGCGGGTCTCTGTATACACACATGCACAAATCGCTGTCATGCGCTTCACTTTGGTGGGAAGATGAAGTGGAAGCTGATTTTTTTTCCCACCCTGCCCATAGAAGGCTAGTGCTTTGGGAAATTTTACTTTCTAGTTGGTGTTTTCCTCCCACTAAAAAAAGAAAGGGAAATAATAGGTTTGTGTGCCACTTTAGTCCCAAGAGGGTGGTGGGCTTGCCGGTACAGTGCAGACCTCTGCTGCAGAGCCATCATCGCCGAGCGTGTTCAGGGAGAGAGTACAGGCTCTCATGGCCCTGCCTGCTGAACCGAGGCTCCTTGCCCTTGCCCTGCCCTGCCTTGCCCCTGGCAGGCTGCTCTGTGGGCTGCGCCCTGCTCGCCATCTGTTGAGGAAGCAGTTGCTAAGCTGTTAGCGTGCCTCCCTCCCATGTCTAATTTAGCAGGGCACCCTCCTCTAAGTAGGCCTCCGCCAGGGCTGTGGGATCTCCCTTTAATTATTGACTGGGTCAGCCACCTGATGGGATTCCTTTGCCCTCAGACAGACGGTGCTGACAAGCAGTTAAATTGCACATGGGAGGAGGGTGTGAACAACAGCTAGGAGTGGGTGGCTTCAAAATAGAAGCGCATGAAGCGTCTTGGAAGGTAATTTTAAACGCGGACCTCCTAGAGGCAGTGGTTCCGAGCGAGCCATGCTGCAGGCAGCAGGCAGCACGGGTCAGGCAGCCTTGCCCTCCCAGAATCCTTGTCCAGCACCTTCGCATTGCTCCGCAGCTGGCATCTGCCCAGCATCCTGCTCCTCTAGGGAAGATTGGGCATCTGATGGCAAGGGTTTCTCCAGAGTCCGGCCTGAGACCACCTGGACAAGCTACTTCCCTTTCTCTGGGCTCAGTTCTTGACACTTCTAAATCAGGGGAATTTGGGGGTCTGTCACAGTCCTAGAACATTTTGAATAATAGATATGTATACTGTTACAGCAAGAGAGTCATGAGTTCGATAAAGCCCCGACTCCAAGACCGTTAGGCAGCCGTCGCTGCGAATCCTGGCTCCTGTAATCTGCGGTAACCTTTAGGCTTGGTATAATCAGTTTGCGGCGGGACAGATTCAAGCCATGGTGCCCCATCCTCAAGGAAGGCCTAACAGTAAGGATTCGGGAAGTATGTTTTAATCCCTGGTAGGCACTCATTACGTAGTGTTGGCATTTAGGACTTGGCTTTTGAAACTGCTTTTTGTCTTAGCTGGAGGGTGTATTTCATGGAGGGAGGGAAATGGGCACGATCTTGCTTTAAGGATGCCACTTGGAATTCGCCACCCTTGCCCGCATCGTTTCAATTGCAGTTGACACCCCAAGAGTCAACTGTGTGTGGTGTGTATGACACCCTGATCTCGGAGCCCCAGGAAACACCGTGAACTAACAGGCACTGTTGTCTGTAGCACTTTGAAAAATGACAAAGTTTAGTCTCGGTGACCTGCCCAGTTGTGTCTAAGGCCACCCAGTTGTGGTCAGTGTTGAGCTAGGACTGGAGTGCCAGCTGTCAACTCTAATTCTCTGTTTTTATGACCTTTTAAAGACAGGTTTTGAGGAAATGGGGTCGGGGAACCAGTTCTGGGGCTATGGCTGGGAATGTTTGGTCCCTACAGGAAATCATGACCTTGAAGTATTCAGTCCAATAGGTTTTCTCAGCTACACTGGTGATCATCTCCACGCTGCCTGTTCTTGCCTACCAAACCAGGTGGAGCCCCAAGGCCCACAAGTATCACATAATTCAGCACACCCTCCTCCTTCCCTCTTAACAAAAAGCTAAACTAAAAGAACTGTCTTCATTTTTATGTTCATAGTTCATAAAACATATGAAAACTGCACTTTGTTTGGTTTTTCAGCCAGGGTCTTACTATGTAGCTCTGGCCGTCCTGGAATTCGGGACATAGATGAGGCTGGCCTCAAACTCACAGAGTGCTGTCCCACCACACCTAGCCAAAACTGCGCTTAACATTTTAAAAATGTGTTTATTTTATGTGTATGAGTGTTGTTTCTGCATGTGTGTTTGTGCATGCCTGGTGCCGGTGGAGAGCGAAGAGGACCTTGGATTTCCTGGAGCTGAATTTACAGATGATTGTGGGCCACCATGTTGTGTTGGATGGCATTCCAATCGGGTCCTTTACGTGAACAGCCAGTGTTTTGAACCGCTGAGCTATCTCTCTAGCCACCAAACTGTACCAGCAAACTGTTATTATTGTTTTGGTTTGGTTTTTTTGAGACAGGGTTTTTCTATGTAGCCCTGGCTATCCTAGAACTCACTCTAGACCAGGCTGGCTTTGAACTCACAGAGATCCACCTGCTTCTGCCTCCCAAGTGCTGGCTTTAAAGGTGTACGCCACCACCTGGCCAAAGTGTACTTTTAAATCCCATTTCTCCCCACAAACAATTCTCTTTGCTAGGAAGAGAATAGTTTGCTGCAAACACTCAGGTACGGGATCTTGGCATCCGACGAAATAGGGCAAGTAATACAAAGCTGATAAGGAGCCCCTTCTGGCTTCTCTGTCTGGCCAAGTCATGCCAGGCTGGGTGAGCACCATCATGGAACAAGTGGGAAGGTCTCATCCCTTGGAGGCCTGGATGTCACGAGCATGTAGTTTTCCACATGAGGCCTCATTTCAGGAACGGATCCCACAGGCTTCATCCCAGGAGGAGGAGGGCCCATCACTGCATCATGGGAGGGCCGCCCATGTTAGGTTCAGACTTATACCAGGGTGAGGAGGACCAGAGAGACTGGGAGGAAGTAGGATCATGGCCCCTGCAGAAGGAGCAAAGGCGGGGCTGAGGGCGTCTTTCCTTGTTATCAGGGCTCTGGGCCTCCTCTCATATCCATTTCTGAGGGTAATCTTCCACATGTCCCACCAATGAAGCTTGTGACTCTCACAGAGTCGTGGGTAAGCTGGGTATCGGAGTAGTCCCAGGAAAACCCTGTAGGCCGTTGTCGCCTGGTTCCATAATCCCCTCTTTCTGTCTCGTTTCTCAGAAGTGACCTTAAATTACCTAAAACCTGGGAAATGCGCTCTTGCTTTGCCCTTTTAACGATGCTGGTTTTCCCTTGCAAGTTGGATTTAAATAACCCTTCCTTCTGTGTTGTCACCTACTTAAAGAGCAACATCATAAAAAAAAATCCCAACCCTAAACTTTAATTATGGGGTATGCTGAGGAGGGAGGGGAGCTTGGGGAGGAAACAATAGGGCCGGCAAGAGTGGAGTCACACTGGTGATGCTCACTAGCAGAGCTGAAGGTTTTGCCTGCTGCTGAGAAATTAAAAAGCAGAACAGCCCCTGCCCCAGCTGTGTGGGGTTCTGCTGTCGCGTTGATTCCCTTTAATTTAAGAGACCCGTGGTTGCGTGACCGACAGGCTTTTCATTCTGTCTTCTTGTGTGTGTCTGGAACCATAGGCATCCCGAGGCCTTTGCTTGTGCCCCTTCCCCTTGGAACAGTTGTCATCCACGCGACTCTGTGGGTTTGCGCTCTCTCTCTCTCTCTCTCTCTCTCTCTCTCTCTCTCTCTCTCTCTCTCTCTATATGTGTGTGTGTGTAAACCTGTATGCCACAGTGTAGGCGTGGAGTTCAGAGGAAAGCTTGTGAGGGTTGGCTCTCCCTCTCTTTACAATGTGGTTTTCCAGGATCGAAGCCTTGGCATCAAGTACCTTTCCCCACTGAGGCTTCTTGCCAGCCCCCACATGGACTTTGATGGCTGCTGTGGTTCGGAGCAGGGGCCTGGACGTGCTGGAGATCTATGAACAGTTTTCCTTCTCCTTCTCTCCCTAACTCTGTCTGACAGCAAAGGAAAAAGTACAGGAGGATTTGAGGAAGATAGCTCAGTTGGTAAATTGTTTGATGTTTGGGCATGAAAACCCAAGTTCCATCCCCAGCACCCACATAAAAAAAAGCTGGGTGTAGCTGGGTAGTGGTGCAAACCTTTAACCCCAGCATTGGGGAAGCAGAAGCAGGTGGATCTCTGTGAGATCGAGGCCAGCCTGGTCTACAGAGTGAATTCCAAGACAGCCAGGACTACAGAGAGAAACCCTGTCTGGAAAAACCAACCAACCAAACAAACAAAAACAACAACAAGGACTTGAACTTGAGGGCGAAGCTGCCCCCTGGTTTTGTGCAGGGACTGGAGGTAGGACTGTGTGCCTTGGGGTCCCAGAGATTTGCAGAGTGTGGCCGTTGAAGCCCGTGGCTTTCTGGTTGTGGGGGAGGAACAGCAGGCGGCAGTAATTGGGAAGCTTGAAGTCTATCCTTGTCATAAAAAGTGAAAGGGACAATTTGCGGAGAGTCACATGCCTGGCCAGTGTCCTTACTTGGACCGGACTGGAGGGCAGGAGGGCTGAGCCCTGCTGTTTCTGACTCCAGCAGAGGGAATGTTGTCCTGGAGACAGTTGAGGAGACGTGAACTAACAGGTCGTCTCATTTACATTTAAAAGTCCTATCAAGAGGAAGAGGTTTCTGGCACTTGTGCAGTTTAAAAAAAAAAAAATCTTGATGGAGCCGATTTCCGTGCCGGGTTGGCAGGCCTGTCTGCCCTGATAGCTATGCGTGAGCCATTGGGTGGTGTCACAGGTCCTCCAGGAAACTGATTTTTGGACCCTGGCCTCTAACTCAGTGTGGCCTGCTGGGTGGCTCCCTGTGCCTGGTAGGCGGCTGCGTCCTTGCCCAGCCCATAAGTAGGTGCCCCAAGTGGTCCCGCTCCCGCCCAGCAGCCCCAGTGAGAGACTGCAGGGGTGTCTCGGTGGGCACATCTGGGTAAGTGGAGCAACTGGGGTGGTGGGTGGGTGGGGCAGACAGGTAGACTTGGGGCGGAGACCCACGTGCTCAGAGTGGGCGTCATTTGTGCACAGACCTGAGGCTTTTACCTGCTGAGCAGGGAAAGACGTGTGGGACGCTGGGCTGGCTTTTAGAAACCATGTCTTCTGGAAAATTGTGTTTCACTCACAGAGTTTATGCAGTGGCTCTACCGCTTCCTTGTCCCCCTGACCACGCCATGTCTCGTCTGCCAGGATGTATGTCTTTGTGTGCATGTGTTTGGGAATTTCTGTAACTTGAGACCAGTGTGGCGGATAAGGGCAGTGAGTAACCTGGCCCAGGAGTCCGGGGTTATCAGGGTACCTGCTCCCATGATGCCTTAGGCCTAGTTCCTGGTCTCCCTGTAACACAGTCCCCTCACGAGCCTTCCTAGGTGCAAATGGGCCACCAGAGGGAGGCCTGGCGATCTTTACCAGTGTCCCTTTCAGCTTCAGAAACCCCGAAAGCAGTATTGTCTGCTGAGCTGTCCCCACTCGGTAACACATGACTGCCAACTGGGTATTTTAGTCACTGAGTTCAGAGTCACAGGATGAGGCCTTAGGGGGCCCTTTCTTCATGTCACACAGGCCTGGTGGGACCGAGTTCATGTCCGGCCACAGCTGGGGATTCTCCTGGTGTGGCACTGACTAGGTGCAGGTATCTGCTGCAAAGCTGGGAGTTAAGGGGGAGGCGCTTGTTGGGATTGTGTAAGCACGGGTGCACATCAGCCACAGAAGCTGTTCCTCAGGAGCCAGCTAGCTTGTCTTTTGTTAGAAGTCTCTAACTGGGACCCGGGGCTTGCTGAGTTGGCTAGACCGGCTGGCCAGCAAGCCCCAAGGACTCTCCTGTCTGCCTTTCTATTGCTGGGTTTACAAGCGCCACCCATGCTCCCGGCTTTTCACCTGAGTGCTAGGATTGGCTTCCGGCCCTACTGCTAGAATGTAAGGGCTTTGCTGACTGAGCTATCACTTCAGCCTCTGGAATTTTTTTCAAAGGCGGGATTGTATGGTTATGGTTAGTATGCCCTCACTTGGCCCCAGGAGCCAGAGGGACACTTTGAAAAGTGCTTCCTTCTCTGCATCCCATGGGATTGTTCCCAAGCCCTTTTTTTTTTTAAGTGCTTCTAGAACCTTCTGAACTCTGCCCTTAGTCCCATTAGTCCAGGCTCTGGCTTATAGGGACCTCATGGGCCAGTGGCCAAACTCCATTTGCATCTTGAATCTTTTGCAGCCCAGCTCCCAGGATAGGCCTGCCTCTCCTTGAGCAATTGCATTGTGAAGTAGGTTTGCCCTGGGTAAGGCCTGGAGTGGGGTGGGGGGTTTCAGGTTTGCCTTAGGGGTGGGTCTGCCTGATTTTAAATCTTTGAACTGATCACAGCCAGATTTCCTGGTATTGTCCTGTCTCTTGTCCCCTCTTGTGCTCTTCAGAGTGGAGTGGAAGTGAACCCTGTTTTAGAGAGGGGCACCCACATCCCACTCATGGAGCCTTTAAAGCAGTGGTTCTCAACCTGTGGGTTGCGACCCCACGGTGGGTCAGAATAACCCACAGGGGTCGCCTAAAACCATCGGAAAACACAGAGGTTTGCGTTATGATTCCTAACAAAATTAGAGTTATGAGGTAGCAACGGAGATAGCTTTATAGTTGGGGTCACTGTAACATGAGGCACTGTATCAGAGGCCCGCAGCGTTAGGAAGCTGAGGAGCCACTGCTCTAAAGAGGGCTTGAGCAGGAGGGCCAGAGCTGTTGTGCAGGCCAGCGCTGCTGTGAAAGTCAGCTCCGTCACTTACACTGACAGTTTAGAGAGCCGTCTGTCTTATTTTCTGTATGTAAGGGCTTTCCCTAAACTCTCTGGGACTTTTCATGGTGAGCTGTGGGACTTCTCTCTTTCCCCACTGGGGCAGCGGCTCTGAAGCTGCTCCTTAAGATGCTCGGCCCTTCATTCTTCCAGTCACCTCCTGTGGGGTGAGGGCCACCCAGGCTTGCTGTTGGTGTTATTGATGATCCGTCTCCACCTTGCACAGTTGTGCAAGGGCTGTCAGCCTCCTGTGGTGATCTCTCGGGGCGGGGGGGGGGGGGGGGGGGGGGGGGGGGGGAGACTGTTAAGCATGCTGTCTCCGACCAAGTGTAACAGCCTTTATGCCGAAGCTACAACTGCTATTATTCCTAAAGCCCTAAAGGTAAGGTCTGCTGACAACCCATCGTAGGAGGAAGTGGGGGGCATTAGACCCTGCCTTGAGGGTCCAGACTGTGCTTCCTGCACCCCTCACTGTACTGCTCCCCCAATGTTTGTGATTCTGTCCTAACTGTATAGTATCAGGAGGCTAGAGTACACGGGGTGGAAGATGACCTGAGGGGAAGACTCCATTTAGCTGTAGAAAACCATTCACGATGGCTGAGACTTTTCAGTAAGGCAACTGTTTTGGAGACAACCACGCTCTTGTAAGTGACCCCTCATTGTGATCCTGGAAGCCAACCCAGTTCACTAAGCTGGACATGGACGGGATTGTTCAAGGATCAGTGTGTTCATGACTCCCTGGGAAAAGCCTCTGCAGAGAAGAAAACGAGGTAACAGTGGGATTTGCGCTCTTAACCCCGGACCAGCAATCTAATGCTCTTCTCAGAGCTGCTGTTCTTTCTGGCAGACCTAGCTCAGGACACCCTATAGGGTGGTACCCAGGTGCTTTTAGATGATGCTTAGAATTGACCTTAATTGCCTTAAGTCCTGTTAGGAAGAAGCCACTCCTTCCAGCTGTGTGGTTGTTGCTGCTTCCTTCCTCCCTGCCCCCCCTTTTTCCCTTAGCCTCTCCTCTTCTCCCTACACCCCCCTTTTTGCACAGCGCTGGGGCTTGAACCTATGGTCTCATGTATACAGACCTTGAATGGCTTCTTCATCTTCTTTGTAAATACTTTAATTCTTGTATACGAGTGTTTTGCCTGCACGCGTGCATGTGTACCACATGCGTGCCTGATGCTGGCTATGGTCAGGAGAGGGTGTTAGATATTCTGTAACCAGAGTCACAAGCAGTTGTGAGCCACCATGTGGGTGTTGGGAATCAGACCAAGGGCCTCTATAGTGCAATAAGTACTCTTAACCACTGAGCCACCTCTCCAGCTCCCTTGAATGGCATCTCACATAAAGTCTGAGTGTGACATTTTCAGAAACCACAAATGAGGCTTGGAGAAAATAGGCCTCTTAATCCTAGCCTTCTGTAGGAAACAGGGCACAAGAAATTTAATAGCATTTTAATTTTGGTTATTATACTTGTTCTTCCTCCCTCCTTCCCTCCCTCCCTCCCTCCCTCCCTCCCTCCCTCCCTCCCTCCCTCCCTTTCTTCCGCCCTCCCTTGCTTTCCTCTTTCTCCTCTTTTTTCTTCTTTTTCTCTTATGGCACTAGGGTTCAAACCCAGGGCCTTAGACATGCCAGGCAAGTGTTCCAGAACTGAGCTATACCCCTAATCCTTGATTTCTTCAGACAAGGTTTCAGCTCAGGCTGTCCTTGAAATCTTGGATTTTTCTGTGTCAGCCTCCCGAGTGTCAGATTACAGCCATGTGACCACACCCAGTTCTTCTTGATCTTATGGAAATCTCTGTGTGGCATGAGTACTTATGTCCCTTCTATGGTAAGACTGTAAAGTGTATTTAAAAAGTGAGTAAATCTGGGCCAGCGAGATGGTTTATTGTGGCCAAAGCACTCATGCCAACCCAAACGACCTGAATTCAATCCCCAGGGGCCCATTTGGTAAGCACCAACTCCACAAAGTTGTCCTTCGGCCCTTCCGCTCAATATTTTTAAAAATGGGTAAATTGAAGGGAAAAGAAAAGAAAAATAAGTACTAGTTCTGGTGGTCTGTGTCCAAAGTGCTGAGCTACCAATGTTGGGCTGCCTGCTTAACGACATGCTTGCCGTGAGGAGGACAGGAGGACTGGCCAGGAGACATCCCAGTGCTTGCCTGAGAGGGAGGGCCACCTTTCTGGAAAGCCGAGCAGTTAGTACACAAACACGCCGGGCTGTCGGGGTGATAGTGTGCTTCCAGGTGGCATGGGCAGGTGTCTAGAGGTTTCCCTGAAAGAATGGGCCATGCGGGTGTGTGCTTCTTCAGTTGTTGTCATACTTGTCCCCCTGACCCGCTGTCCTTACCCACGGCTTGCTTGACTATTCTATTTAGGGAAACAGCTGGGTGTTCCCAGAGCAAAAGTCGCAGTGGATCTTTTTCAGACTGACTGAATTTCCAGATATTCCAGTGGTTCTCCATCTTTGGCCAACTTCAAGGTTACCTGGTGGATCTAGTACCTATCAAGAGGCCAGGCCTACCACTGTGCCCTGCTGGCCTCTTGTGTGCCTGCTTTCTAGGTGACCCCTACATGCTCTCCCCACCATGGTGGGGTGGGGTCTTGTGCGTACTAGCTCTACCACTAAGGTACGTCCATAGCCCAAGATCTTCCCTTTGGTATCAGTGTGCTGGGATGGGGGTGATGTTCCCCCCATCTCGGTGGCAGCTGTGAGGCACTGACGGGACAGTGTAGGAGGATGCTGTGGAAAGACACAGGTCTCAGCCACTGTCGTGTTCCATGTGACTGTGCCTGGTACGACAAAGGACACCGTGAGCACAGGTCTGCTTTTCCTAGCTATCAGAGCCAGGCGAGGGTGGGCACTGCCACAGCTGGCCCCTCTTTATTTCGAACTTACTTGGTGACATTAAAATATGTTGTTTGGAAAGAGTACTTTAAGGTTCTAAACACAACATTGCAACAACTAGAAACCTAGGGAAAGCTTGCAGGGGAAGGGCTGCCCTTTGGAAGACATATGGGTGGTTAGGGTGCAGAAGTGTGAGGTTTGGGAGAAATGATGACCTCCACCTTCAGGAGTTAGTAAGCCCTCTAGGAAGGAGAACAGAGAAGACTGTGGGTCCTGGCTCTGGCTACTAGGCCTGGCCCCCACTGTTTACACATGCAGACCCCAAATTTGCTATAGGCACAGAATCACCGGGCACAGATAGGACATAGGTGGTCTCCGGGATGTGGGATTCCCTCCAAAGGGCTGGCAGGCTACAAGTGAATAATAATGGCTGACTGGTTTTGAGCCCTTCCTCGATGCCAGACTTTGTCCTAAGTTTCTACTGCAAGCTGCAGAATGGATTCAGGCCCAGCCCTGTAGGTCTGTAAGAATACTTGCTGATGTTTGTCAAGCCCTTCCCATTGTGCTGAACTCCCATCATGCATTGTTCATATAATCCTGTTGAGTCCCACAAGGCAGATTTTAGGCTTCTCTTGGTTGCTTTGGAGGCAGGGCACCAACCAAGGCTCTAAATTAGTCATTGTCCCCATAGGGAGCGGTCCTCATCCAGTGACTGCTGTGGGAGGCTCTGACGAACACTCTGTATACATTGTCATTGTTGTGGTTGCTGTCTCTCGGGACAGACACCATGATGAAAAACAACTTGGGGAGTAAGGGGTTTATTTCAACTGACAGACTAGGGTCTGTCATTCAGAGAAGCCAGGACAAGAGCTCAAGCAGGAACATGGAGGTAGGAGCTGATGCAGAGACCATGGAGGAACACTGCTTACTGGCTTGCTTTCCCTGGCTTGCTCAGACTACCAACCTACCCAGGGATGGTACCATCCATAGTAGACTGGGTCCTCCCACATCAATCAGCTGTCAAGAAAATGCCTCACAGACATGCCCGTGGGCCAGTCTGAGGAATTCCTCGATTGAGATTCTCTTCCCTGGGATGTCTAGGGTTTTCAGGTTGATCAAAACTGTTACTGTTAAACTTCCTTTGACGTTTTGGGGCAGAGGAATGGAGGGTCAGGTGGGTCACCATCATGTCAGCAACTGAAAAATGTCTCTGAGCGTGGGCCATGTGGGATGTCAGTTTGATGAAACTTGTGTGAATTAGGGTCTTGGTTCCGTGTTGGTGTGCAGGACTGGTGTCCTAACGCAGGGTACAGACTAGGCAGGTGCAGGGGATGGCTTTGAAGTTGATTGCTTGGCCAAAGCCACCTAGTTAGAACATGGCAGAGATGGAATTTGGAACCAGGTCTGCTGTTTCTGGAGCTGAGCCTAAGAGGTATTATTATATGCTCACCAGAGTGTCTTCTCAGTGAGGAAGGAGGGTGTCCTTTGGTCACGTGCAGCCACACAGACGATTGCTGTAGGGTTGCACATGACGAGTGCCTAGTTGAAAGCCCTTCCCTGGGCAGATGCCCGTTTGTCTTTCCATGCTTCCCTCATGGGAGCATTAGCCCATCCCTGGACCTGCCTTCTCTGGCTGGCAGAGTCACCACCCACATGCTGATTCGACTTTAATCATGGGAACACATGGCAACAGTTCCCCACGAGCCTTCCAACTTCAGATTCCCACCCGGCAAAGGATGACCTTGGGCCCAGCTGGTTTCCCCAGCAAAAATCGCTATCCTCACTCTGGACGCAGTGCCAGCAGCAGAACTGTGATGCCACCACCCTGTTGTGGAGTCCTCCATAGTGTCCAGCCCTGTGCCAAGCAGTTTACCACATGAGCTGATCCGAACCATTAAGTCATCAGCAAAGACAAATCTGAGTAAGACTCTTGTGGGAGAAGGGTGACGTCATCATTTTCTTCGAAAGATCATTGTGCTCACCATCTCAAGCAGAAGCTCTCTCACACACCCCACCCAGTGCGCTTTTGGTTGTCATAATTTGGAGGAGGGTGGCTGCTGGTTCCAAGCCAGAGATGTAGCTTAATACCCTGCAGGGTCACAGCAGATTCCCGTCACAAGGAATGATCAATCAAGCCAGGCGTCTAGGCTCACACCTTTGATCCTAACATTTGGGATGCTGAGGCAGGAGGATTGCACCATCCTCACTGGAGCTGCAAGCTCAAAGCCGACTTAGCTCCGTCTCAACAAAGCAAAAGCCCCCCCTCCAGAAATAAGTTGTCAGCCTTTGACCTGGTGCTGTATCATAACCATGTGCCCAAATACTCTCTGTCCCATCTGCTTCTGGTTCTTTCAACTGAGCAAGCTCATGGTGGGATCATGGTGTTCTGCCTTCCACCTTTGAGGTATAGACATGTGACTTTCATTAGCCAATGAGCTGTTAATAGGAAGTAACATGGCCCTGGGATGGACTCCTAAGAGCTCCTGTAATTTGCCACAGTCCTTTCCTTGTTAGACCCATCCGCTGAGTCTGGGGAGGTCTGAGTAGAGCCCCACACCTGCTCACAGTGGGTGCAGGTAAGAATGGCATGTGCACCCCGTTTTATCTCAACCCTGATGTCTGGCGGACGGCTGTTAAACACGGAGCCTACCTGATCCTGACTCGTGTGCACCAAGTGCCACAAGAATACAAAGCAGAGATTTGGGTTGTGAAGCTGGTTGTTACCAGCCGAGAGCGAAAGTGCCAGCCCCCAGTATCGACCAATTGCTTCTGTAGTGGAGATGCCGTGCTGGTCCCCAAGGGAAGTTCAGAGATGCCGGTGGGTTGTTTTACAAGGGAGGGTTTACTCAGCCACCTCAGCCACAGGTGGCATTTCTCCTGGGATCCAGCAGCTGTGCCTGGTCTACTCCTGTGTGAGCTTGTGCCTCTGTTAGCCAGTCACACGTATGTTTTAAGGGCAAAGTTTCTCTTCCCTTCCCAGGGCCTCTCACAGCACGCCAGGGTAGTGTTCGTTGAGTGTGGAAGTGAGTGTCACCATGGTGGGGTGTAGCTGAGGGAAAAGAGGTCCTAGTGTGGCTGCCAGAGCATAGAAGCAGCTTGAGGGATGGCCACCGAGTAGGACAGCCCTGAGCAGGGAGAAGAGTGGAGAGCTGCATGTCATTGACTTTTCTCCTATTTGCAGCAAGCACCCCAGTCCCCAGGGACTCGGAGCACTGAAGATAAGGTGTATCCCACCCCTAGACCTTGAGTCAGGGGCTCTGGCTTCTATCTCGGCCCGAGCAAGCTTTCTATTGCTGTGCAGCCGGCTGTTCATTACCCTGGGCCCCCGACTGAACCAGCACGGTTCTCAGCATTGCAGAGCAAAGTCAGCCTGACTCACGCACCTGGGAGCCTCAGTGTTCCCGTCTATAAAAAGGGCACGATCAGGAAGCAGTCTCCACCTGCCTCCTGCTGAAGTCAGCATGCAGGGGAGGGGTAAGAGCATTGCCCTGAAAACTCGGCGACAGATACTCAGGCACGTCAGATGGAAAGAGCGGCCTCTGCATTCTAGCGACTCAGTTCAGGTCCTGAAAGAACTCTTGCCTGGATGATAACTGGGGCAAGAGCTTGGGGACAGCATGGATAGCACCTTCCCGAGGGTACCTGCTGGCTGTGTGCGGTGGGATTGACCTTTTGATTATGTGGGAGCTGGTAGGGAGGGGCGCCCTCTTGTTCTGTTCGCTCACCCAGCCTTGTGCCTTTCCCCAGCACCCGTGGGCAGGCCTCTGCCCCTCGCTCCATCCCCATGAATTCAGGAGCAATTGGTTCTTCATCCAGGAAGGTGCCAGTGGCCTCTGCCTCAGCGGGTGACTCATTATGGGGTACAGGCCCCAGACATTTATTATTGCCATAGTCAGACATAGTAAAAAGGCTGGGAGTTTTGGAGTCTCAGTGCCTGAGTTTGAGTTCCAGCCTGCCACTCCCTGACTGGCCGATCTTGAGCAAGTTATTAATGTCTCCTTTGCCTTATCAGTAGAGAGAGTCCGAGACGGGAGCCTGCCTCCGTAGGGTTTGTCCTGTGTGATGACTTAGTGTGTTTAGTGCTGAACAGGCACATGGTGACGGGTCACGGTTTTCTGTGCTTCTCCCTTGTGGTGCCAGGTATTGGTGTCACCAAAGGGTCAGCGTCAGCCGTACGTACCTGCTCCTGTCTCTTTGACATAAATAATGGGTGTGTTTCTAATTGTACTTCAAACATCTAACCAGCTCCAGATAAGGCTGACTTCCAGGTCTCAGGGGTGAACAGGACAGGTGCGGGCATAGCTGGTCACCTTGGCACTTTTTCTCCGTGCTTTCTTTTTCAGACGATAGTAGCCTCTCAACCAGGTGCTCTGGGCTGGCAAGGAGGTTCAGTGGGTGGGGGCACTGGCAGCCCTGCCGGATAACTGCGTAGGGAACAGAGAAAGCCGATGCCCACAGGTTGTCCTCTGACCCTCTGATCTCTGCACATATACGGTATGTGAGTATGCACACAGCGCTCATAGACATACACAGAAGCAATAAATAAATAAAATCTGCCTTAAGAGTTATTTCAAAGGACCCGTCGAAGGGCTGGGGAGATCCCAGCGGTTGAGAGCGCTTGCTGCTCCTATGGAGGGCTTGGTTCCCAGCGGCCATATTGTGACTCACAACTGTCACTGAAGTTCCAGAGGATCTGATGTCTTCTTCTGGCCCCCACAGGCACTAGGCATGCATGTAGTCACGCATATATATACATGTAGGTAAACACTCATGCACATAAAAGTAACTTTTTAAAGGGTATCTTGCGTGGTCGGGGTAGCACTGTAGAGTCACTGGCTCATGGCTCCCCACCTAACTGTGTTCCTGTGTTCAGGCTTCCTCCCTGACATGGCGTATGCTGGCCGGTATGGAATGTTGAGTAAAAGATATTTTTTAATGTTAAAATCCCTCTCCACCAACAACCCAGGACACTAGTGTAGTAAGTTTGGGGACTGGAGTGCAGTGAGCTTTGTTCAGTGTGGCCTGTGTCCCTTGCTAGCGGATCTGTCTTGGGCAAATTACCATCACTTTGAAGAGACGACTCTGACCACGTCACATCACGTAATACTGTTAGAAAGTAATACTGTTCTAACTCTTGATTGCAGTAGTGAAATTGGTATCCTTGGCGGGGGGGGGGGAATAAGGAGAGCAGCTCAGAATGGCAGTTCCAGAGGCATTCTTCTTGCTGACTGCAGGCCTGCAGGCTTGCTGGTGTGGTGACCTCCTCGCCCCCTCTCGCCCGTCCCCCCCCCCATCTGTGGCTTGTCCCGCCAGAGGCTCAGCCTTCATCTCCCATCCCCACCCTACCAGAAAAACCCAGGCTTCAATTCGTTCTGGTCTGGGTGTTGGTTCAGCTCCCCAGAGGCAGTGCTTTGGGCTCTGCAGATGTCATGGAAACCCCCAGCCCTGCCCAAGTCCAGGAAGCAAGAGGGGAAAGCATTCTCACAGCCAGACAAACAGGTATTTCCTGCCAGTGCCCAGCTGTCAGAGAAGTCTGTCCCCGTGGGGATTCAGAGAGGAGCCCCACCCGTGTCAGCCTCCTTCCAAGCACCCAGGATTTAGTGGCCCCCAACAGAATCTCTGGTAGTGTTGAGGTGCCTATTCTGCCTTCTCCAGGATGGTAGCCATTAGCCCCGGGAAGTTGGGAAGATGAACACGTGTGGCCGGCCTGACTGGATGGGCTTGTGGACGGCGGATTTAGAAGACCAGGGTGACAGAAGCATGCAAAGTCACTCACTTTTTGTGTATCGTGTACTGTATGTTGTAGACACTTGATTTCACATGATGTTTTGGTTATGTTTGCCTAAGTAAGATACATCATTAACATTGATGAGGCTGTAGCTCAGTTGGTAGGGTGCATGTCCCGCCTCCGTGAGGCTCGGAGCTCCAGTCCCCAAAGCCACATACGCTGGATGTGGCGGCACACCCCTGTAATTCCCAGCACTCCGGAGACGTAGGCAGGAGGATTGGAAGTTCACGGTCATTGCCATCTACACAGGGAGTCTGAGGCCAGTTAGGGCTTCGTGAGCTGTTGTCTCCTAAATAAATACATAATAAATAATAGCTTTTATTCCAGCTACTGGGGCAGAATAAATCCTGCAGCTGCTGCTGCCCGTGTGTGAGGCAGAGCTGTCTAGACAGCACGGACTGGCATCGCTGTCCTGCCCCACAGAGGACGAACTAGAGTTGAGAAGGGACTGTGCCTGGGCCTGCCTCCTGGGTTAAGAAGGAGCAAGGGCCCACTATCGCAGCCATCCCGCCACGTTTGTAGAGTACTGGGAAGTCTCCCCGGGTGGAGTGGCTGGTGTAGGGAGGACTGGGGAGTTACTCGGATTTGGAGCAAATGCACTGAGAAGATAGGGCATCTGTCCTGAGGTCCTCTTGGGTCCCAGATCCCATGCAGGATGAGTGGGGAAAGCCAGTGTCTGCAGCTTCAGGCATTTAGTTATGAGCCTGTTTCCTGGACCAGTGTAAAGCCCCCCCCCCCGCCCCCATTGGTGTCTGTGAAAGAGGCAATCCCAGTGGGAGCCTTCTGGTCCTGCCTCCTGCAGAGCCTGAGTGGTAGTAGAACCCAGGAGTCTGGGGAAATGATGCTGCTTTAGCCTGCAGAGAGCAGGAATACCCACTACTTTCTTGGCAAGGTTATCTATGATACCGTGGGCAAATCTTTCATCTCCCCAGCTTCAGTTTTCCTTCTCTATAAAATGGGAATATTAGTGAGGCTCAGACATACCCTGAAAAGTTGTGCAGATTGTCTGGGAATGTGTAGAAGGTTTGGCCACTGGAAAAGCATGTTTAGCACGGGCAGTCGCTGCGCTTAATTCAGTGCGGACAGAAGAGAACTGGGCAGAACAGATCCAAACTCTGAGGCTGAAGAGCGAGTGGCCTTAGCTTAAAGTAACTTAAACATGACCTCCCCTGCCTTGGTGTTCTTGTCTGTAAAATGGGCTTGCTGAAATGACTTGAACGAGCCCATGGGGCCTGGTGGGTCTAGAGCAGCGGTTCAGTCTCCACCTTCTTTTCCCAAGTGATTTGATTGGATGGTGTGGGGTCTGCTGAAGTCTGGGGTCTGCCCAGCATCCTCTGCAAGCACAGATGCTGCTCCTGACTTCCCTCTGTATGGCCAGCATGATCCAGTCCTGCAGGCACCGTCTCAGTCTCTATAAAATGGTCATGCCCAGCTCACGAGTGACTGTTTCCACATCCCTTGATGCTCACAGCCAAGAGCAGGTAGCATGACCATTGCTCCTGTCGTAGAAGGGCATCCCAGAAGGTGGATGTGAGCAAGCAACTCTTGAACAAACCTTGTAGGAAGTGTTAAGAAAAAGTACTTTGGACCAGTGAGATGATGCCGTGGGCAAAGGTGCTTGCCGCCAAGTCTGGTGACCCGAGTTCAATACCTGAGAACCAGTGATAGGAGGAGAGAATCGACACCTGCAAGTTACCCTCTGACCCCCACACACGCGACATGCCCGCATTAATTAGATGAGTGGATTTTAAGTAGAAGGAAAAGCCCTTACTGTCAATTTCCTTCTCTGGTTGCTTTAGCTAGAAGCAAGAAGATGGGCGGAGTCTTCAGGTTGGTATTTCCCTGTGCTTTGCTCCTGCGGAAGCGTCACACAGTGCACGTGGGACAGCTGCCGCCACCAAGTCACTGTGCGCCACAAATAGGGACCAGCTTTCCCAACCTGAGGCACAGGTGAGCCTGGGGAGAGACGGCTTACCCCCCACACCCCAACACCGTGCCAGGAAGTAGAGGGTGCAGCTGGGCACCACTGCTGCCGAGCACTGCTGGGCAGGAGCTCAGCGTTCTCCATGGTCTCTAGGGACCTGCAACTGAGAAAGGCAGGGTGACAGTCAGCCTTCTGGAAACCCAGAGGCCAGGCTTCCTGCAGGACCTGAGGTAGGTGGGTGGGGGCTTCGGGTTGCCAGAACGCGGCTGTGGCTTGTGGTCCTATCAACAAAGAAGCAGTGAGTTCAAGGCAGCTTGTTGAGCCAAGGCTCAGGGAAAGGGGGTTCTGATGGTGTCTTAACAGTGCCACCAAAAACCAATGGAAGAGGCCACCTAATATTCCCATTCCCTGGCAAAAGCCATAGCTGTGGTCATGGCCAACATCCAGGTTTGTTAGCCCGATGCCACAAAACCTGGCAGTTTGGTGTCAGGTGATGACATTCCTCCAGGAAACCAAGGTTTCAGTGAGAATGTGCTCCTAGGAGAGAATGTGCCAGTGTAGGCGGGCCTTATAGGAGAGCAGAAGCCCCTGCAACGTGTTGAAGAGGCTCTGTATAGTTGACATGGCCTTGTGCCATTAACTGGAGCAAGCAGAACACAGTCTCGCCCTGTCTTCTCTCTGCGGTCCCGACCACTGCCTGGGTGCAGCCTTTGTTGCACTGACCCTGCATGCCTGCCCATCTTCATTATACCGGGGCAGGGGCTTCTCTTAGGTGTCCATCTCTGATCCAGGGAGGAAATATATGTGTGTCTCAAACTATTCCTTCCCCAGAGGATCTTGTGGTTCCCGCCGAGGGGGCCCTAATTAAATCTAAACAACCTACAAGCCAGAGGACTTGGATGTGCCCTTGTAGCTTTCTGGCTGGAGTGATGAGGTGCCAGCTCCCTGGAGTTCCCCCGAGTAGCTTAAGGTCCAGTCAAGAGATTTTGAAGGGTCACAAAAATGACTTGTGTCCAGATGCATTTTTCTCCCTTTTTCCTTTGTAACTACTTATCTTAAAATACAATTCAGATTCAGAGTGCACAGAGCGTTAATGTACAGCTGGGGACAGCCACAGCCTGTGGACCCTAGTGACCCACCAGAGCCCAGAAGTCTCTTTGACCATCTTCCCTTTCCCGACTGTCACAAGTGACATTAGCCTGACTCTCGGAGTCATCGTGTCCCTGCTTTGAAGTCTGATTCACCACTAAATTATATCCCTGTGGTGCTGGGACTCCCCTTGCTCATTTCTTATATCAGATGTGCGGGAGTCTGGGGGGGGCTCAGCATTAGAAGACTCGTGCCGTTTTCTCGCATGTGGCTGCGTTTGTGCGTTTTTGTTGCTATGTAGTATTCCAGTAGATGGGCACAGTTAAAAATATTTTCCACATCTTTTGTTGTTGTCTTCTTCCACTGACCACCCTGTATCTCACTGGCTAGGAGCTCACCAACTGGCTAGACTGGCTGGCCAGTGAGCACCAGGGATCTGCTTGTCTCTTGTCCTTTCCAGTGCTGCCGTGCCCAGTTTTTCCATGGTCGCCGGGCTTGAACCCGGGTCCTCAAGCTTGTGTGAAGTGCTTTGCTCCTTCCCTGAGCCGTGTACACAGCCACAAGTGGCTCCAGGTCTGTCATTTTCCTGCCAATGAGTGATTGGTTTGTTTAGTTCTAAGCTGCTACCCAGAATGCCACTGTGATCACTATCAGACATGTCCTGGTGAATGTGTGTGTCTGTCTGTGTCTATGTGTGTCTGTGTGTGAGAGAGATGTGGGCCTTTGCACACACACTATCGGAGGCTGCTAGCAACAGGCTCACTACCTCTTGTTCCAGTTCACATCAGTCTCGTACACACCGAGGAAAAGATCACTGTTTAATGAGGACCTGGCAGGTCCCCAGGGGATCTCTGCCCACTGTCCCATCTCTCCTCTGAGCTCCTTGGAGGGCACACTGGCTTTTCAGACGTTCAAGATGTTGAGGTGCCTAAGCACGTGTGCTGCCTGCCTGTGTCATCAGGTGGAGCATGAACAAGGGTCCCGAGAGCGGCAGAGACGGGGAAGAGGGGCTTTGGGCAAAGGGACCCAGCTGGTCCATCACAGCGCAGTGCTGACCTGAGTGAGTGGCTCTTTAAGCCCTGCCTGCTCCAACATGGTGTCTGTCTCAGTGTTTCTTCCCGAGTGGCTCTGGAGGCCTTCCAGGGTACGGGGTCAGGGGGGGCCAAGGCTCCTGGCCACAGCTTTTGGGGCAGCTCAACTCTTAATGTGTTTTCATAATGAAAGCAGAAAGGTCCCATTGTGGCTGTCAGTCTCTGTCATAAAGCGCTTTTTGTTTGCTAGCAAAATTCCAAGTTGCAAAACCAAGCCAGCTCAGCAGACATAATACCCGTGCACGGTCATTGCCCCTTACAGCACCAAGCAGGGTGCTGCCAGCAAGAGTTAGCCTGTGCTTATTGGGCACCCCAAGAATCCCCTAAGTTCACAGATCACTCGCAGGAACAAAGAAACTACCTCAAGCCATGTTCGTTGCCCTGGAATTAGGATTTGATGAAAATGTTAGAATTCCTTTGCCCCGATTGTCAGAAATAAATCTTAGTACCACTGTGGAAAGCAAGGAGTTGGTTTCCTAGGAAACAGGGAGTTTGGAGGGCAGCAGTCCCTGGCTTCCGTGCTGCCCCTCCTGTCTCTTATGTTACCATCCTCCACACAGGGCAGCATGCTCTCAAAGTAGCTGCTGCTTTTTAGGTTATATGTCTGTATTCCAGGTGTAGTGTCGCATTTTCCTGCCTGTTACCCATCCTATGAGAGAAAACAGCTTCTTAGAAGCAGCTCCCATTTCACAGGCTGCATGGGGCCTCAGAAGCTGAGCACATTGTTAACCTGAGCAAAATCAGGTCTCTCCAGAGGTAAGAAAGTAGGAAGGGTAGATAGAGGAAGGCCAGCTAAGAACAGAATGCCCTGATTGATGGGGGAACATTTGTTTCACATTAGATAACATTTCTTCAGTAATGGAGAGTTATGTCAGTAATAACCAAAATGTATTTTAAAATAATTTAAAGTAGTTCAAGAAGGCACATAGACCCACCTCCCACCCCTCCTGTAATGTCCCCTCATGGCTGGAAGTCTGCCGTCCAGTCCCTGTTGAAGTGTGATTCATCCTGTTGTTTTGATCCCAGACAATTATACCCCCTCCAGTTTTTTTTTTTAAATAAATTTTTAGTAGTGCTGGGGATTGAACTTGGGACTTCACATGTGCTAGACAAGAACTTTACCACTGAGAAACATGCTCAAACCAAAATTACATGCCTTCCCCGTTACTCTGTGGCAAGGTCTTGTTATATAGCCGAGGCTGGCCTGGAACTAACTCACAGTCCTTCCATGTCAGCCTCCTGAGTGTTGGGATACCTGCGTGTGCCGCCATACTGGGCTGAGATGATGTTTTCTGAACCTGTGCCAGCTGCACAGCTTCTCCCTACATCTGTCATCGCTGCCTCTGTGCCCTTCCTGCGGGCACCGCGGCTCTTCTCGCCTTCAAATGCTGTGCTTGGTTGGGGCAGGTTACCAAATAGACTGGACCGTTGGGGGTCGGATCTTGGGGGAAAAGAATGACACGTTCCCCTGGGTTAGTGACAGCCTCTCATCAGGCCTTCCATCTCTCAGGTCTCCATGGACCTGCTATGTAAGAGAGTTTGTAACACCCACCCATGTACCCACCCGCCCGCCTACCCTCCCACCCACCACCCACCACCCATCCCCCCTCCCACCACCCATCCACCCTTCCCCTCACGTGTTCACCCTTCCACCCACTCTTCAAGAAGGGGAGGGAGTTTCCAGCATTCCCTAATCATGATAATGAACAACCGGTTCCCATGGCTGACTTGTTTCTGCTTTTTCCATCTCTACTCAGAGTAACTTCCTCCTTAATTCCCCTGTCTGGTACAGAGTCCCACTTCATTAAGGGACCTGTCACACCCAGGCTAAACTCAAAGAGTTAGGAGAGGCAGCTGTGTGACTTTGGGCAGGATGCCTGGTCTCTCTGTTTCCTCCCCTACACCCAAGAGTAGTCGTGATTGCAGTGCAGTTGGCCTAAAACCCAGCATCACCACCACCATTGCCGAGTGGGGCAGCTGGGGCGCCAGCAGTGAAGGACTGGCCATCAGACACCAAGAGGGTAGCTTTTGACACAGGGTTTGAGTCTTGTCTCCACTCCTGAAAGCGGTGAGCCTTAGAAGCTCTTCATTCACTCCAGCCTCAGTTTCCCCAACTGGGACTAGGATGTTGATACTGGGCCCCACGGGGCTTACTCCGTCCGCCAGTGGCGTGCTTTGCAGGGGGGAAGGCAGTGAGCTGCAGTTGCCTCCAGCCCTTGGTGTCTGGCTTCCTCACTTTAACACAGCGCTCCCTAGAGGTGACTTGCTCTGCTCCTACCTTCCACAGGCACCGTCCCATGGTCCACACATGCATTCCTCATGGCCCTTCTCTCCAGCTCGCTGAAAGGAAATGCCCCTCCTACTGAAACTTACAGTAAGAAGCTGAGGTCACACCCTGGACGCGTTCCTAGACTCAAGTGGTCCTTGTGTATTCTGTGGCTAACATGCCTTTCCAGGGGGAAACATAAACAACCCATCCTCCCAAGGTCCCAATGACAAACCAAGGCACCATCCCATCAGAGTTCACTCTGGGGACCAGTGAGTTTACTGGACTTCCCTACAGACTGTAGGTGAAAGGTGATTTAGAGTGTGTGTGTGGCTGTGCCTCCCTCTGCAAGCAGCATCTGATAAGTCTTTACTCAGCAGGAATGAGTGCTTGCCTATAGCCACATAGACGGTGTACCCCCACACCCCAGTATTCCGTGGTCTACATACTCTAGCCCCTCCCCCCGGCCACATGGAGTTAGGGCAGAGCTGTGAAGGGAGCGGCTGGGTACTCAGGTGAGGGTCCCTGACCCTCCCATCAGTCAAGTCCAGCTGGGACCATCTTTTTGCAAGGGACACCACTGAACTCTACAGGATGGAGGTTGCTTGGCTCCAAGGGCAGTCACCGGACTGATAGCCAACCTCAGCAGGTGACGGCCTCTGCAGATGGCTCACACACCTGGCAGAGTGTACGATCTCCTTCCCTGCCCTGGACATGAACTTGGGAAAGCTCTGATTTCTGTTCTTCACTTTGCCCTTCTCCTTCCTCTTTCTTTGGAGACAGGTTCTCACTGTGTAACCCAGGCTGGCCTGGAACTTACAATCTCTCTGCCTCGGCCTCCTGAATGCTGAGATGACAAGTATGTGGCCCAGGCCTGGCATGAGCTACTGTTTTGAAAAGGTCTAGGACTCACCTAGCCTTGCCTTCCTCTTGCCTGCATTGCTTTTTGTTGGCTAGATAAATACATGAGCCACTAACAAATCTACAGGCCCCAAAACCCCTTTGCCTCTGCTGCTTTTCCCTGCCCAGCGGGTATCACAATGCAGCTTTGTTCTGTCCTGTTGTCCAAAAAAACATCACTCGCCTCTTGGCTCTCCCCAAGCAGGGAGGCCATTGCAGTTTCCAGGCCCCGTGGTTGCAGCTCCTGTGCTTTCTTTCCCCAAGAGAGGAGCCCTGTCTGGCACTGGAGGGTGCTATTTGCACCTCCTGGTCACCACCCTCTGAATGGGTAGTAGAAGGAGCCAGCAAACCCTGCCCACAGAAGGGTGCACACCGCTGGCTGACTGCAAGAGAAACTGGGTGAGCTTTGGGAAGGCAGTGTCCAGTCTGCCTTCCCTTCTAGTCAGGTCTTCCTGATGTCCCTGGGAAGAGGGAACAGGCTGTCAGGGTGGCCCCTAACCATCTTCCTGGGGCAGGTTCTGAGTTTGGTGTGTGAAATGGGATTTCTAAAGCCCTGATGGCTGACAGCCTGGGGTGTTGTTTTAGATGGTGGTTCTGTTTTCTTCTCCTGAAGTGCTCAGCTGGAACCCCGTACCTCACTCGCCTCAGGCAAATGCTCTGCAACTGAGCGGTGTCCCCAAGCCTTCCCCCCACTTTTATTTTGAGATAGGGCCTCATTAAGTTACTCAGGATGGCTTCGAACACTCAACCCTCCCTTGTCTCGAGCCTGGTGAGTAACTGGGTTTAGAGATCGTACGGAGCTGGGGTTTGACCCTGTCTGGTTCAGTATCCCACCTTCTCTGTGGCTTTAGGGGTGTTTATTTTCCTTGCTACAGAGCACAGCTTCGTGGTTGTGCTGTGCACAAGCCCTAGTACCTGAGCTGAGCAGGTGTCCAGGAAATGTGGCCTGGAAGAGTGGATGTTGGTTGCGGCTTCGAGTAGGGCAGTCATCTGCCTCTGATCTGAGCCCTCAGTGAGGCGCAGAGGACCTCATTTGCGTTTGAGATCCATTCTGGTGAAAAGTGTGTGGTAGGCCAGAGCGGGAACACAGGCCTGGTTTGGGGCTGTGAACATGATCCTGGGAATACTGGCTTACCTAAAAATAACCCATTCTGAGGTTCCAGCCCCCTCCCGCAGCCCTGCCTCCCAGCTGCCTTTTGCAGTGAACCCATCCAACCAGCATACATGTCGCAGCTGGAATGTGTCTGTGTTTGGAAATAAACAAATTGGCCCCTCTCCTCGCCTGGGACTTTCCTTTACCAGGAGACAGCTTCAGAAAGAAGCTGAGCTGTGTCTGCCCTGCAGCCTAAGTGTGCTCTGGGGGAGGGGTGGAGGTGGGGACTTTGAAAGCTCTTTGAGTTGGGAAAAGGCTTGAGATCAACCGATTTGAGGGGTGAGGTGTGCAGAGGTTTGGTCTCTTCCCCAGAGGTTGCTGCAGGGGAAAGCCTTTTTTTTTTTTGGCTCTCAGGGAGATGTTGTGTGTTGACAGGCACGCGCACTGGCTCTGGAGTCAGCGCCGTGTGTCACCAAGGAGCAGCCATTTTGGGAAGGGGAGCTCAGGCAGGGGGACTTTGTATTTGTATTTCTGCTATGAATAGTTTAGGTCATAAGAAGAGAATGTAGAAGCCTGCCACCCATCACGTGACTAGGGCTTGTGGTTCAGAGCTAAGTGTAACTTGGTCCAGGGAAGGACCCTGTTTCTCCAGACCTGGGCATCTGGCCGGGCTAGGTGGAACAAGATGAAGCTAAAGGTCCAAGACTCCCATCACCAGAAAGCACACTTGGGGTATCACGTCAGGCAGAGGTGAGGTGCAGGAACGAGACAGGTGGGAACATGCAGTGTGGCATTTTCTGTGGTGAGGGGGAGCTGGGAGCAGCCCAGTGCCTGTGGGTAGGAAGGTGTTATCAGTGCACTGCGGTGTGCTCACACTGGGAGCCCAGAACCGCTCAATGGCCCCACCTTCTTTACCTTCCTTATGAGTCAGCCTGACTGTGCTTAAGGAAAGGATCGGTAGGACGCCGGTCTAGAATGCGTGGAGTAAGGATGTTCCTGTCAGGTACAGCCAGCAGCAAAACCAGTGCAGCAAACACTATGAAAGGCCAGTGAGGAGGCTCAGTGGGTACAGCATCTGCTGGAAAGACAGGACCTGAGTTAGATCCCACATCGTAGAGGGACAGAACTGACTCCTGAAAGTTGTCCTCTCACCCCCACATGAGAGCTGTGGCCGCTATGTGCGTGTGTGCGTGTACACACACACACACACACACACACAGTGAATTAAACAAAAAAGCCTGGACAGGAGGAGTCACTGCTTGTTATGTTTGGAATATTCTCTTAAAAAATGAGAGGCATGCCCCTTTCCAGAAATTGCCTATAATTAACGAGGAAATAAGTAAATAAACAGCTAAGGGTTTCCAGAAAGTAAACATTGATGTTATTGGCCAAGTCAGAGTAAGGACCTGTTGGATGGAAAATGAGAGAAAATGGTGTTTGTAATGACAGCATTTCAAACAAGTTCATTTTTCTCACAGATGAAGGAAACCTGGAGGTTAGGCCTAGGTTGGTATGGTCACCAAGAAACCAGACCCTTTCCGGTTTACTTCTCTGTCATCTCTTGTCTGTATGTTCCAAGATGGTTGCCAGAGCACCAGCCACCAAATTCCGGCAGTAGATGACGACGGGCTGGAGAAGGGCTTGACATACTCGTTCATAATCCCCATGTGGGAATCCCATTTGTCTGTCGTTGGCCAGATGCCAGTGTCACACAGGAAATGAAATGCCAGCACGTTAGGGTTCTGTTAGAAAGGAAGGACCAGGCGGTGGTGGCACCCATTTAATCCCAGCACTCAGGAGGTGGAGGCAGCGGATATCGGATATCTGTGAGTTCAAGGCCAGCCTGGTCTACAGACCGAGTTCCAGGACAGCCAGAATTGCACAGAGAAACCCTGTCTCAAAGAGAGAGAGAGAGAGAGAGAGAGAGAGAGAAAGAAAAAGAGGGGTCTCGATCACACTCAGATGATGGAAGATGGAACAAGTGGGTTTAGGTTCAGACCTATTGTGGTGGGGGTGCCACTGGGCCCTGTACCTGGGCGGAGTTTCTGGTTTAAAAGGCGTTGTTTGGAGATGGTGAGGAAGCTGGAGATGCAGGAGCAAAGCCAGACCCTAGGACGGCTCGTGTGCAGAGCAAGAGGCCTATAAGGCAGCGCCAGGAAGCCGAGTGAAAAGCTGCAGTGGAGATGGACTGGTGGCCTGGCCTCAGGTTGAAATGCTGCCAGAGGCTTGTGTTAGAGACTTGGCTATTCAGCTGACAGGCTGGGATGTGACAGGGTCCTGAGGTCCCTGACCTCAGCGGTGGGCTGACCGTTTGACCATTTGTATCTGATGGTGTTATTGGAAGGGATGAGAAACAGGAGGTGAGAGTGGGAGCAGTCTCTCCTCACCCTTCCTCCCTCTCCTCTGCTTGCTCCACCTGTCATGCCCTCCTGCCCTCCTGTTCCCGGTGGCCAGGTCCGACCAGAAACCTCTAGCCATGACCCAGATCAGTCCTCATTCCATTCTAGTTGTAACACTCAGTTTGTCACAGTGGAGAAAGGAGGTGACTTGAGAGGTGAGAGGGTGCAGGGATCAGGCCTGGGCACTGGGCAGAGCAAAGGATTAGATTGGAACCACTAAGTGACAAATGGGCGAGGCTGGGATCAGAGTGGCCTCTCTCACCGCCCTGACAGTTTTGCCCAGAAGACAGTTCACTCGGGCAGGAAGCCCATGGGCTTGGATGGAGACCGCTCGAAGGGCAGCATCCGAAGCTGGGTAGATTCAAGGAGGTTAAATGATAACTCAGCAAACTATCCTACAAGGCAGAGAAGGAAGGGCCCCATTTTGCAAATGCATTCCTGCTGGAATTATTGCAAAACCAACAAGTGCCTGGCCTGGGAGGTGAGGACTCCAGAGCATTTTCTACCAGGACGGAAGAGCTGATCACCCTGCAGCATGCAGGCCTGCTCCAGAGCTTCGCTGGACTTTAAATGACGGTGGAGGTGGTGATGGGGGTGGTGACGATGGTGCGGATGAGGGGGTGGTGGTAGTGTGTGAATGCGTGCACATATGAGGGTACACACATGCCATAGCATACATGTGATGGTCATAGAACAACTTTCAGGGACTGGTCCTCTCCTTTCACTGTGGGATCCAGGCATTAAATGCAGACCTTCAGGTTTTGCACCAAGTACCCTTCACCTCTGATTTGTCCTGCTGGCTCCGAACTGTCCATTTCCTCTCTGGGGCACACATCCTGGGTATCAGAAACACTGAAAGCCGTGCTAATGTAGCAGGCTGTGGCCAGTGCTTCCTCCCGCTTGTCACCAGCCTCATTAGGAAAAAAGCTTCCTAGTTCTGGATTTTCGGACCGGTGTGTTTCATAGCTCAGCATTTCTGGGGCTAGGGTGCAGGGTGCAGCGTCTTCACCAAGCACCACTAGTTTCTGAGGGTGCTCTAATTAACTCAACTTTCCATTGCGTGTCCCGCTTGCCGTGGGTGCATCCAGTTAGATCTGGCTTTGTTGATGAGCAGAAGCAGTCCTGACTAGGTTAGCTCTTCAGAGAGGCAGTGGGCTCTGCATAGTCTAGCACGTCCAGTCTTCAGAGGACGCATGCTCAGGGATTCCTATAAAGTTCAGTTTTTTCTCTTCCACAGCAGACACAGGGTTCCTTGTTCCGGCTGGAACACCCACCCTCCTCCCATTAAAACCCCTCTCGGCATCTTACCATCTCAATGAATGACATTACTTCCTGACTATAAGCCTTGCACATAGACTGGCAAGAGGGCTCAGAATGCGCTGGCCACACAAACCTGGCAACCAGAGTTTGGTCCTCAGAACCTATTTAAAGACGGAAGGAGAGAGCCCGTCCCACAAAACTGTCCGTTAGCTTCCATGGAGTGACCTGGCATATGTGTGTGCTCTTTAACAATTATTGTTACTTCAGACTTCTAAAATTTCAAGAAAAATCACACATGTTCTTTGGAAAAAATACAACAGAAAAAAGTAAAAACATCAAATAAGGTGCTGGAGAGATGGCTCAACAGTTAAGAGTACTGACAGCTCTTCCAGAGGTCCTGAGTTCAATTCCCAGCAACTATATGGTGGCTCACTACCATCTGTAATGAGATCTAGTGCCCTCTTCTGGCCTCCAGGCAGGATACGGTATAAATAAATAAATAAATCTTTAAAAAAAATCAAATAAGATCTCCTCTGTTTCCAGCTGCATATGATACCACAGGCTTGTCCTCCCAGCTTGTGAGTGAAGCTAGCCTGGTCTATATACACACCACCTCTATTTCCAGTGTTATGTTTTGATATGTTTGTTTTAAAACATAAATTGGCCTTACTGTTAAAAGGCAAATGATACTGGAAGGTCTAACTGCAAAGACGGCTGGAGGTTCTTTCTGTGAGCTCAGCTTTCTGGACTTGACTTGGAAGTCTGCTATGACGTGTCCATGGATGTGCCCCCCCCCCTTTAGTCCTTTCCCACAGGACTTCTGAAAAGAGGCCTCTCTGGGCTCTGTCGCAGCTGCGCAGACCACAGCAGCCTGCTTTCTGTGGTCGGCCCTTCTCAGTTGCACTTCTGCGGTCTCCATGTAAGCAGGCATATTTCTTTAAGAGAGATTCCTAGAAGTGGACTTGGTTGGGGTTCTAAGTTGCCTGGGGAAGCTCATGCTACAGGGTGGAGCGCCCCATCTGCCTTCCAGGGGCCAGGGTCAGAGGTCAGTGGCCTGCCACAACCTCCCCATGCATGGGAACTGCCAGTGTTGTCCAAAGCCTCCGCATGCAGGTTTTCACTTTCTACTTGCTTATCAGAGAGGGGGACACTCTGGTCCCTCAACTCTGTAACTTCCCTTCTTTGTGATGATGGAGCAGAAAGCATGTGAGGTTAGTGTTCTCCCACTGAGCCCCAAGTCCAAGCTTTTTAAATTTTAAGTCATTGTTTTACTAAGTTGCCAAGGCCATCCAGGAAATCCCGATCTCCCTGCTCTCCTAAGTAGCTGGGGTTACAGACCTGCATTCCTGGGCTATCTGTCACTTCCCCTTGAGGTGATTCCTCTTGGATTCTTCCTGACTTTGCAGGATCTGGGGCAAAGCCTCCCTTTTCTGTGAAATCTCCTCCTGGCCTGGCTTCCTGATTGCCGGATTTCTGGTGCGTACCATCATTTCATGTGCTTTCTAGCTAGAGATTTTTTTTTTTTTGCCTGCCCCTAACATGGTTATGCTCTATCTCTCTGTCTTACAACTTCCTTAAGTCAGGATCTCACTGAATCTAGGAATGCAGCTGGCACTCCCAGCGATTGTCCTATTATTATTCTTTTCAGATTTTACAGGGGTGCTAGGATCAAATAGGGTCCTCATGTTCCTCCCAACCGCAAGCTGTATGTTTATAACGTTCACCTTCAGTTTTCCCCTTCACAGTCTCTTCGGTAGAGCCCTGTCAGATGCCCTTCTCATTCAAGTCAATACCTTTGACCTGAGCTGGAGTCAAGGTCTTTAAACTGTGGAGTAGGACTTACTCATTTTTCTGGTATCCGTCAGGCCTGGCACAGTGACTGCCAGAGCTAGCCTCAGTGGGAAGGCCTGGCTCGGCTCTCCTACAGACAGGATACAGTCAGCCCACCACCCACCCTGCCATACCGTAAAACAGCCAGTACCTGGTCAACAGTTTGACACATATCATTACCGGTAGCAGCCTTGCAAAATCAGCCTGTGTAATCACAGTGTTCAGAACATGGAAAGGCTGAGAGAAAAGAATAAGTGCCTGCTCCTTCCCACTTGGCTCCCTGTGTCTGCCATCCTCCCTCCACCCGCTTGGCTCCCTTGTCTGTCATTCCCCCCCCCACTCCCAGTGTCTGTCATCCACCCCTCCCCGTGTCTGCCATCCCCCCCACTCCCTGTGTCTGCCATTCCCCTTTCTTTTAAGTTTTTATATTATCATTTTATTTTATGTGTATGGTATTTTGCCAGCACGCATGAATGCCACCTTGTGTATAGCTAGTACTCATGGAGGCCAGGAGAAGGCGCTGATCCTGTGGACAGGGAGTTGCAGATGGTTGTGAGCTACCCTGTGGATGCTGGAAATTGAACCCAAGTGCTCCGGAAGAGCAGCCAGTGTTCTCTGAGCCACCTTTCAAGCTCCACTTTCTTTGGTGTGAGACAGGGTCTCCTGTAGCTCAGGTTGGCCTTGAACTCACTGTGTAGCCCTAACAGGATTTGAACACCTGATCCTCCTGGCCTGGCTTCCTGATTGCTGGATTTCTGGTGTGTACCGTCATTTCATGTGCTTTCTAGCTAGAGATTTTTTTTTTGCCTGCCCCTAACATGGTTTTACTAATCTGTCATACTGAATTCTGGTTCTGCCTTTGTCACTTAATAAAACTACACACAAAACCGTGTGTTGAAACGTGTTCTGTGGTTTTGTCGTAGCTGACTAAGCGGCTTTATAGCCGCTTTCTTCACATGGCTCCCAAGCTGGGGCCTCTGGCCAGTTCCCTTGTCAAGGGCCCAGGACAGACGCTTCAGCTAGACCGCCGGCCACTGACCAACCACAGCAGCCCCTCCCTCTCTGCTCTTGCGTACCTGTGCCCCTCCCTCTCTACTCTTGCCTACCTGTGCCCCTCCCTCTCTGCTCTTGTGTACCTGTGCCCCTCCCTCTCTGCTCTTGCGTACCTGTGCCCCATGCATCTCTTGCTTCTGGTTCCTAGTATTTGTGTAGCAACAGATTGAGAAACGGCTTTCTTTTTCAGGAAGAAAACACAGGTGCTTGAGTCCTCGGGAGGTCAGATATGAGCACAGAAAGCCTCATGCCCTGTAGGGTCAGAGCCTCAACCCTGCTCCCACACGCTCAAGGGTGCAGCCCTGCAGGCCCCAGGAAGCAGAGCCTTCAGGGGGATCTAGTGGCACTGATTACATGTTCTCTGGCCTGGGGTCTGGTAGCAAACACTTGGCTCCATTTTCTGCCTGGTCCCAGCCATCTCTGCTTTAGGAGGAATCTGTGTCTTGTGGATGATTCTTCTGGGGAGAACACTCCTTGGGGCTGCTGAGCCGGAAGCTGCCTTAGGTTTGGCTTCAGCCCCACCTCTCTGAGGAGTGGCTCAGAGCAGGCTGAGAACTGAGTCCACCCATCAGCTGACAGCCAGCAGTCCAGCTAAGGAGCCTGGCTGCCACAGTGGAATGACATCATCTGAATCTTAACCTCCTTCTCTGATGGTTACTTCATCTCTGAGTCTGACTGTCATCCCTACATGAGACAGTTACAGTACCAATTTGCTGCCTGGTCCAGTGAATTAGTGCTTGGATACTTTATAGGTCAGCCCTTGATTTGTTAAATAAAGTGGCTGAGCCAGGCGGTGGTGGCACACACATGCCTGCCATCCCAGCACCTTGAAGGCTGAGGCAGGAGAATTGAGAGTTTGAGACCAGCCTAGATAGACTACATAGTGAGACTCTGTCTTAAAACGATAACTGACGGGGCTGGGGAGATACTTCAGTCAGTCAAATGCTTGTCCTGGGGATCAGAATTCAGATCTCTAGAACCCCCACAGAAACCCCAGGTGCTGGGGAGGCAGGTTAGAGGATCTTGGGAGCTTGCCGGCTAGCCGGCCTTGGCTGTCGGTGAACTCTAGGTCCACTGAGCAGTCCTGTGTCAAAACAGAAGTGGAGAACAATAGAGAAAGACACTCACCATTGACCTCTGACCTCCACGAGTACATACATGTGCACACACCTACACATGCACATATGCACACACGCACACTTGCACACGTTTGGATCTGGGTCACCTGGATCTGGGTTTGGATCTGGGTCACCTGGGACTGGCCCTGGCTAGGCGAGACTCTAATGCTGCTTTGTCCATTGGAGTGAAACCTGAGGTATGCGTTACTTCACCAAATCGACCACAGGGTGTTACAGCCCACGGCACTTGCTGCTTGTTTACCCTGAGGTCTGAATGTGGATGAAACTGGATCTTATGCAAGACTGTGTGTGCGTGTGCCTGCGCGTACCTCAGACGGTTACCCCCGGGAAGGCTGAGTACAGAGAGCTCCTGCAATTGGCACGGGACAGGAGGCCCCCAATCTGGTTCTTTCTGCCCATGGGTGGGAAGGAGTGAACTGTGACTTGTTGTCCCCGTGAGGGGACAGTCTCTCCCAGGTAGAGAACAGGCCTTCTGGAAAATTCTGGCCACTCCTGGTCACGTGGCAGAGTAGCTGCTAGTTGCCTCCCTGGGTTCGTGCATTATTGGTGATGTATGGTGTGTATGGCTGAAGTGTGGCCTGCAGGGTCTGTTCCCAGGGCTGGGTTTACAGCTGGGTGGGTGGTCTGCTACGTGAAGGATGGATGGGGCTGTGCAGGGTATCTATTAGGCTTGTTCTGAGGGTGTTTGCTGTGGCAAGGAGCCAATTGAGTGGTGTTGGGTTGGCTTCTTGACCTCTGGGTCCCCATTTACAAGCGATCCTCATACCAAGATGCCCATCATTTGCCTGCCACCCAGCAGGTCCCCTACATTCTGCCTTTCAGTTTTATATCAACGGGGCACCTACTGGAGTCATTCGGGAAGAGGGAACATCAGTTAAGAATCCGCCTCCATTCACTGGCCTTTGGGCAAGCCTGTGGCGCATTTTTCTTGATTGATGATTGATGTGGAAGGACCCAGTTCACTGTGGGAGGTGCCATGCCTGAGCTGGTGGCCCTGGGTTCTGTAAGAAAGCAGGCCAGTAAGTAGCTTTCCCCCATGGCCTCCGCTCCAGCTCCTGCCTCCAGATTCCACCTTGCGCTCTTCCTCTGACTTACCTCTTTGATGGACCCTTACCTGGAAGTGTAAGCAGAAAGTTAACCCTTCTTGCCTTCCCAAGTTGTTTTTGGTTACAGTGTTTTATCCATAGAAACCCTAACTGTCCTATGGCAAAGAGAGTGGGCGTGACAGTCACACTGCTGAAGTTTAATAAAAACTCAGGGTCAGAAATTGGGGTTCAGCCTGAAGATCCGAAAAGCAAAACAGCCAGCCCCTGCCTCTTACCTTGACCTCCGTGTGAAATGGAGAACCTGTCTCTAGGAATCTCAGAATGAGACTGTGTATTGAGAGGCGATAACTCCTATTGTATCCTCTCTAGGGCTGGGCTTAAAGGCGTGCACTACTGTGATTAAAGGCATGCACCACCTGGTTTCTATGACAACTGAGATGAAAGGCGTGTGTTACCATAACCTGGTCTGTAAGGCTGACCAGTGGGACTGTTTTACTCTCAGATCTTCAGGCAGGCTTTATCAGAATACAATTGTAATGCCACTGCACACTGCCTTCATGCAGGCCCTCCTTTGCCTACATAAGCTACATGATTTGTGGCCACTTGTCTCTGGTTCATGTCTCTGTGAAATGGGGATGGTGTGGCACAATTAATAAAAACCCAGAGACAGAAATTAGGGTTCAACCTGAAGGTCAGAAAGGCAAAGCAGCCAGCACTAGCTTTTACCTCTACCTCAGTTAGAAACGGCGATCCTGCCTCCAGGAATCTCAGATTGAGACCATGTCTGTGAGCTGTCTCCTCCTGCTTTATATTCCTCTCTAGGACTGGGATTAAAGGTGTGCACCACCCGGTTTCTGTGGCAAACTAGTGTGGCTACTGGGATTAAAGGTGTGTGTTACCACTACCTGGTCTGTAAGGCTGACCAGTGGGGCTGTTTTACTCTCTGATCTCCAGGCAAGCTTTATTTATTAAAATACAAATGAAATGCCTCTACAGGACGGTGCTGAACTTCAGCTTTGTAGGGGGATAACATGAGTAGCTCTGGGAAGGAAGGAAAACAGCTCTGTGAAATCCAGTTTTGTGGGTGCCCGGAGCCCATTGGTTTCCTGGGAGGCTGGACGGCTCGCAGCATATTTGTTTTCAAATGCATCCCTTTTTTGTCCAGGTGGAGTGCCTCTGGGGTAGCAGGCGAGTGCGCATGTCTGTATCTAGGTACGCTTACATGTCTGTGGTGTCGCCCCAGCGTACGCCTGGAAAACAGCCCTGTTCCTGCCTGCAGCAGGGCCACTTTGGCTTGCTCCCTCAGGCCACTTATGGCGGGGTAACTCTCACGGTTTGTTGGACTTTTCTGCCCAGAACTCTGTTTTACACAGTCTAGATTGGCCATTGAACTGTTCCTGACCTCCTAGGAAGAGTGAGGCCCAGGGAAGTTATCTTTCAAGGCGGGCCAGCCTTCCTGCGATTACCCACTGTCAAAGAATGCCCAAAGAGAGCGCCAGGTTTGACTAGTAAGTGCGCAGCAGAATGTTTGAGAACCTTAAGTGTCTAGTTAGAGACTTCAAAGGTCCCTGGCCTTTTGAATTTTCTTGATAAAGATGACTGAACTATGAATGGTCAGGCTGCCTAGCCTAGTGCTAAGAAGGCTCTTCTGCCCCCCCCCCCCACTGCCCCTGCCTTTTTGCAGATAAAGCAAGAAACTGAGTGTGCTTAGGCAGCTGACCAGTAGTAGGGCAATGGTCATGTGAGCTGCCCAGGCCTGCAGGGTTCCTGGCTGCCCCTCCCTGCACGCTCCTAGTGCAGCTCTGTCTGTAGCGCCATTGTTAGCAAGCCCTTCTGAGGTCCCACTGACGCCTGGCTGCTGAGCGCAGTTGCAGTGGGCTCAGGGCTGGAAGACCGGCCTGCAGCCTTCTGGCTTCTGCTTGTTGGCCTGGTGGCCCTGCTTTCTTTTCCTTCCCACAGCTGACATCACCTCACCCTTTCAGTTCCTTCCCTTGGGCGTCTGTTTATTTTCTCTGTCACCTTTCCCTTCCCGTTAGCCGCCTGATCAAATGGCCCCACAGTGGCCGTCAAGGGTTCCCTTCTGGAAAGAGGGGTAATGTTCTCTCAGGCCACCCCCTTCCCGCCTTCCTTATAGTGACCCTGCTTGGGACTCAGCATTTTAGTCTCTCGGTTAAAGCCAGGCTTTCCTTTGGGGCAGGGTGGCCAGGCTGTAGGAACGTGTGGAGATGGAACCAAGTTCTGATAAACAGCGTGATGATTAAATTCAGCGAGCACTCCACGCATTGTGAAGTATTGTCAGTCAGCACGAGGGGTGTGACGTGATCATAAATGCTGTCGGCACAGTGGCTGGTTATGTCACTGGTGGAAGCGGGGGTCCACTTTGGCCTCATTGTAAGTCAGACTCAGAGGTACCGCTCGGGCCTTGGGGTGCACAGTGGATCGTAAACGGTACAGGTTGGTGCTCATCTGTATTTGTGCTCATGGTCTTGTCCCTTAAAGAGCCGCCGTGTGTGTCCACAGATCTGTAAGCCAGATCCTGCTCCTGGGCACTGGCCATTGGAAGTCCACCCTGCCTCCCATCACCTGGTTTCCCTACCAGGTCTTTCCCGTGCTAAAGGCTGCAGAGAAGGAAGCCATGACTGAGTACCTGTGGGGCCCTCAGCGTGCCTGGTGCTCAAAACTCGCAGTGATATTTTATTTGTCCAAAGATCTCTTCCCTCACTTAAGACAGAGGAAGTAAAGGGTCAGGCGGCCTGTCAGTCACCTGAAGCCTTAGGCAGCAGGTGGAAGTGGGACGTGAGCTGTGGTCTGCGCGGCTGTGAGCCCTCTTGGCCTTCGCAGTTCCGATGGGAAAGATGTTCTTACCCTGCAAAGAGGAGTGTGGCAGACTGGCTGCAGAGGGCCCTCTCAGGCCTGGCCCTGCTCACGGGTGTGATCCGCGCAGTGTCTGTCTGGCTTCCCCCAGTACTGGGAAACACAGGTCCCCTCTGCCTGGGACGTGAGGCAGGTTCTGTGTTCAGAAGTGGGGGGCACCCAGGCTGTTGGGTTTGCAGGCTAGCCAGTCCTTCAGCAGAAGTCCCCCACCTCCACCCCAACACACACCAAGTGCCAGGCTCTAGTAAACCAAACAGCAAACTGGGCTCTGCATGGTTAGTGCGTTTGCTGTGAGCCCCAGTGCTTCGGCTTCCTGCATTCCAGCATGCTGGTATGCCAGAACTGCCCGGGACAGGCAAGAAGGAAGGCTTATCTTCATAGTAAAAAATGCCAATAAAACATCTCTTGGATCGGCTTCGTTGTTCCGCCCACACCACCACTAGCTAAATTACCGTTTGTTCTCATCTTTTGCCGGTTGTGGTGGCTTCTTTGATTTTCCTGTCTCTGGTTTCTCCACGCCCACTTCAATCTGTTCTCCTCATGGTTTCCAAAACGATAATCATTCAGAAATGCAAATATGATCACATTTCTCCTAGTGCTTCCTTCCCCATACCTGCATGATTATAGCTATTTTAGTGTTGTGGTCTTTCAAGATCTTCTAAAAAGTTTCCAGAACTTTCTCGGACCTGTATGAATCAGTATTGTCCTGAGCCAGTTATTGTTCTGATGTTCTCTCTGAGCCAGTGTTGTCCTGCCCCCTCCCTTCTTGGTCCTATCTAGTCTCTGACTGTCCCCTCCCCCATCTTTGCACATAGGGTGTCCTCACCTGCCATGCCCTTCCCATGTTTCCCTCAGTGTGTGCCACACCCCTGGCTCACTCAACCATTTTAGGGATGCCCTCTGATGCCTTGTGGAGGTCCCAGGCACCTCCCAGTTGGGGTGGTCTCTTGGAGCTCCCATAGTGTGTGCACCATCCTCCGTGACTGCGAAGTTGAGGTGTAAGCTCATTTTTTCGCCATAAACTCATTTTTTAGTCGCATTGTCTGTCTGGTGGACTTCAGACAGGTATGTGGGGGTGTTGGGACTAGAGCACAGGTGTGTCCGGAGGCCTGGTGTGTGCAAATGCGGGGGTAGACCCTTGCATTTGCAGCTTGGGGTCAGGTCACAGAGTTCGGTCCTGGTGGATGAGGGCAGGGCCGTCAGCTCTTGTCCCTTCTCCCAGTTTCCCAACAGGAGTACAGAGCACCAAGGGCCTCTGAATGGTGACATGCGGAAGGTGTCATACCTGTGTCCGCTGAGGCTGCTGTGTCATGGATGTTCAGAGGGTGGCGTGCCTGCTCTCTGCCTCCTTGTCTCTTGTGGTCCCCAGCCAGGCATGCCTGTGGACACGTCTGTTGTCTCAGTTGGGTCCTGGGAACCATGCCACTTATGACAAACACCACACCTGACCCTGGGAGGATGCAGTTTGACTACTGAGTGACTGAAAGACGGATAGGCACCCTTTTCTCTTGCCTAGGGCAGTCACTGCAGGATATGGGGATGTTTGCTCTCTTCTGATTTAGCCCAGCATGTCCCCGAGGCGCCTCAGGGGCGCTGGCACCAAGAGCACACAGTGTAGGGTTTGGGGTCATAGTAATTAGTCGGGGCAGGAAACAAACCTTGGGAAAACAGTCTTGAGGCAGATGGCCCACAGACTTTTCAAGGCAAAGGTTGCTTTCCAAAGGGCAATGTGTTTGGGTCACTCCTGGCTGTTTGGGTGGATGTTGTCATAGGACGTTTAGGTCAGACGAACGCTGTTGAAGCTCACGGCCTCAGCAGGTATCACTGAGAACTTGAACCCTCGGCTGACTGTCAGTCCTGCCTGGCTTGCGCTTGGAGTTTCTCAGCAAACCCCACTACTGCTTTTGACCAAGCCGGTCTACTTCCTGGCCTCAGTACGCAGTCTCGGGGTAGTTAGAACCGGTGATATTATCAGAGACGGTGACACTTGTGCAGAGACGCCAGCTGACTTGTGAGCGCTACAAGGACAGGATCCCTTGCACACCTGCCAACAAGGCCAGGGAGCAGGCGGGGGTAGACCCTTGCATTTGCAGCTTGGGGTCAAGTCACAGAGTTAAGTCCTGGTGGATGAGGGCAGGGCCGTCAGCTCCATGCTCCCAGCTGTGGCCACTCTCAGTGTTGGCCTCCTTGGGAACATCTTCACTTGTGGTCTGGGGCAGACTTGTTTGTTTCTGTTTGAAGTTCCCCAACTTGGAGTTTGACGTCAAGGCAGGATCGCTGGTGGGGAGGCTTGCAGGGAGGCTGTCTCTGCACAAATGCACGGGCTGGCAGCTTCCCTGAGGAGCCGGCCAGGGAAGGTTGTTGCACAATACTCAGCATGGGGCCGCCGCGTCTCTCTTCTGCCCACCCCTTGGTTTCTGGCTGATGTTGTCTCGCTCTCCCCCTTTCCTGCTAATGTCAGCCCTTCCGAGACCCCCGAAGGGTTCGATTGAGAGCCAAGGGGCCACTTCTAGGGCTAAGCGCTGCGGTCAGCCCATGCCTGTTAGTGGAGCCAGCAGGCGTGTGGCAGCCCCCAGAGCCGTTCTTGCATTCCCAGAAACTGTTTTGCAACACGTTGGCCTTGGTAGCCAGGCCAGCGTACTTAGCCAGCCGGGTTGGCAGGAAGTCCCTAGAAGCATCCAGCTTTGGAGAAGAGATGGAAGCTGGAAGGGAGCACCCCCAGGACTGAGCAGAGGGGCGGTAAGGGAGGGACGGCAGCTGTAGGAGCACGAAGGCTGTTGTGGGTGTAAGTGGGTCGTGAGAGTTTCTGTGATCTCCAGAGGTTAGAAAGATGGAGACAGGGATTTGACTCTGGCAAGGATTGCTGTGGGTATCCACTCACTATTGTGTGTGCATTGCTGCCCATGGGGGAGGAAAGACACAGGGTACTGGGGAGCTGGGGGCTGGTCCAAAGCCAGAGCCCATAGGCTAGAGTCTATGTAGATTTAGAAGACAGGGACAATGTGTGGCCGTCCAGCTGCTTTGTTCAGGTTGCAGAACATGCTAGGACTTTGGCATGTTCAGGGGTGTCCACGGGTGGACATTAAATAAATTTGGAGCTGATCAATCTTAGCTCAAGGGCTATTGCAAATCGGAACAGAGAGGGTGGTCTGCTAGGATGTATTACGGTGGTCTGCTGGGATGTATAGACCCACTTAGGAGGCGTGTGGATGCTGTAGCTTTCACGCACAGGTCTATTGCCTGCAACAGAGCAGGCATTGCTGGGTTTGGGTCACAAGAGAGTTACATCTTTCCCAGGGCCATGCTGTGTATAGTGGTCAACACAGCTCAGCCAGGCTGAGAAAGTGGGTATCAGAAGTCAGTATTTGGGGAGCTTATGCGGGACTCAGGGGCAGAACATCAGACTAGATCATTTCTTTAACTATGTGATTCAAAAATTCCAATAAAGTTCTTGGTGTCCTCGTTTGTAGGCTGGGGATAATATAGCACAGCTACACGTCTCCTGGGCTGAGCATAGGCTGAATGACTGGGATGAGCTTGTCGCTGTGCTAAGGCTGGTGAGGAGGCGTCCCTTGGCCAGCGAGTAAGCCAAGCCAGCTGCTCAGCCACCCATCTCAACATAGCTGTGTTGTTTGCTGCTTAGTTTTGGGTAAATGAACATCACACCCAAAGTGTGTAAAGGGGGCTGGAGGGATGGTCCGGTAGCTAGGAGCACTTGCTCCACTGGCAGAGGACCTGTCTTCAGTTCCTGGAGTTGTGTAGGGTGGTCCCTAACTACCACCCATCACTCTGGCTTCAGGGAACCTGACACTGTCCTGTCCTTCACAGAAATCCCCATGCACATTCGTGTACACAGGTACAAACATGTACACATACATAAAAATAAGGCCAAGGGTGGTAGCCCTACTGTTTATTCCAGCCCTCAGAAGGCAAAGGCAGGTGGATCTCTGTGAGATAGAGGCCAACCTGGCCTACACAGGGAGTTCCAGGCCAGCCAGAACTACACAGTGAGATCTTGTCTCAAAAAATAAAGTAAAACTAAATAGAACCTTAAGCGTGTAAGAGTCTGTAATGTTTTGGGTTCCAGGTGCTTATTTTGTAGGTTAAGGATGCACCAGTGTTATAGCTAGGTCTGGAGTTGAGTGACACTGGATGTCCCTTGGTGCTTATCAGGGATCTACAAAAATCCCTACTTCCTGGACATGCCATTGAGAAACCAGGAAGAGAAAGAGTTAGGCCCTGTACAAATAGGGAAGTGGTTTCTATGTCCAGGTTCGTAATTGAGTACTAACACAATTTCGTGATTTTCATAATCCAGAGAACCTGCCTCTATCCAAGCGACTCTGGTGTCTCCCTCAGCCTGCTCCTGTCACCCATTGGCCCCTGTATATTCCAGCATTGCGTATCTGCTACCCTAGACATAACCTGCGCTGCATTTGGACATGGAGCCTTGGGCCACAGGGAATGCCCTGCAATCATCAACACCTGAGCCAGAGTCAGGACAGCAAACGTCTTGGCATCTGGCCACTCACCTAGTCCAGATCTCTGGTTTATATAGGTCTCCTACAGAGTGGGACCTCACGAGCCTTGCTAGGCCCTGCAACTTTAGGATGGAGCTGATGTCATTTGCAGAATCAGCTCTCTGGAAAGAGGTGTTTTTGCGGAGGTATGAAGCGTGGGTCAGACAACATCCACCAGAGAGGTCTGTGTGTCTCTTCTCACTGAGGCATTCTTACTGTCTGAGCTGGAGTGATGCTCACAGGGTCCCGTCTCCCGAGCACTCGCTGTGTCCTGGGTTCTGGAGTCCAGAGGGTATGCAGCAGACAGATGGCAAGACTGAAATGAAGTGATCTAGGTCTTCCACTGGGAAGGTGGCATGGGGCCGCAGTCTGTCTGACCGAGTGTCTCCCTCGGGGATGGAACAAAAAAACTAACCAGGTGGGTCAGGTGTTAGAGATCAACAGGAGGCTTGAATGTCCTTGCATGTAGATAGTATGTTTGCCTGACACCACCAGGCCAATGACAATGCCACCCTGTACAAGCCCTTTCTCACCTCACTGTGATCTCCATGGATGGCCCAAGTAGCTGACAGTAGTGCTGTGGGACTCGCGTTTTTCTTGCTGATTCTAAATATTTTTGCAGGCAACTGACTAGCCTCAGCCTCCAAGTGCCACTGTCCTTCCCAGGTTGAAGCTGAGCCCGGGGGCTTTTCTCTGTCTTTACTCTTAACTCCAAGCAGACGGTAGCTCTTTGAGTCCAGGCTGCTTAGTGAGTGCTTGCTGTATACAGATTGCTTGCTGCGTACAGCCTACGAGCTCGGCTCTCTAAATAAACCTGGCTGTGTGTCAGAGCACAGTGGGGCATACCCTCTTAATGCAAATGACTCCCAGGGTGTTGAGGTGGGCAGACCAAGGTCCTCCGCTGTGGCCAGCATCTTAATGGCTCCTGCCACTGTTGGTCACTTCCCTGGAACCTCAGGTACTTTTAAATTCCGGAAAATGTGGATCTTGTGGGGTTTGTGGTAGAGGAAATGACACCCCCAGTGAGAGTTCCCCTGGCACCCCCTGGGCTGGGCTGGGCTAGTAGGCCCTGCTGTGGTTTGTCTCAGAAAGTGGCCATTTAGTGTTTCAGTGATTGCCCTGACTTTCAGAAAAAGTGAGAGCTGCTCCATTTCCCTGTGACAGGAGCCCTCCGTGCAGGGCGTGAGAGAGCGCTGCTCTGGGAGAGTGAGTTCACAGGAGACAGCAGCTCCAGGACCCCAGAGCTGCGAACAGTCACAGCGCACCAGGGGTTTGATCCTCAGCTTAGGCCTCCCTGGCAGTATGAGCTGTGGTCTGGGTATAATGAGGGGTTACTGTAGGTTCTCCACAGTCCCACCCATGGCCTGCTTGGGATATTTAGCCCAGATCCCCACAGCTTTTATAAAGAGATGAGACTGGGGCACAGCTCGGTGGCAGAGCGCAGAGTGAATGCAGCTGGGAGGTCCATGCCACGCTGCGAAGGTTTTTTGACTTTTGTTTGTTTTGAGGGGATTTCTCTGTGTAGCTGTCCTGGAACTTGCCGTGTAGACCAGGCTGGCCTCGAACTCAGAGATCCACCTGCCTCTGCCTCTGCCTCCTGAATGCTAGGAGTAAAGGAGCACACCATCATTTTTTTTTAAACCCACAGTGTGCTGGGCTCCTGGGCTCTAGGGGTGATCAGAGATGCAGACTAGACCTGGCTCTGCAGAACACATACAAAAGGAAGGGAGGCAGAGAAGCTGGAAGGACTGAGATCAATTTGGGCAAGGGCCGAGAGGCTTCCTGGAGGAAGGGATGTGGAAACCTAGCCTAGGCCCAAGGATTCTTGGCAAGAGGTTTACTGGCACAAATATGAGTGAGTAGCTAGACAGGGCGGACACGCAGAACCGGAGACCCACAGGCTGGCTCAGGCCGAGACCAGGGTGGTACTTCCCTGCATTAGCTGGTCACAGCCGAAATCCTGTGTAAAACAGCTGTGTCACCGATCATCCCCAGAAGTCCAGCGTGAAGCCACACTGGAATGGATGGTCATTACCGACACTGTTGTTAACACTAGGGGCCTCGCCTCTTCCATTGGTGTGGAAAAGGGTAGTTTTGAGTTCACACAGCTATCTGGTGGGTAGGCCTGCCTCTGGTCAACCCTACGAAGCTATGGTTGGCAAGCCATTTGCTATGGAGAGTGGGAGGGAGGGGAGAGGGAAGGAGAGGGGTGAGATCCTAAGGATAGGACCCTGGTGTTTCCGTCCTACTTCCATCTCCAGCCATTTATGCACACGTGCCACATCCAGGTGCAGTTCTCAGCAGGAGGGGTCAGAAGTCAGTGAGAGGCGCAGGCCCTGCCTCCATGCAGAGTAGGGGCACCTAATGTGTTACTTGTGGGGATTCCATTTCCTTGTTCAGGATGAGCTAGTTCCTTGGGGGTTTAGAGGAGTGAAGTAAGACTCAGAGAAAGGAATGAACTTCCTCAAGGTTACCAACCAGTAAGTGGCAGATTTGAGCTGGGACCTGTTCATCTTGGAGACGCGTATTCGGCTGCTAGGTGAGGGAACCAGGAAAGTTGTAGGGTATGGTAGGGGATGTGCGGACAAGCTAGGGATGGTTTGGGGCTCTAAGTTTCAAGTTTGCCTCTGTTTATACTGTAAAGAATGAATCCGAGCCTAAGGGAAGGATGGGTGTGTCCCTACTTAGGTCTGCACAGTAAAAGTGCCATCTGTGCAATGACATTTGTGAACTTTGTCCTGAAAATCTTTTCAGGATCTTAGGTTTCCTGGTAGAATAGCAAATAGACTGAGGGTTGGGTGACTAATCAACAAAGAGTGTGATTAGTACTGTCTGTCCTGGGCATCAGAACAGGGTGCAGGGATATCCTGGGCTCAGTGAGGAGTGTGATTAATACTGTCTGCCCTGGGCATCAGAACAGGGTGCAGGAATGTCCTGGGCTTAGTGAGGAATGTGATTAGTACTGTCTGTCCTGGGCATCAGAACAGGGTGCAGGATTGTACTGGGCTCAGTGAGGAATGTGATTAGTACTGTCTGCCCTGGGCATCAGAACAGGGTGCAGGGGTGTCCTGGGCTCACCTGTACAAGCACTTTCACCAAACATCCTAACCATATACCTGAGTGCATTATTTTGACTCTGTTTTCCCACACCAATGATTCCTGTTACTACTAACATTCCTGACACTGGTTGGCATGATTTGGGACCTTGTGAGAGGGCAAGTGACTCTTGGATGGGCTGAGGAGAGGGTCTTTTTTGGGGCTATTGGTGGAGCCAAACTATATTTTTTTTAAAAAAAAATTAGTCTTATGTATTGCGCATGTGTGTGTATGTGTTCTTGTGGGCACATGCATGTGGAAGAGTTGATGTCAGATATTTTCCTCGGTTGTTCTCTAACTTTAAAAAAAAATTCTTTTTGCCGGGCGGTGGTGGCACACACCTTTAATCCCAGCATTCGAGAGGCAGAGGCAGGCGGATCTCTGTGAGTTCGAGACCAGCCTGGTCTACAAGAGCTAGATCCAGCACAGGCTCCAAAGCAACAGAGAAACCCTGTCTCAAAAAAACAAAACAAAACAAAAAGTTCTCTGTAGGGTCTGTGTATGTGTGTTTGTGTGTGTGTGCATGCACGTGTGTGTGTGTGTGTGTGTTTGTGTGTGCGCACGCACACGTACTCCATAGCACACATGGGACAGTCGAAGGACAAGCTGTTTCCTTCTTCCTTCATGTGGGATTCAGAGGTAAAACTCAAGGTTAGTTTATCAGTCTTGGTAACAGAAGTGCTTTGACCCTCTGAGCCATCTGGTCGACCAATATTTACAGTTTTTTGGGTGCATGTTAACTAGATAAAAATGTCATCCAGCTCTTGAGAAACACATTGGGATCTTTATGGTGATGGGAAAAGGGATACATTACTTAGACAGCCAAACTCTTTGGGCCTGAGTGTGTCTAAGTGACAGGGTCTGGTGTTTAGATGGTGCTTGCCTTTGGGGGGAGGGACACTGAGAGTTGCAATAAGGTTAGAATCTGGTCTTAGATATTCTCATGGATGCCACTGGCTTAGCCAAACCAGGTAGCTGCCCTCCTTGATTTTCTTGGAGGGCGGTGGCATGCTCCCTTCTGTTTGAGCCTGCTGGGTAGCCTCAGCTGGAAGAGCCTCCTTTCAAGCTTTTCCGAGCTGTGCCTTCCTTTTGTGTCTTGCCTCTGCCCTTATGTCCCTCAGTGCTGCTCTGAGCTCTCTGCTTGACCTGGGTCAGTCCGTCCTTGTTCAGGCTTATCTTCCATGAGGTTTTTTTTGTTGTTGTTGAAAGTTTTGGACATTCTTCCCCTGGGTCTGGAATTTGCCAACATCTTGGGGGTGTGTATCCCCGATAGCTGTGCTTTCTGTGCAGTGATGAGCTGACTGCTTGTCCCTTCAACTCTCTGAGGGAGCATTCTTTTTATCATCTGTGTGCATGTGTGTGTGCGTGTGCGTGTGTGTGTGTATGTGTGTATGTGTGCATGTGCGTGTCTCACAGGGGGAGGATAAGTGACTTGTCCAGCATCACAGAGCCAGGGGAAGGAAACCTTCTGCCCCAACCCAGGCTGTCTGAATCACAGCTGGAAGCTTGCTTATCATCGCAAGCCTCCCCCTTTCCTTGTTATCAGTTAGCTGTATTTGAGCCCCAAGCAGGAAGGCTGGCTTCTGTTTAACTGGCCGCTGTTGTGAATACTGTTGAGGAGCTGGTCTTGAAGGCAGTGTGGTTGGCCTGCCTCAGTGAAGGAGGGGACTCCATACTTGGGACCAGACCATCTTAACTCCTCTCCCCCTGTGTAGCCTTTCTTCACCATGAATGACAGCGAGGGTTTCCCCGCCCCCTGCTGGCTCCTGCCTGAGCTCTTTCAGAGGGCACATGGCTGCCACATGCCTGTGCCACCCATAAAGGTAACCTTGTCTTTGCTGGACTTCCTGTAGGCGAAGCTGGTGCGGTACATCTGCAAGCAGCGGCAGTGCAAGCTGAGCGTGACCCCCAGCGACAGGACTGCCGAGCTCAACAGCTACCCGCGCTTCACTGACTGGCTGTATATCTTCAACGTGAGGCCCGAGGTGGTGCAGGTATGCAGCAAGACCCAGGCCAAGAACAGACAAGAGGGGACAAGCAGGGGTCACATCCAAACCTGAGGACGAGGCTCACATGGCTAAGATATGGGGGCTACATGCTCTGTTCTTGGGAAGGGGGGGTGGTATGGGCTTTGGGGAACAGCAGCATCCAGTAGAAACCCAGAGTATCTGTGGCTACAGCAAGTGCACCATGTGCCAGTGCCTCATAAACTGGGACAGCCTGACCACACTTGTCAATCATTTGATCACATGACAATGACCTTTTCTGAATCCTTGATTCTATGGCAGACATTGTATTTAACATTGACAATGTAACCTTGGGGCTAGAGAGATGGCTCAGAGGTTAAGAGCACTTTTTGCTCTTACAGAGGACCTGGGTTCAGTTCTAGGACCCAGTACCCACAAAGTGGCTTACAACTATCTGTAACTTGAGTTCCAGGGGATCAAATGCCCTCTTCTGGCCTCCACAGTCACCAAGCATACATGTGGTACACACACATACATGCAACAAAACACTCATGCACATAATAAAAGAAAATGAAATGGTTATCTTACTCTGCCCAGAGTTCTATAAAGAGGGTTTTGCCATTCTTCTTATACTCCACTGGCAAGTGGCAGCCAGGGGCCTGGGAAACAAGAATCCGAGCTCAGTTTACTCTCCCCACTGCTGAGCTGTGTTCTTTCTTTTGCGGTTCATCTTTCCATCCATCCATTCTACCCACCCACAACTTACCAGTTAACTAAGCAGTATTCTTGAAGAATGTATCAGGGTCCAGGGCGGCCTCCGTGGAGTTACCATAGCAACCGTGTGAAGCTGTGCCTCAACAGGTCAAGTCTCTAAAATGTAAGCCTAACTCGCTAGTGCTTAAAGCTGAGTCCATTGTGTGCGGGCTCTGAGGAAAACAGAAAAAAGGGACGAATGTCTCGCATAGCCCTGCCACTCAGGAACAAAACAAAACAACCTTTTGAGATTTTGATCCTTTCCCCCCAATGTAAAAATCTTTATAACACTTTTAGGGGGCTCGGAACAGCCAGCCAGGCAGGGCGTCTCATGTGGCTGTAGCTGTACCTTTAGAGATGAGAGCTGTAATCTGAAGCCTGGACACCAAAGAAAGTATAGAGTTACCTTGTGTGTGACGTTTTCTGTCTCCCACATGTTGAAGGAGCAGTCTTTTTTGGACATGTGAGGGTTTATAACATTACTAAAATTAATCTCCTCTGTCATTTGGTGTGGTTGGTTGGTTGGTTTGAGACAGGGTCTTGCTATATAGCCCTGACTGGCTTGGAACTCTGTACCTAGACCACCTGGGTGGCCTCAGGCATGAGGTGGTCCTCCTGCCTCTGCCTCCCAAATGCTGGGTTATAGGTCTGTGTTACCCTGCTCCTGCTTGTATTTCTTATTTTGATTTGTGTGTGTGTCCTTTTCACGTGTGGCCACTCAGATTGGAATGTAACTGTGCTGCTAACCTAGCACGTCTATGGGGCAGCTCCAACTGGGACCGGCTGTGTGCCGCTCACCTAGTATGTTTGTGAGACAGCTCCCATGTCTGTGAGACAACTCCCGTTGGGACCAGCTGTGTACTGCTCACCTAGCACATCTGTGGGGCAGCTCCTGTTAAGATCAGCTATGTACTGCTCACCTAGCACGTCTGTGGGGCAGCTCCCGTTGGGACCAGCTATGTACTGCTCACCTAGCATGTCTGTGGGGCAGCTCCCGTTGGGACTGGCTGATGTAATCTTAGGCTTCGCTCTCATCATTTGGCAGTGAACCCACTGCGTTTTTCTCATGTTTTCACACTTCCGTGTCTTATTTATTGCTTCTTTATTACTGTTTTACAGAGTGGTGTGGTAAGTTATCAGACGAAGGTGAATTCCAGCCTTTGGCTATTAGGTGTGACAGTGACCAGTACTAGCGTGACAGTCTTCATAAATACTTGACAGTTTCCCTGGGAGACATTCCTGAATAGAAAAGGGCCCCAACATAAAGTGTGCCTTGTCCTGTCATAAGGTTGGGGAGCGAGTGGATCCCTGCTCGACTGGCCCAGTTACCCTCATGTGCGGTGTGGTCCACGTTGTAGGCAGAAAGGGAGGGCTGGAATAGGACTGAGGGAAACTGCTCTGTACAACAACCAGTTGCACTCCCGCACACACGTGGGTGCACATGACACACACACAGAGTATAATGAGCTACAACCTCTGTCTGTCTCCTCGCCTACCTCCTCGTTCATCAGTCTTCTACCATACAGGAAGGAGGTTGGGCGTACAATTTGGGCACAGATGTAAGTACATAGACTTGGCAATTGTGCAGAAACAAACTGAGCCACCACCCCAGCCCCCACTGCCACCACCATCTGAATCACACTGTATCTCCTCCATACCCAGGATCTACGTCAGTGACGAGGACAAATGTGTGCATGGTTCAAGTTCAAGGTGCTAGGCTCTAGCCTGTGCCCTTTCACCCCCTTTGTTCTCTGAAGATATACGTGGCAGCTGGTCTTATGCCTCAAAGGACTTCTCTGCAAAAGCCTGAAAAACTGGGAGACTCCATCTTTGGGAGAGGCCCCAGTGTGCCCAGGGCAGTGGGTGGCAGTGTGGAGCGTTGCTGCAGCTGCTGCTGTGGCCCCTGAGAGCTGTGTGATGGCAGCCAGGTTGGAAGCCTGCCAGCCAGGCCAAGTTGTACGAGGCGCTAAGTCAAGCACTGACTGAGTCCTAAAGCCCTAAATGACTCAGCAGAGCTGGGTGCTCAGTAAGCAGTGAACGCCTTGGCTCCAAGGAGCTGATAGACAGCATGGCCTACGGGTAGGTGGATGATGGGAGGCAGGACGCCCCTTTGGGAAGGAGAGCTCTGGAGAACAAGGTGAGGGCGAGAGGACCGGAACACTGCCTGCTGCCTGCGACCTCTCACCTGGAGACATTGGCATCTGAGAAGGCAGCTGCTCCAGCAGAGGCTGCGTCCTGCCCACTTGCATGTGTGGGTGGGTGCCGTCTTCTCCTCTGTCTCCCCACTTCAGTATCTTGTTGGGCAATAGTTAGGATCCTCCTTTCCCACTTATTATCTGCGTGATCCTAAGAAGTTCCCTGTCTCCTTGCATATGTACTCTTATCACAGACACCAGGGACCCCAGCCCTTCCCAGCCCTTCCTCCACCCTGCAGGAGGCGTGGGCCTTCGATGGAGTGGGACACCTCTTACTGTGCCAGATTGGCCCAGGCCATGGACGTGGAAGGTTAAGTAGCATTATCTCCCAGGCCGTTTTGCCCTACCCTTGGATGGAGAGTACAGAGGTCCTGCTGACGCCCTTGTGAAATAACTGCAACTTCAGCATCCCAGCCTGCCACAGGGAGGGTCTAGAGCCTGGCAGCCTCTCCAGAAGGCTGGCTGCATGTCTCTGTGTGGCAATATAGATCCTTCTAGAGAGACCCTGACATTTGACCTGGAAAGAGTCTCATCTGAGGGATACGGACTGCAGAACTCAGCTCCCTAAAGAAACTGTTTCCAGGGCATGGGAGTGTGCACTTCGGACAGGGTCAGTAGCCAGGAACCTGTGGTGGCATCTGCTTTTTGTTCTGGATAGGAATTACACATTCTGTGGCCGCCTGGCTGAAGGTGCCCTCTGAAGGCCCAGGGGGTGTGTGGGGGGGGTGGCTGTTGCTGGAGCTATTCTCCAGTGGGAACAGAACAGTCCTGAGTACTGTTGCTACAGGTGTGCAGGCGCGAGGGCACCCAGAACCCGAGGTGCTGTGGGTGTACTGAGGGCCCTTCATCCTTTGCCACCTATGTATCCCTAAGCAAGTCGCTTTCATCCCTCTGGGCCTTTGTTTACCCTCGTTAGAAATGGCTTAGATAGTTTTCTCAGCCCTTTCCTCCTCAGGCGGGTGTTTGTTTGTTTTAGATTTATTTTATGTGCATTAGGGCTTTGCCTGCATGTGTGTCTGTGTGAGGGTGTCATATCCTGGAAGTGGAGTTAAAGACAGTTGTGAGCTGCCATGTGGGTGCTGGGAATTGAGCCTGGGTCCTCTGGAAGAGCAGCCAGTGCTCTTAATGGCTGAGCCATCTCTCCAGCCCTCAGGCTGGAAGGCCAGAGCAGTAGAGTTGTGTACTGTGAGGTGCTCTGGGAGGCTGTGTGGAGCCATACTGTCCCCTCCCATGGAACCCTCCAAACAGGGGACACTGTGCCTCCTCACTGTGCCTTCTCCAACACTTCAGCCCATTGTCCTTCGGGAAGGACTTCACAATGCTTTCCCACTGGGCTCCTATGTGTCCCGTGGTCAGAGCAGGGACACATCCCCCACCTCGCAACCCCACACCCAAGCTTGTTTCCACCTCACAGGCCCAAGCCAGGCTTCTTCAGTCGTGGATTCTTACAGATCGGCCTTGTGTGTTTTCACCCCTTTAGTGATCAGGGAACTAGTGGAGACCCATGGATACCGATGGGTGCCTTTAAACTGCGTCTCACACAACCCAGCGGCTGGGTTGTGAGGAAGTGAGCACATAGAGGCCTCCCTGTTTCTGTACTCCTAGATAACCGCAGTGCTCACAGTAGGCAGGGACACTGGGCCAGACCTCTCCAGGCTTGCTGCAGTCATTGAGACTGACAGTTCACATTCGTTCCCTTCCTGTCTTTTGTTTGCTGTAATGGGATCACACAGTACGAATTCTGCACGATGTTAGTCTTTTTCTCGCCTTTGTATAAATCCAGAAAATCCACTTGACTTTTTTTTTTTAAACAGCACAATGGTGAGAGAATTCTTTAGGATATCTGACAATGGGCTGGGGCTGCAGCTCAAGGGTAGATAAAGTGCTGCTGCCTGGAGAGTGACCACGAACTCGCCCCAGCCTGCGGATGAAGCTGCAGTGATGGCTAGCCTACTCCGTGGGAGCAGGGACATCCCAGCCAAGGGTAGTTGTTGGGGTCTGCTAGTTAGTTCCCGGCTGCTTAGCCCAGAAATAATCACACAGAAACTGTATTAATTAAATCACTACCTGGCCCTAGTATTCTTATTGGCTCTAGTTTCTTATTGGCTAACTCTT
>NW_026068174.1:4019887-4070727 GCF_014885135.2 Alexandromys fortis
AAAGCAACTTGGAGAGGAAAGGATTTATTTAGCCTACACTTCCACACCACTGTTCATCACTAGAAGTCAGGGAGGGAACCTGAAAGAGCTGGTGCAGAGGCCGTGGAGGATGCTGCTTCTGACTTGTTCCCCGTGACTTGCTCAGCCTGCTTTCCTATTCGTGCCCAGGACTAACTGCCCACAGTGAGCTGGACTCTCCCACATCAATCACTGGTTTAGAAAATGCCCTACAGTCCTGCCTACAGCCCAGTCTTATAGAAGCATTTTCTCAGCTGAGGCTCCCTCCTCTCAGATGACTCTAGCTTGGGTCGCCTGAGTGAATCCCAGCCCTCCACAGCTCAGAGCCTACTGTGGCTCTTCTTGGATTCCTCTTCTCTCCCCACACCTGTGGATTCCCAGTTCAGACCCTGGGCAGACTCTTTGCCTAGTAGGACCTCAATGGTGGAAATGTTCTACCGCCCCCCCCCCCAGTGTGGTAAACTCAGGAAATGATGTATTAGACACACTGGCAACTTGAACTCTGCATGGTTCTGTATCAACATAAGTTTTAAATTATGTGGATATTGTGTTGCTTCTGCACCTGAGCTGTGTGGGTCCCGACTCTGCCTAAGAGCACCACTGCCAAGAGCTTGGTGCTCTGAAACTCTCTCTGCCCTGTGGCTAGGGTAAAACACAAATTGAGAACTGACCTGAGGTGCTCTGATAGAAGCCAGCGTGGCATGTGTGAGGCCAACAGACAGACTCCTCCCAGACAGTCAGGGAAAGATACTCTGGAGAAGACATCAGACCATACCAGCCCCTAACTAGGGCAGGAAGAACACCCAGACAAGGGAGGAGTGTCTGTGGGGCCCCTGTGGCTAGGAAAGCCAGAACTGTGATCATAGGATACACTGGAGAGAGAGGTCTGGGAGGAGGCTGCTGAGGAAACCTGGCCAGTTCAGGAACTCTGCGCCTGTGGAGCACAGAGCGTGGGTTTGTCTGGGGTGGGGATAATTGAAGCATGTGAGAAAGCAAGTGGGGAAGGGTGAATATTGGAGTTGTTTTAAGGAAAATAAAACTCCCACTGAGTAGCAGGCAGAGTTCATTCACCATGGGCTTGCTAGAGAGAAGCAAGCGAGAAAGGCAGCAACCTGCTGGGGGGGGGGGCACGCCTGGAGAGTAAAGGTGCAGGGGATGGGAAGGAGTTCAGAGGTGAGACCCCTCCCGCTGGCTCCCACACTAACCATTTCCAGCCACCCCTGCCCCACAGGTTAAATCTAAACATCACAGCTTTGGTTTCTGGCTGCCACTGGGGAAATGATTTCAGAGCCCGCTGGCCGGAAGCCATTTTTTCCTCTCAGCAATTTCCCTGTTGGAAGTTGTTAAAGGAAGTGGGAAGGGCCGGCTGGGACCAGTTTTAACAGGCAGAGGCGGATGCTGCCTAGAACGTGGGGTCTTACACAGAGCCTTGCTGCTATATGTCTGTTCCTACGTAAGCTCTTACAAGGGGCACTTCTGAGCCCATGGGTCTGGTAAAGGGCTCTGTATTGTAGGCCGGATAGGCAGGATTCTCTTCTCCCTTTCTTCTGTCCTCCCAACTCCAGATCAGCATAGGTCTCCTCTGGGACGAGCACCTGACCACTGCCACCGTCCTGGCCTCCCACAGGCTGGGAGTGGCTGTGACTGTGTGTGGCTCCAGAGATAGGAGGGTTCTCTAAAGAAGCAAACCAACCGAAAAAGAGAAAAAGCACATTGGCATTTGGCCCCTGAGGTATAGATCAACAGAATGAGTCCTGTGGCTCTTTTCCCAGCCTCTTTCCCGTCAGCCCTGCTTACCCACCAGAGAGGCCTGGCCCTAGCAACTGGGAACCTTCCCAGGAAGCAGGCCCCCTGCGCCAGAGGAAGTGAGATTGCGGTGTTGGATGGCAATTCTCAGTATGGATGTTGGATCTCAGGAACAGCTTCTTAATGCTGGACCAGAGTTCTCCCTGCTTAGGATGGACCAGCAGAGGCCAGTGGTGGGCCAGCATGCTTCTGTCTGTCACATCCGACTAGAGAAGAGCTGAAGTTGGTGTGTGGCAAGGAAGATACAAACGACAGGCTAGTGTTGTGTAGGGGAGTGAGCGTGTGTGTGTGACACATGCACAACCATGAATGCCTGTCACAAATGGAGGACTCAGCCAGCCATGATAAGCTTAATAAGAACATGGGCATAACAACAATCCTGTGTGATGTTTATGCCTGGGGAGGGGAAAGGGCCCTCATTTCTGGCTTAGCAAACCGAAGCTCAGAGAAATCCAGTGACTTGTCAGAACTGTGCACTGACTTAGCTGATGGCAAGGTCAGTATTTAAACTGTTGTGAACCAAAGCCACGGGCTCCACCCCACCCCAGGCACCAGTTCAGTGTTCCTGCCTGTGGTGGTGTGACAGAGTTGGCTGCCTTTCCCTCTCATTCCTCCCTTCCTTTGCTCTCTCTTCTCTCCCCACCTTCTCCCTTCTCTTCTTCACGTCATCAGCCATCCATTCTTTGCTAGGTACCCACATGAATTATCTCCGGGATTCAATGAGGAATAAGATAGCGTGCCCTGAGGCTAGGTATACACTGGTTACAAATAGCCCAGGTGCAGCGGGAGTGACTGAGGGCCCCAGGTCCCAGGTGGAGGCGTGCACGACACTCTTTCACTAGTTAGTTCACTCTCAGTGAGCGTGTGTTTGAACATGGTTGTGAGCGTGTGTTTGAACATGGTTGTGAGCTTGTGTTTAAACATGGTTGTGAGCGTGTGTTTAAACATGGTTGTGAGCGTGTGTTTGAACATGGTTGTGAGCGTGTGTTTAATCATGGTGTGAGCGTGTGTTTAAACATGGTTGTGAGCATGTGTTTAAACATGGTTGTGAGCGTGTGTTTAAACATGGTTGTGTGTGTTTAGCCATGGTTGTGAGCATGTGTTTAAACATGGTTGTGTGTGTTTAGCCATGGTTGTGAGTGTGTGTTTAGCCATGGTTGTGAGTGTGTGTTTAGCCAAGGTTGTGAGTGTGTGTTTAGCCACGGTTGTGAGTGTGTGTTTAGCCATAGTTATGAGTATGCGTTTAGCCTGTTTGTACACTGGGTCCCATTCTAGGTATATGCCATTTTCCGGTTGATAGAATAATGTATTTTTTTTTTTTTTCTGATCCTGGACCAAGTATCTTTTAAGCTTCTAGGGCAGGGGTGCCACTGGGCTCTGACAGTCTGTAAAGAGTCACAGGTGAGAGCGTTGTGTGGTGCTTTGGACTCCAAGTCCATCTCCTAGCTCTCTGGAGTTGCAGGTTATTGCGAACAGCCCAAAGTGACCAGACTGGATGTGCCATGAGGACAGAGATCTGGCTGCTTCAGTCCCGGCTCTGTCCCCAGTGTCTGCACACTGGTATGCTTTCTGAATGCTCGAGTTCACATATCATCCATAGCTCTTCTGCCCCTTGGGCTGAGATGTCATAGGAGCTCTGTCATCTGAACCAGTGAAGGTGGCGCACAGCAGTCTCTGGGGAGGCCTTGATTCACCAGTCATCATAACAGCTATTTCTAGCTCTTGTGTCTTCAGTCTCCAGGCTGGACTTGAACAACAGCTCGTGCCTGTGGCCCGTGGTTTGGGAGTGGTGTCTACTGAGCCCCTGCTGGACACTGCTAGCTTGTATGTGTGCTTCTTCTTCCCCTGGGAGGGCCACCGTGAAGACGGGATTGCTCTAAAAGAGATCTGATGACCCAGATTGCATAGGGAAATGTCTGTACCAATGCTGCCCTGCTTCAGTTACCATAAAACGAAACGTGTAGAGTGTGAACATGTGTGCGTGCAGGTGTGTGCACATGCGGAGGCTGAGGAGGATGTTGGGTGTCCTTCTCTGTCACTCTCCACCTTATTCCTTAGAGACCCAGGAACTGGGCTAGTAGCCTGCAACCCCTAACGATTACCTGTCTCTGCCCCCACAGTACTAGGGCACATGGTATGCATGTAGCCACACTGAGTTTTTTATGTGGATTCTGGGGATTTGAACTCAGGTCCTCATCCTTGTACAAACACTCCTAACCACTGAGCCATCTGTCCTTAGTCTGTCACTCTTCCTTTTAACAACTCGCAGCAGGTAAGTTCTAGGGTCCCTTGCTCCCTAAAGCTTTGCCTGCTTTGAGCAGGCAGGAGGCTTGGAAAGGAAGACTGTTGAGAGTATGACCTCTAGATAGATGAACCAAGGCCTGCCCGGGGAGGCAGAGAGAATCCTGGTTGCGGTCTGCCTGCCGTGTGCTTAGACAAGTCCCTTAACTTCTCTGCGCCTCTTTTCTTGTCTGCTAGTTGTTCTAGCGAGAAGCGTGGAGTCATGTCTGGTACTTTCTGCCTCCTCAGCCCCACTCTCAGTTTCCAGCTCCCTCTGGCTGTTTCCATGTGTGTCCCGGATCCGTCTGTGTCCCTTCCACTGGCAGCACACCTCCGTCACTCCCGTGTCCACTTTCCCCTCCCTTCACTTCGTTTTTCGCGAGCCTCCGCCCGGTTCTGCTTTGCATATCCAGAAATCTGGCTTCTGAGATCAATCCTTCACTGATACCCGGTCACACTCAGCATGAAATCCAGCCTTGTCACCAACCCCTTCCAGATCCTGAAGTACTCAGTATATGCCTCCTTCCACAACTCCTGCCCCTTCTCCCTCTGCCCAGGCATTGGAACACGGCAGGCTATTTCCTGTTGCAGCCACAGGTCCCTTTATATTTGTCCCTTCTGCCCGTGTGGTTCATGCTTCCACACCCCAAGTACTGGGGTTATAGGTTTCCACTACAGTGCCCAGGTTAGATCTTCCCTGCTCTTCAGTGCCCGCTCATGTTCAAAGTGGGCAAAGCCTAGGGAGGGATCATAGTTCTGTCTACTAATGGTCGGCCTCATGCTCTTACTGCTTCCCGGACAAACGCAGCAAATATGGCAGCTACCTTCTGGGCAGATCTCTATGTTTGTTTGTTTGTTTTTTCAAGACAGGTTTCTCTGTAGCTTTGGAGCCTGTCCTGGAACTAGCTCTTATAGACTAGGCTGGCCTCGAAATCACAGAGATCCACTTGCCTCTGCCTCCCATGTGCTGGGTTTAAAGGCGTGCGCCACCACCCAGCTTATGCTCCTTTCTTTTAAGGTTGTATAGTGCACGCGTGAATTTAGGTTGTAATTATTTATCAAGGACTCACCTTGTATTTGGGCCTCATGTGAGCTGTACCTAGATGTAACATCTGGTCCTCCCAGTCATCTTCAGGAAAGCTTGCTGTAATGCTCAGGGTGCAGCAAAGGAAGAAAAACTAAATGACATGTCACCTACTCATGGTCACATAGCTGGGAAGTGGCAGCCTTCAGGAAGTCTGGCTGCAAAACTGGGACTCAAAACTCTTTCTCTTTTTTGTTATTTTTCTCTCTCAGTTCTTATGGACAGGCCCTTGTTGCATCTTTCCCTCTCTAATGCCTGCGGTCTTTAAGTTATTTTATTTATTTATTTATTTATTTATTTATTTATCTATCTATCTATCTATCTTTGGATTTTTCGAGACAGGATTTCTCCGTAGCTTTTGGTTCCTGTTCTGGAACTAGCTCTTGTAGACCAGGCTGGCCTCGAACTCACAGAGATCTGCCTGTCTCTGCCTCTCGAGTGCTGGGATTAAAGGCGTGCGCCACCACCGCCCGGCTGTCTTTAAGTTATTGAGAGTGTTTATAGCGTGTGCATGTGTTCGTCTGTGCGTGCACGCATGCGTATGTGGAGGCCAGAAGTCAGCATCAGTACCTTCCTCGATTGCTTGTTGCATTGTTTTTGGAGACAGGGTCTCTCTGAGCTTGGAACTCACTGACTGGCTGGCCACCAAGCCTGGGGGAATCTTCTTCTAGTCTCCACCTCCCCAACCTTGAGGTTACAGATATGGGCCACTTCGCCCGGCTTCCTTTACTTGCCCTAAGGATCTGAACTTGCGTCTTTGCCTGTGTGGCAAGCACTTCACCAACTAATCCATCTCCCCAGTACCCTTAATTTTATTTATTTTAAAAACAGTTACTTAATTGCTTTAAAGAAACATTCCCCAAATCTAACTGTAAGTGCTCATTGTACGAAAACTAGAAAGTACAGAAAAACTTCAAAAAGAAAATGAAATTGCCCCCAGACACTGGCTGTCCACCCTGACTTCCTTCTCGTTATGTTCTTATTCTGAGAGAGGAGGGGTCACTGGTCCTGGGGTCACTTCCAGCAGTGTGACAGCTGCCCTTGCTACTGCGCTGCTATCTTGTCTGCTGTCCAGGGTGTGCTGTAACTCTTAAGGCGCTTGTGTGCCCCAGATGGGGTCTGGAGGGTAGCTGTGGTTCACGTGGAGGTGGGGAGCCCCCGGTGACTCATGGGAGGTGAGAGATAACAGTGCTCCCTCCTGACTCAGTTCTAGCCTTTTGAAGGCAGTGAGGCAGGGAAAACTGGGTCCTGGCAGCCTGGGTCCCCACCCCTGCCATGAGGCGGCCCAGCACCTGCTCTGGGAAGTATGTGCTGACTCCCCAGCTCCCAGGCACAAACTATTTTTGGCCACAGTGACTGTTCGCTAGGAATGAAAACAGAAACCCCTCTCTCTGTCTTGTTCTTCCATGGGACAGTGCGCCTGGGGCCAGGGCTGCCGTCCTCGGGCCCCCTCACCATGCATTGTCTGTGGAGCTGGGTAATGACAAAGGCTTCAAGGGACCCAGAAGCCCCACCACCCACCTTGCCGAGAGGAGCCCGAGGCTCAAGCCAGTCTGCGCCAGATGGGAGCTGTGAGGTAGGCAGTGTAGCGCCTTTTCATGGGTCCTCAGAACGGGTCCCTTTGGCTGGACTCTGAGTCCTCTTTTTGCCAACTGGCTATAGAACATATCAGAGGAGTGTGCACTTTACGGGAGGTGACTGTCATTTCATATTTCCTCGCTTTCTTGTCGCAGAGAATTGCTAGAGCCATCTGAATCTTGGAAGCTCATTGTCCCCATCTTTATAATGAAGGGGCTGGCTGCCTTTGTGCTTTGAGCCTGCTATGTCCACAGGAGCTGACCTGTGATTGCTGTGAGGGATTGAGCCTGTTCCCGAAGCTTCTGGTCGTCAGGACAGGGAAGCCGAACCACAGAGAATAGCAGTGTTGACCGGAGAGAAATGGGGCCAAGGCCAGCACCTACTTGCTGTGGCCCAAGATGATTAACTAAATCATATGGAGTACCAGTTTCCATAGCTAGCAAGTATTTATGCCTGGGCCACTTATTGAGTGGTGGCTGCGCCCATCACTGTTATTTTATGGTGGAACTGGTCGGAAAAGGGGAAGCGTGCTGAGAAACTGAGCAGGAATCAGTGGGTCCTGGGCCTTGTCGCAGAAGCCAGGTGCCGGGTATAGCTGACGCTTTGAGATTTCCATAATGAAAAGTGTCACCAAAGTGGGGTGGATTGGGTGGGCTAGATCTGTTCTCTCCTGCCATCATCCGTGTTAGGAACTTGGTAGGACCTGGAACGACATCCCAGGCTGTCATCTCACGAGTCCACCGTGTGGTTTGGCTCTGCTTTGGCAGTTGTCTTTGGAGGTGAGGCTCGTGGCAGAGGGCCAGGGACTTCCCCTCAGCGTCTGTGTTCCACCAGCTCAGAAGATCTGGAAGGACCAGGGCCTTGACACCTGGGTAGGGAGGGCTTGGGCTTGCCGGGAGCAGAGGATGCCCTGATGGGGTGAGGTGCTGAGTGAATGTGTGCTATTGATATGGGCACAGCCATTCAAGGATCCCAGAAACTCGGGGGTTCTAGGAAGATGGGAAAGCCTTCCCCACGGGGTGAGGTTCAAAGGAAAATAGCAAACCCTTCCTTGTGGGTGTTAACAGCGTGTACAGAAAATGTCTACCATACCTTCTCCCCCATGAATACTGCCTTAAGTCTGCTCCCCAGCAGACTCCACTCCAGCCAAGATTAGCTAGACCTGTTGTCACCTTGATCAGACTGCGCACCGTAAGCCCTGCCTCCTTGTTTATCTGATGTAACAGCCCCGCCTCCCTGTCCAGCTCTATGCAGTGACAGTCCTCCCTGTCCGGCTGTGTACAGTGACAGTCCTCCCTGTCCAGCTCTATGCAGTGACAGTCCTCCCTGTCCAGCTCTATGCAGTGACAGTCCTCCCTGTCCAGCTGTGTACAGTGACAGTCCTCCCTGTCCAGCTGTGTGCAGTGACAGTCCTCCCTGTCCAGCTGTGTGCAGTGACACTCCTCCCTGTCCAGCTGTGTGCAGTGACAGTCCTCCCTGTCCAGCTCTGTGCAGTGACAGTCCTCCCTGTCCAGCTCTGTGCAGTGACAGTCCTCCCTGTCCAGCTCTGTGCAGTGACACTCCTCCCTGTCCAGCTCTATGTAATAATCACAGTGATCTTCCAGGGTGCTGCAGTTCCTCCATCCAAGGGCCAGGGCCACCAACCCCAGTTTTCCTGTCTGTGTCCATCTCTATTTTCTTCATTCTCTTGCAGTCCCCAGGTAATGCATGAACTGCCATAGAAGCCGGGGACCTTCCTGAGGCCCAACCTAGTCTGGTATTGGTTTCTGTGGGGTTCTGTTAGCTAGGGCCCTGTCCCAGTGCTGTTGTTTGGGTGACAGGAGCAGGCTTCCTCCTCCCTAGGTCCTGTGTTTTTTTCCCTCTGTAAATTTGCTATTGGGCTAGATTATTTAAAGTCCCTTTGAAGTCTGTCTCTGACTTTGGCAGGGGATGGGTTTCTCCTCATTTTCTTGGGTATCCATCAGCTCCTTTCATGTCCTCTGAACCAGGTAGCTATGGTGATAGCCCCCTGGCTCAGGTCCTAGCCATCGTCTGAGAAGCTTTGTTGGGCTTCCTTAGCTTTGGGGCTCAGTGTTGCTGTGAAGCTGTTAGTATTCAGTGGCCCTGGAAAAAAGACAGAGAAAACTGCGCCTACCCCATGGTCTCATGAGAGTTCTCCAGTGCCTCCTGTTTGGGCACCCTTTGGGGAGCTCTGAAACAATGCATCCCTTGTCTGTGACAGAGTCTGCTTCTCAGGTCTCCAGCCCTGGGCTCCTGCCGCCAGCCTACTTCTTTCCCTGCTGAGACAGACAAACTACCCAGAAGACAAACCTCCTGTGATGGCCCCTGATGTGGCGCTCTGCTAGAGGGATTCTGGGATCAGGCTCCTGGCCCTGCAGGACTGAAGCTGGGGGTCAGGCATGCAGCTGTGATACACTTGGCACACTGGGTGCATGATGGTGTGGCAGGATTCGCCACCTGTACTCAGAGTTCTCGTCCTGCAACCCCGGAGGAGGCAGATGTAGGTAGGGAGAGTGGGAGAGTTGGGACTGGGGCTAGAAGTCACTGGTAAAGCGCTTGCTTAGCGAATGCAAAATTCTGGGTGTAGTCCTTGGTACAGAGGAGATGTGGGAAGGAACTTGGGTAGGGAAGATCTCAGGGACAACAAACAGTAAAGATGGCTGGAGGCATGGCCATGTCCTTGTGCTCTCTCAAGGAGTTGGCTGTCCCTTAGGAGGACTGGGTTGTCCATAGGAAATGTCTCAGACTAGCTCTAGCCCTTTATGGCACCCTGAACTACTGGGGCAGTCCCAGGTTAGGCCTGTTGTCACAGCTCCTCATTTGCTTCAAGAAGTGGCTAGGTGTGATGGCGTATCCTATGGTCATTTGTCACCCAGCTGTCACCCACTGGTGCCTCCTCATGCCTGCTTCATCTACAAAGGAGGCCAGGGAAGCCTGAAGATCTGGGGAGCTGTCCCCTAGAGCAGGGCAGGGTCAGATAAGGGCCTCTGAGCCTGGCCCTGTGTGGCACAGGGTGGGAGTTTCTCATTTGCCAGTTCCCCCTGAAGCAAAGGGTTTCTGTACTCAAGGGTTTCTGTAGCTCTTTGACTGTGGTCAGACTGTCCACTCTAACCCCAAGACTTCCTTTCAAGTGGTCTTTAATTTTTTTAAGATTTATTTTTATTAATTTTAAGCCTGTGTACATGTCGTGTGTGCACATGCACACAGATGCACAAGTACACACACACACACACACACACACACACACGAATGCAGGTGTCTACAGAGGCCAGAGTTATCAGCGCCCCCTGGAGCTGGAGTTACAGGTATGGCTCTGAGCTACCAGACAGAGGACCTGGAACTGAACCCTGATCTAATGCATTGCAATGAGTGCCTGAACTGCTCTGCCGCCTGCAGCCTGGCCTCTGTTCTGGAAAGGACCTTCCAGCTGCCGTATTGTCTTCTGTTTTGTTCTGTGTGGGAAGCTGAACCCAGAGTCTTGACCAGACTATTACGGTTTTGACTTGAGCTTTACTGTGGGCTCTTTGTGGATAGTGTGTTTATTTATTGAGACAGGCTCTCTCACTGTAGCCTAAGCTAGGAGCCCTGTCTTTATTGAGGGAGGGTTTGGAGTCAGGGAAACACTAGTCCCGTCCGTGTCTCCCCCCCCACCCCCCACCCCCCACCCCCGCCGCCGCCAGCTTGGGTACGCGTGTTCTTCTGCCATTGGCCATGTCTGGCTGTTTTCAGCTGGCAGCGAAGCAGGTGTTTCTGGAAACTGGTGCCGATGACGTGGGTGCTGATGAGCACAGGCTGGGTTTTGAGTGACAGGTGTGGGCCTGGCCTGAAGCCTTGCCTGGATGACCCCTTCCTACTGATGTTGTGCTGGGGTGGGACCAGGGATGCTAGTGCAAGGGGAAGCAGGAAGGGAGGGACGATGAGGCCCAGGGACTCTGGAAGATGAAGCCTGACATAGCTGGCAAGTAATTATGGAGTGGCTGAGTAAACCCACTCCACAAGCCAAATGTAGCCCACCATTGTTTAAAGAATGAAGAATATTTTTCTTTTAACTGGTGGGGGGGGGGGCACAAAAATATTTTGTGACAGATGAAAGTGATAGAAAATTCAAGTTTGAGTGTCCCTGGGTGTCATTTGAACATGGCCACACCTACTCATTTACATGTTGATATTGGGGTGCATTAGAGAGCCAGGGCAGAGTGGGAGGAGCTTTTCTCTGCCCATGTGAGGAAGTGGGGCTGGGTCATTGCTCTGAGACAGGTAGGTAGCACTGATGCTGGACAGTGGCACCGGTGCAGTTCAGAGTCAGAGCTGTACCAGGCAGTGGTGGAAAGTACCAGGGAAGGAACTGGCATGCGTTGCTGAGGAGCTGAAACGGGTGGGTGGGAAGAGGCCTCCTGGGCGCTCCTTGCAACTGCTTTTATCCCCACTGCTAAGAGCTCACCCTAACAAGGCCCTCACTCCGACTGCCTCCTCAGATCTGGCTGGAGTTACAGAGTATTTGTGTGTATGTGGCCCATGCCAGGCAAAATGGCCTCTGGCCTAACCACTGTCCTCTCCCTGGACCACATGTGTGCGGATGGCTCCCTGTGGCAGCCGACCCGGTTTCTAAGTATAGACTCAGGCTGTCCCGTGGCTGCTGGTAAGTCCCAGGATACCATCTGATACTCAGTGTGACCTGTGACCCCAGCCACTGCCAGCTGCTGGAGACTGGGGGCGGAGGCGGAGGCGGGGGCATATTTGGCCAAACCCTCCCCTGCCTTCGGCTACAGAGAACAGAGAGGAGCAGGCTCCTGTTAACAGTGTGGCTTAATTGTCACGGGCTGGGGTGACCTCAGTTTGCAACTGGCCCTGCTTCCTCATTATTGCCAGAAAGGATAACTTAATGTCACTCACTGGAAAACGTAAGTCATGGTTTGAGGGAAAATGGCGGAGCCGAGGAGGCCGTGTTCCTGGTGCCCTGCTCATGCTCCATATGAACCCCAAGGCATGTCGGTCCATGGCTGGGCATATGGCTTCTCTCAGCTTCTAGTTAACACATTTGATTCTGGCCCAGCAGCTGGAGTGAGCAGCAGTTTCAGAACCAGTGCGGCTTGACAGCCCCCCTCCCTTCTCTAGATCTCCAGGGCATGACAGAGCGGGGCAGGCGTTGTTCTTAGCTTTTAGATGACCTACAGGTAGGTGGGCAACCAGGGGGCCTCTCCAGCCAGCGAGGGTTTCCCAGTGGCTCATATGGTGACCCCTAACCTGTTTCTGGTTCTCTAGCACACATGGAATGACTGACCTGGTTTCCTTACGCACACTCCCGTGCTGTGCCTGTCTCGGTGGGTGGGAGAAACACATCTGTGTGCGAGGTCTGGAGGCTTTGAGTTGTTTGGGTTGAGGTGTGATGCCAGGACCACTCCCAGGCGGTGCGCTCATCTCACTGAAGAGGTTGGACAGGCCCGAGTACTTATCTTTCCTCTCTCATGCCTGCCTCATGGAACTTCTTCTCTTCTTCCTTTTTTTTTTTTTTTTTTTTTTAGGTTTTTCAAGACAGGGTTTCTCGCATGTCCAGCAGAAGGAAGGTTTTAGTGGTCAGATCCCCCCTGGGAAGGATCACATTCTTCCACAGCCTCCATCCTCAGGCCCCAGGCTCCGTGTCCACCAACGCATCTGGATTGGTTGCCACCAAATAAAAACAACCATTCAAAGATAACTCAGATTGCCATTACTGTTTAAGAACAAACAAAAGAGGGCTGGAGAGATGGCTCAGTGGTTCAGAGAACAGACTACTCTTCCAGAGGACCCGGGTTCAATTCCTGGTACCCACATGGTGGCTCACAACTCTCTGTGATTTCAGTTCCAGGGAACGCAACACCAATGAACATAAAATAAAAGTAAATTAATTAATCAAACCAAACAAACAAAAAAACAGGGTCTTAGGCAGCCCATGCAGCCTCAGACTTATTCTGTAGCCACATCTGACTTGAACTGCTGTCCCCCATGCCTTAGCCTCCCAAATTTTGGATAATAGGCATAGCATACCAAGCCTAGACCAGTTTTTTTTTGTTTGTTTTGTTTTGTTTTTTATTTTTTAATGCTGGAAGTTCTGGCGCCTTTCCTGGCTTTCTCCATCCCAATAATACTGAGAGCAGTGAGTGGGTTTCTGGTTAGCCTTCCCTTTTGTGGCAGAAAACATCTTCTCATAAAAAGATAAGTACAGAGACAGTTCCATTGCTGCAACTCCTGGGGACTGGGGCTGCGTCTCCCCAAGTTCCCTGTCTGCCTCCTCTTGCCAAGGAGATGTAAGTGGTGAAAAGAGCAGTCACTCAGGAATGATGGCAGCAGACTGGTGTGGATGGAGTGCCAGGCAGGCCGGTTGCATCCCTGTGAGGGTGTATGTTCACACTCCTAGAAGCCAGGTGGAAACAGAGTGGCCCATGCTGGAGGGGCGGGGACGGCTCCAGCAGATGGGGGTTCTAATGGGGCTTCTCCAGCACCCCTGCTGCCCCACTTTGACCTCGCCCATTTTTTAGCACTGATTTGAATCAAATCCTGAAGAGTAGGGGCAAGGGAAAGGCCACACTTCTGCCTTGTTCAGGGAGGCACAGATCCGCAGGCTTCAGTACAGTGAGACATTTTTTCTTTATAGCTAAATTTGAAGCTATAAAGCAATCCTTTTTTCTTTTTACATTTTTTATGTATTAGAGAAAGGGATTTGAGCATATTATTTTCTCTTTCCAGGAAAGTTAATTTGCTTGGCTAAAGAACAAAGGACCTTTCATGTTACTAGGTGGTTCTGTTGGAACATAGGCTGTTTGGAAGTAGCCCTCTGCCCGAGATGGGAGCTTCTGAGTTCCAGGTTAGCAGTCGGCAGTGTGGGACAGTGACAGGAGCTCTGGCTTCTGACAGGCTGCCGTGTAAGTCATGTGATCTCTTCAAACTTGATTTGTGGACTGAGCGGCATGGACTTCTTGAGTTGGCTCAAGTAGAAACAGCACACACAAGGTGGTAGGTATATCGTACTGGCAAATGGAAGGTTGTAATAACATAATTATTTTGTTTGAGAAATTGAAAGAGCATAGTTGATGAAAGGGGGTAAAAATGAAAGAAAAAATAAAAAGCCCTTCCTATTAGCTTTCTAGTCAGGCTGGAGGTTGGGGCTGCCGTGCCTGACTCCATCATGGCCACCATGTCTCTCATCTTCCCCGAAGCTGCTGAGTCAGCATTCTTGACAGTGGCGTGCCTGTGGGTGCGTAGCCATGCAAGGGTGTCTGTGGGTGACCAACTGAGGATGTACCATCCAAGGTAGAATGTTGCTTTGTGTAGTTGTCTCTTGGTTTGGCTGGCCTCCAATTTAAGATCCTCTTGTATGCTGTTCCGAACCGGGATTACAGGTGTGTGCTGTACCCGCCCCCCCCCACCAGCTGTTGATTGAGTGCAGTTGTGGGGAGGCAAAGGTCACCTGTCCCTGTCACAACAGTTTGGTCAGGCTTCTTTCCATGGCAGAACGAAGGGGAAGGATGCCCAAGCTGCACTGCGCTGAAGAACAGTTGCTGGGGAAACAAAGGAAGGCTGGCAGGCAGGGGGGCAAAGCTCCCATGTGGGAACCCGTTTTTAATCACCACCCCCCTACGCTGCTCTCCAGTGGTTTCCTGTGGGTTTTCCTGTGATAGGCTGGAAGGGTTTCTGACAGCCGAGAGTTTGTCTGACCAGCGGTGGCGATATTCTTGGTATTGTGTGTTTCTTTCTCACTGTGGTGGGGATTGTTGTAAACACTGTTGCGAGTCTTGCCAGAGTCCTGGAAGTGGAGAAACCACTGCTGAGGTACATGTACCTGCCTCAGGTGCTGTGGGAGGAGGACTTAAGCAGGTCAGTTTGACACTTGAGTCTGATTCGCAGCGCTGTAGATTCCCTGACAGTGAATTCAGTCTTTTGAAATAAAATTTGAATTGGGTGTGGTGGTTCAGGCCTGTAGCCCAGCTCTTGGGAATCTGAAGCTGGAAGGTCACCTGGGGCTGGGAGGCCACCCTGAGCTACAAAATGAGTTCCAGATGAGGTACAATGTAGCCCTGTCCCAAGAAAATACAGAAACTAGATACATACAGGTTGCCCTCAGAGCCCTTGAAAATCACTTCCCGCTTTCTCCACTTTCGCTGTGGGATGTGCGGCCATTCCAGTTCCGGGAAATGTGAAAAGTCTTACAAGGCATCAAGGAGGCCGAGAAAGATGATGAAGTTGCAGGTGGCCGGTCCAGTCGTGTAGCTGGTTATGGGCTCCCAGCACCTGTTTGTACCTTAGTTCACAATAATTGCTTATTTACTCAACCCCCAGCTCCCCCCTTCCGATACACCTCAGGGAAAGTGAGAGAAGAGAGAGTGAGAGTCAGTCTGTGGGTGGGAGAAAAGGTCCAGCTTTGAGATCAAGTCTAACTCAGTGTTCATGCTTTGTATGAGTTTCTAATGCTGGGTCCCATTTAGCAGCTTCAGGCTCCACCTGTGCATAAGTTCACAGCTCTGTAAGGGGAGGAGGATGATGGCCCAGCCCCAGGCCAGTGTTGCAACCCTCCTTGCATAGGCTCTTACAAAGCCAAATAAGATGTCAGCCAGGCTAGCTAGCCTCTTTTCCGGAAGCTTTGGGGGGAAAGGATCTATTCCAAGTATATTTAGGTTGATAGCAGAATCCAGTTTCTTTAGGTGACTTTAGGGACAGAAGAAAATTTCCCCTCTGCCCTTTCACAGGCCCTTGGAATGAACTGGCAAAGGTGAAATGGGATTAAAAAAAAAAAAAGCACATGAACGTATTTAAACGCAAAGATGCCATCCAATTGTCCCCAGTGGCCACACGATCCTAAATTCTGCAGAGGAGGGAGGGGTGTGGGCAGTTTTGAGAGGCCCTTGCTCATAGTTAGGGCAGTGAATGGTCTGAGGCAGAAAAACAGCTGCTTGTGAAATGATACTTTTGGAATTTAAGCGAGCCCAAGGGACCAGCATCATCTTGCAGGGGAGAGGAAGGTCGGTGGCTTCTGTCCCTGGTCACCTTTTCTGTGGCAGATGGTGGGGTTTTGGGTGGGACAGAGGCAGCGGTAGCTACTAATGTCGCTGAACAAGGCCAGGTGAGAGGCCCTGGATTCTGAGCCTGCTTCTGAGGCTGTTTCGTTAATTTCCATCAAATTACCTAGCCAAAGCATTGCATTTGGGGAATGTCATTCAGGCCTGGGTTTCTGATTTCTCGTTGGGCATCAGCGACCTACAGGCTACTGGAGAAGCCTCCCAAATTCCTTCTCAGGTGACCCTCCATCTCCAACGTCTACAGGAGTTCTTAAATTGATTTCTTCAGGTTGACCAGAGGGCTTTTGAGTGCTGCCATATAGTGTAGTCAGGAATGGCACCAAGAGGTAGAGCTCACAGGGCATCTTTAAACTCTCCTAAGGGTGATGCAGAGATGGCTCACTGGCTAAGAGCACTGGCTGCTTTCCCGGAGGACCCAGGTTCAATTCTCAACACCCAGCAGCTCACAGTTGTCTGTAACTCCAATTTTGGGAGATCCAGTGTCCTCTTCTTACCTCTGTGGGCACTGCTCACAAGTAGTACACAGACATACATGCAGTCATAACACACAGAAAATAAAAATTAATATTTATAAAACAAACCCAAAGACCCTTCTAAAGCCAGGCATAGTGGTAATTAATCTCAGCACTTGGGAAACAGTGGCAGGTAGATCTTTGGAGTTCAAAGCCAGCCTGGTCTATAGAGTGAGACCCTCTTTCACTCCAAACAGGACAACAATCTTGTCTAGCCACTTTCCCTTCACCCCCGAGGAGAATGCGTGTCTGTGTGGATCTGTGTGTCTGCAGATTTGGGCAAAGCACAGCATACATGTAGAATGACCACTCTCCTGCAACCTCATGGGATCCAAGAACCATTTGATCCCAACATTCAGAAGGCAGAGGGATCTCTGTGAGTTTGAGGCCAGCCTGGTCTACAAAGTGAATTTTAGGGCAGCCAGGGCTATACAGAGAAACCCTGTCTCAAAACAACAACAACAACAAAAAAAAAAACAAAAATAAAAAACAAACACACACACAAAAAGAAGAAGAAGAAGAAGAAGAAGAAGAAGAAGAAGAAGAAGAAGAAGAAGAAGAAGAAGAAGAAGAAGAAGAAGAAGAAGAAGAAAACTCATGTCCTGTTCGACCTCAAGTTACTCGTACCTGCTGAACCATCTTGCTGGCCCAATAATAGCTTTTTTAAAAAGTTCATTATAGTATTAATGTTTGTACGGTCCGTGCACAGGCACACACTGCATGTGTATGTACAGGGTCAGAAAACATCACTGTGGAGTCAGTTCTCTCCTGTCTGGGTTCCGGAGATTGAACTTGTGTCATCAAGTTTACAGACAAGGCACGCTCCATCTTGGGGTGCCCCTCAAGGGGTTTTCTCCAGCAGTGTAGCCCTTTGAGGTTCATTCTCCAGATGTAATGTGAGCCAGCGATCTGCCACTGATCTACACACCCAGCCCTGCTTCCCCAACCCCTACCCCCCTTTTAAGACAGTCTTATGTAACCCAGGCTGGTTGCAGACTTCTATGTAGGCAAGGATGACCTTGAGTTTGTGATCCTTCTGCCCCTACCTCCTAAGAGCTAGAATTATATGCCAGGCGGTGGTGGCACAAACCTTTAATCCCAGCACTCAGGAGGCAGAGGCAGGCAGATCTCTGTGAGTTCGAGGCCAGCCTGGTCTACAAGAGCGAGTTCCAGGGCAGGCTACAAAACTTCAGAGAAACCCTGTCTCGAGACCCCCCTCCCCCCCAAAAAAAACAAAAAAGACCTAGAATTATAGTCACGTGCTACCAGGTCTGGTTCGTGCAGTGCCAGGGTGAGAACCCAGGGCTTTGTGCGTGGCAGACAACACTCTGCCAACTGACCTACAGCCTCAGCCTTCACGGTCTTGCCGAGTTGTCTTAACTGACCTTGACTTCCCTTTCTAATCCAGGCAGGCTTTGAATTTAGGATCCTCCAGCTTCAGCCTCTCAAGCAGATGGGATTAGCAGGCAGGCCCATGGCTGGTCAGCCACCTACCTTGACTGACTTGAATGCAAGTCAGTGAGCGCCTCTGCAGTTTCTAGCCAGGGCTCTATTCATTGTGTTATACTTGTTCAAGGCAGTTTTGTCGGAGATCTCTCTTGTATGATCCAGACACAATCAAGTTGGGAAGGGCTACCAAAGGTGTCACAGTCGCCAACTTTTCTGTACCAAAGAGTTAAGAGAGAGGGGGAGAGGTGGCGAGTCCCCATCCAGACCTTTCTGGTGCTTTCTTCCTCCCCTTCGCCCCAGCCCAAAGGTGGCACTCCTCTTCAGCTGCTGTCTCTGGGAGACTGAGGGCGGAGAGTTCTGCTTGTGTCCCTGACAAGTGGTGGCTTCTAGTCAGGGGCTCAGCCAGCAGCTGGCTCCTGCCACTCAGCTGGGAGGCCTGTTCTGCAGAGCAGAGGGCTGAAACTCCCTCACTGCTCCCCAGCTTTTCTTCCTGTCCTTCTGTGCCCCCAGGAGATTCCCCAAGAGCTAACACTGGATGCCTTGCTGGAAATGGACGAGTCTAAGGCGAAGGAGATGCTGCGGCGCTGGGGGGCCAGCCCTGAGGAGTGTAGCCGGCTACAGCAAGCTCTCACCTGCCTTCGGAAGGTGACTGGCCTGGGTAAGAAAGGCTTGCTTCCCTCCCCCAGGCCTCTGTTACTGCCCGCGTGCCCAGGCCTGGCCAGCTCCCTGGGAGATGGGACTTCTGCTGAAGTGGGCCTTGGGACGTAGAGAGGGGGATGCTTCTGGGTTTCTGAGGCAGCTTTGGTGGGACTATTGAGAAAGTAGTATGGTAGAGTTTGGCCCTGAGGGAGCCCTCTCAGAGTCTCCAGGGCCTTGGAGCCCAGTTGCTCTGGCCAGTCTGACCTAGGAAGCCTCAGCCATTGTTAGGAATCCTAGTTGGCTTTCAGGACAGGCCCTGTATGCCAGGCCTCCCACACACACTGGAAGGCATCTGTGTTGCTCCGACCCCTCCGCTAGCTTCCTGCATTCCAGCCCCGCTCTGCTAAACAGTTCCCCTGTTGCTCCTGTTCTTGTGGGCTGCTCCAGCTCTCTGCTCACAAGGGTCCTCTGATATCAGTGTAGCCTGAGCCCGGCATAGTTATGAGAAATCTGCAGCTTCTTCTCCGGGTGTGTGCCCAGGCCCCAGGCCGTGCATAATCCGCCATTACCACAATCTCCCCAGGGATTATTCACGGACATTCTATGTCTTCCCTTGGAAACAGTTCATTCCCACCGCCACCCAGAGAAGGCACTGCAGGGAGCTAATGAATGGAAGCAGGCCTCATTTAAAGGTTTAAAAGATCTGAGCAGCCTGCTTCAGCTCCATCCCCCTGAGGCTGAAAATGGAGGCACCCGGCTTTATTATTTTTTAAAAAATAATTGTTTGTTATGTATGTTATTTTTTAAAAATAGTGTTCTGTCTGCATGTATGCCTGAAGGCCAGAAGAGGGCACCAGATCTCATTGCAGATGGTGTAAGCAACCATGTGGTTGCTAGGAATTGAACTCAGGACCACTGGAAGAGCAGCCAGTGTTCTTAACTGCTAAGTCATCTCTCCAGCCCTATTATATATATATTTTAAATAATTTAAAATTTTTAAGGCAGGATCTTATTGTGTAGTGCTGGCTGGCCTAGAATCCCTTTGTAGACCAGGCATGCCTCAGACTCACGGAGATCCACCTTTCTGCCTCCCAAGTGCACCACTAAGCCCAGCTGATGTGTTTTGTCCCCCAAAGGGCAGGGCTTAAGTAGTGACAGCACCTGACTGTGTGTGGTACTAGATATGTCTGAGGTCCACTGTGCCAGGACACGAACGTTCACAGTTCTCCGGCATTCCTGTGATAGATAGGTCCTGAGCTTCCCATTGTTGCACATGACTTCGTCACTGGTCACCACGGTCGCAAGCTGCCAGAGCATCTTGCTTGCACCCAACAGGACCTGGTGAGAGCTCAGACATCCTGGTCCTCAGTTCCTCTTCTGACCCCCCCCCCCCCGTAGGATTGTGTGAAGGCAAAGTGAACTCCAGGGGTCACTAAAGGTCAGGTGTACTTTTCACTGTTAGGCTGTGGAGGATGGGAAATGTTGCCGTTGTTTCACCTCTCGGTCTCTGGTCTTTTCTTCCTATGTGGTCTGTGTTGGCCGTGAGCTCACCATCCTCTGATGTCAGCTCCCTGAGTGCTGTGGTACAGATGTGTGCCACCAAGCCTGGCTGAATTCTTGGCTTTTGTTTAATGTTTGTTCTGCTTTGTTTTGTTTTTGAGACGAGGTCTTATCCTGTAAGCAGGGTCTCTGACGGGCATGCACTGCCACACCCAGCTGATGTTTGAAGACTTTTTTCTTGTTTTCCTTTTTGGTTTTTGAAACAGGGTCTCCTGTAGCCTAGACTGACTTTGAACTTACCATGTAGTCAAGAATGCCCTTGAACTTTTGATCCTTCCACCTTTACCTCCCTGAATAGTGGGATCACAGGTGTGTGCCCCCTCCCATCACCACCCAGCTACTGGCCTACAGCAAAGTTTTCCCTTCCTCTGTACCTCAGCTTTCTACAGGATCTGTCACCTCTTCCTTTTCTGATGTCCCACTCTGGAGTGGGTGTCCCAGCATCCCCCCCTTGTGTCAATTGAGTACCATGGAAGGCGCTCTTGGGTGCACGAGAGCCCCTGACAAGCCAGAAGCTGGGAGCAGAGCCTGCTGCCGCTGAGGAACATTGTCACCTCAGTCAAAGTGCCGTACTTTTGATAGTAATGGCACCCTTGTCCCTTGTATTTCTGACTGACCCCTTGGCCCACAGGAGGGGAGCACAGAGAGGACTCTGGTCGGAGTTCGGCAGATGCACAGCGGGAAAGCAGTTCAGGGCCTTCGGTGGACATGCTCTCCCCGCTGGGCAGAGTGGGTGCCAGCACTCAGGGCCCGCGTTCCATCTCAGTGTCAGCCCTGCCTGCCTCGGACTCTCCAGTTCCTGGCCTCAGTGAGGGCCTGTCGGACACCTGTATTCCCTTGCACACCAGCGGCCGGCTGACCCCCCGGGCCCTGCACAGCTTCATCACGCCCCCTACCACACCCCAGCTCCGACGGCACACCAAGCTCAAGCCGCCGAGGACACCCCCACCGCCGAGCCGCAAGGTCTTCCAGCTGCTACCCAATTTCCCCACACTCACGCGGAGCAAGTCGCATGAATCCCAGCTTGGAAACCGAATCGATGAAGTCTCCCCAATGAGGTACCTTTGCCCTCTGACTTCCTCTTAGGTACATACCAAGAACTGATAAAAGTCAAGCCACATAGAAGTGTGGAGAAAAAAATAGGTGGCCATCCCTTTGCAGCTGGACCGAATCCCAACAGATCTCTTTCCGTACATACAGAAATATATAAAATGGTGCCATGTATCCGTCAGGATAGGCTAGACTAAGCCACAGTAACAAAGCAGCCCTATATCTCCAATGCTTAAAATGCCAAAGACTTGATTCTCATAGGCTAGGCAAAACAACTCCTGTGTAGAACATTACTGGTCACCGACAGACCAAACAGAATTCTAGATGTTGTGTACTGGCAATTAAATAGAGTTCCTTCCCCGTGTTCATGGGTTGTATCTGAGGATCCACCATTGAAGGACTGAAAATATTGGGAAAGAGCTGGGGATGGGCTTTCGTGATAGAACACTTCCATCTCCAGCACACATGAAAAACACCTGGGAGAAAAATGTGTGTGCCTGCAGTTTTTCTCTTATCCCTGTTTCTTAACAACACGATATAACAACTCTTTAAATAGCATTTACGCATGGCCCAAAGGCAGGAGCGTGGTGGCTCGTGGTACCTCTGTAGAGGTACACCATAAAAAGTGTCCCTGTGTCCTCACCGCCACTACCAATATCTGTAATAATCAAAGCAACCTGACCCAAAAACCTCCTCGTGGCATGCCAGCATTTAACTTAGTCGGTGTGACCCTTCTGGTGGGTGTTTAGACAGTTGTGGGTTTTGCTGGGTTTGGGGGCGTTCTTTTTCTTATTACCCTTTTTTTCTGTGACACGACTCCTTTTCTAGAGGGTTCCCAGGGCCTTGGTGGCCCGTTTGCCTTTCTGCTCACATGCAGCCTATCTTGGGCCCATTACATGTCAGACGCTAGGTGGCTGAGATGCTTGGCACTGTTGACCATGGAGCAGAAACCTAGAAAAAATCCCTCTGTGCCCCCCCCCATCCATCTGTGTAACCAAGCCCCGACGTCACCAGGTGCAGCTGTAGAAAATAGGAGAATTGCTGCATGGTCCGTTGCAGAGGACCTCGCGGTGGCCTTGTTCCTCATTTATCCTGAGAAGAGCAGTGGCTTTGTCCCGTGTTCACACAGGGAGCAGATCCTCAAACCAGGACCACTGCCTTCAGACCTCAGGATTCTGAGTCCATTCCCCTCAAACCCTGCCACGGATTCTGCCCTGACAGAGGCTCCCTGGTGAACTCCCAGGGCAACAGGAAGTCCTCATTTCCCTAGCCCCCTGCCTTTTTTGGGAGTTCCAGCCGAGAAGGCAGGCTTGCTCAGAGCACGTCCCTACTTGACCCTTCCTGGAATCCACCTTTAGGCTCTGCACGGCTGAGTCCCTGCTCAGCTCCCCAGTTCCCTGCCTCTCTAACACACCAACCCACCCCCCTCTTCCTGGACCTTTGGCACCCAACCCCCATGGGTCACGTGACCGAGGAAGCTACTGTTTCCTCAGCAGTGAAAAAAGGGTTAACTGTGCCTTGTTGGGTGGCTAGCAGGACTTACACAGAGCCAGGTCTCTGACCCTTGTCCAGCCCTTGACCTAGTCTATCACCAGGTAGTTTTCCAGGTACAGGTTGAGCCAGTGTGGTGACATCGCCCCCCCCTTGTTCTTTTTGTCTCTCCAGGTTTGGTAAGAACAATTCATTTTCATCCCTTCTACCACCGGCAGTCATGTTCGAGTCGCTGTCCGTGGCTAGGGTGGATTTCTCTGGCCCCCACCTTAGCCCATTGGCTGGCTGTTCCGTAGTGCAGTAGCAGAAGTACTGGCAACCACTCCGTGAAATGACAGCCTGGCCTTAGCGCAGCCCATGGGAAGTGGAGACTTTGAAAGTGTCTGGCTCAGTGCACATGAGCCCAGTACCAAGCCTGTGTCCACCCTGCCATCACGGTAGTCACCCTGTGCCTACTCCTTTCTTCTGAGCTGCCTCGGAAACTGTGTTCTGGCTAGGAGACATCATCTACCTAGTGCCCTGCCAAGATCTCAGGACTCCCCTCTCCAGGAGACAGACATTCCCGGAGCAGCTCAGGCCCTCACAGACTTACAAACTGAGAGGGGTCAGCCCGACCTCCTGGGTCTGCCTTGGGTGCTCTGAGAGAGAAGCAGCAGTGTCTGGGGTTTCCTAAGTGAAGTGGTGATTTCTTGTCCTGCTAGGCAGCTGATAACAGTGGCTGGGTGAGGCCAGGGAGGGAGGGAGGGCAGGCCTTGGCAGGCAGTGACAGTCCTTGAGGGAGCTGCTGCAGGGTCCCAGGAAGGCACCGGTAAGGAGAAGAGGAGGGTACCTGCTTTTCTCTCTCCATGGCTATTACCGGAGCTCACACCTCTGACCCTCGGATAGTCCTGGCCATCACTAATTATTCTCGAGTGGCTGTGGTGGTGTCAGGACCACAGCAGTGAGGCTGTGGGGCTCTCAGGACCAGGATTCCATCCAGGTCCAGATCAGGGCTCCCTGACACACACGGTTGCATCCTTGTGGCTGACATGACGCCTGTTCCCTCTCTTTCCATTGTTTCTCTGTAGCTGGCAGCTTGCAGCTCTCAGAGTAGTGTGTTTAGATGGCCTTGGCCACTGACTGGAGTGGGGTGACCCTAGGAGGAAGTCGAGGGGCAGCAGCCTCTTGGGGATGTGACAGGGCTGTGGGTGGCCAAGGACCTTTTGTTATGGTCACAGTTCTTTGGTGTGTAAGGAGGACTCACGCCTCCTTGTGCTCTTGAATCGATGGTGCCTGGCCTTGGATGAATCGGTATGTTGTGAGTACCAGCTGTGTGAACGAACATCAGGAGAGGGGGTAGTAGCTACCCTGTGTGTGAGAGGGGGGTGCTAACTCAAAGGACATTGAGCACCGTGCTCCTGATTTTTCTGGGTTATGGAGACCTTTGATAGGTTGGATAAAAATCCGGGCCCTGTCTATCAAGGACAAAGCCGGCAATAGTCTACTGATCAGCACTGAGGAGTCAGGGGTCTCTGAATCTTTTGGGGGGACTCAGAGAATGGGGTTCAGAGAATAGGCTATGGGTGATAGACAGTATCCAGCAGCTGTTCCCCTGCAAAGCCGGCCTTGCCTTAAACACTGGGATGCCTGCTCTTAGAGGAACCCCTGTCAGGAAAGGGAGCCCCCAGGGGACCTGCAGAAGGTAAGCAGAGGGGACCCTCCAAGCCTGTGGTTCTCCCTGGTAGAGAAAGAGGAGCAAGGGATGGCCCAGAAGAACCACACCCTCCGCTTGCTCTTCCACCAGCTCAGGAAGGCCTGTCTCCGGAGTGTGGCTGGCTGGAAGGGTGCGGTAGAGTTGCATGGCTGACCAGCCCTGTGCCCTCCGCTGAGGTCAAGTTTCCACCTGTTTAACCAGAATTAGCCAAAATTGAGCCCCAAAGGTAGATGCCCATGAAAGGGGGCAAGAGGCTGGCATGCATATGAACTTCCCTTGCTTTTGCATTCCGGATGCCTCCCCAGCAAAACCGTCATATGGAGACCCATAAAGGTGATCCCTGTTCTCCTTGCCTAGCTGGGTCTGGCCCATCCCACCTTGATGGATGTTGGTTCAGTGAGGCATTTCCATGTTGTACAACAGAGTGCCATGCCCCATCTAGCCTGTGACCTCTGAACCAGCCCCACAGAGCTTCCTCATTCACCTGACCTGGCTTCCTTCCCCCACAGATCTCCCTCATGGATCCCCACAGCTGGTACGCAGAGATATCGAGCTCTCAGTGACACACAGGTAGGTTCAGCTGTGGGGAAGTACAGAGCTGACCTGGGCTCCACAGGGCATTGTTGGGTCTGTTCTGGCCACCCTTTGCCTCTGGCTTACCTGCTTGTCTTGTGGTAAACAGACTCACACCCACCTTGAACTCTTGACTTAGTTAATCAGACACTTCTTGGGCCTTCTGGTCCCTCACCTGCACCTCCTTGGGTCTTGTTCTCATCCTGCTGAGGGAAAACACTCTGCTACCTTCTCCGGGTTGGAGAGAAATAGGGCCACAGTCGTGGGCAGAAACCCCAAGCTTCCTCCACGTTCGCCTCTGCATCATGCCGTCAGTCAGGGGCCTCTGTGGAGCTTGAGAATCCATGTTTCCAGAGCCTGCCCACATGCCTCTCTGTCTCACCATCAGGATTTCCCTGTACAGCCCTGCTGGCCTGGACTGGCTGTGTAGACCAGGCTGGCCTCAGACTCACAGAGATCCTCTTGCCTCTTCCTCACAACTGCTGGGATTAAATGTGTGCACCATCTCGCCCAGCAACAATCTGAATTTTTCACAATCCGAGGGATTGATGTTTGTTCATACGAGAGAAGGCCGCTGGAGACCTGTGGCAAAAACCCTCCAGAGGTCTGGCCTCAGTGCTTGTGAGACTGGAGTGTGCTGGCCACAGAGTTCTGGATGGATTGCAGGATAGTGCCTTGGGTTGCCCGTGCTCTGGTTGTCCCTGCACAAGTCTGTTCTAATCACAACAGAGGACACTGTCAGGGTCTCAAGGGCACTGCAGCTTACTAGGGCCTGTGGTTTCCTTGGAAACTGTGGGCTGTTTTCCAGCCATGCTGATGCTGGTCTCAGGTTCTCACCCAAGGGGGAGGTCTAGTTCCCAAGGGTTGAGCAGTGCATCTGAGGTCACTGCCACAGCAGCACAGCCTGGGCCCCGGTACACAAGGACCTCTGCTTGAAGTCTTGCCCACACCACAGTCCCTCAGCCGCTGTCTCAGGGAAGAGGCTCTGCACACACACAGCTAGAATAGACTGGCACCCACCTCTCTGAGTTGGTTTCAAGATTCCTGGACCCGCCCAACTCTTGGAGGTGGTTGAAATCCTCAAGTGAGCTAATGTTTGTGGGTGTGTTACAAACCGCGCCACAAACACTGTCATTCTGCTGTTACTATGATGTTTTCAAAAAGCGCGTTCCTCCAAAACTGAAAGGGCTGGCTCTGTTTCCCTGGGCTGGCCTTGTGCTTTTGTGCTGAAGGCCACCACTCCCTTAAGTCCCTCTTCTCCTTCCAGTCTACCTTCTGGTTTGTTTTTGCTTTTGTTTAGGCAGATTTTAGACCGAAAGTACATACGCTTAAAATTGAAGAGGTTTCAGGGGTAGGGAGGAGAGTCCTGCCACTCTTGCCCCGGCTTCGCAGTGTGCCCACAGATAGGTCATGTACCCATCTGGGGGGGTTTACACAGGCAAGCGTGTGTGTGTGTGTGTGTGTGTGTGTGGTTCTGTTTCCTTGCTCACACAGAACTGCACATATTACAGCCCCGTGCTTTGCTTTATTCTCCTCTTTAAGTCCACGTGACTTACAGAGAGCCAAACATACACAGTTTATAGCTGTGCCCCCTGTGCGGGCGATGAAGAGGAAGAGCGGTCCAGCACCCTGAGAGTCATCTCTGGCTCTTCCCGGCTGACTAAGCTGCCACCTGCCATTACAGTCCAAGTCTGTCATCACAGGTGGCCTTTTCCTGTGCTTGACCTGAAGCAGTGGCACCATGTCCTATTCGACTTAGTTCGGTCATCCAATGCTGAGATTTGGAGGTGGTTGCAAACGTGTGTGGAAAGAGCTGCGTGTGTTCTCTGTGTGGAGGGCGGCACTGCTGGCAGACATGGTATGTCCAGCCTCACTGTGGTGCATGGCTGCAGCAGCACAGTGTCCGCGGGTCACGTGACATCTCATCCCAGGGACTACCGTGTTGAGTAAATACAAAGACTGGAATCGCTGGGTCCGAGGGCGTGCACACCCATGCTTGATTGTTGGTGCCAGTGGCCACACAAGCTTTAAGACACTGACAGCAGCTGGGAAATCCGGTGCCTGGGGGAAGCTGCGACACCCCCCCCCCCCGCACCCTCCCTCTGTGCATGGCACCCCTCCAGAGGTCAGGCTCTGATCTCCACACGTTTCTGCCCCGGCAGGTTCTCCACAAAGTCATGGTTGTCGCAGGTCTGCAACGTGTGCCAGAAGAGCATGATGTTCGGAGTGAAGTGCAAACACTGCAGGTGCTGGCGGGGGCGGGGCGGGCGCCTGTGCCTGTAACAGCCTCCTGTCAGGTCAGACTCGAGGACTCTCCCTAGCCAGCTGCTCACAGTGCCACTGGGCACTCCTTCCGTGAAGTGAGGCACTCCTGGAGGAAAGGCACTTCTGCAGTGGGTTTGGGAAAACAAAGAAGTTTCCAAGGGAAAGTGAGGAAAGACAGAATTTGAAGGCAGGAAGAAAGCGAGGACTCTTCCAGGATCTAGGAGGAGCCCTGAAGTTGAAAGACGGGCTAGAGGGATGGGCAGTGGCAGCAGAACTGCCCTATGCCTGGGCAGAGTGAGGAGAGGTGGAGACTGGCCATGTTGTTGCTTGGTTTCCAGTGGGAAGGGACGTGAGTGGGGAACAGTGAGGGCCAACGGACTTGTCATCTGCCATCTGGTTGCCCCCACACCTTACAGAGGGTGGCCTGGAGTTTCATTTCCTAGCCGCCCGTGCCCTGGTGTTGCTGTGTGGCATGGAGTAGGGCACTTGCCCTTTCTGGGCTTCGTGTTTACCATTTAGACATTGGGGGAGCTGATCTGCTCAGCCTGTCTGAGCTCCCATGAGTGGCTCCTCCTGAGCTGTCATCAGGACAGAGCTGACAGGGTCTCATGATGAACTGTATCCTGAGGACTCTCTGACCTCTGAGCAAACTGGTCATTTGGCTATAAATGAGATCCTCAGCTCCCATGCAGGTGTGGCCAGCACATGGCGGCCCCTGAGCCACACACTGTCCTGTGCTTATAGTGGCCCCATCACCCATTTTGTTAGTAAGAACATTGAGACTTGTGGGACCAACTGGCTAGTCCCAAAGGGGAACCCAGCTCTCCCCATTCCTGGCTGGGGACTGCCCATCAGACTGGCCCGAGCCTGAAAGAGGACCGACACCCTTGGGAGCTTCAGGGCCCCTGCTGATGCTGGTGGCCTCTGAAATGTTTCTTTAAGGTCAGATTTTCCCGAGCTTTTGGAAGTGAAGGAAGTTCCCCCTTAAAAAGCAGGAGAGGGGTTTGTGGGGACATAGAAGACAGTGGCTATGGCACACAGGGTGCCCCCACACCTTGAAGCTAACACTTGTTGAGAGCTTTGGGGAAACTGAGACTGTGTCTGGGTCATCTAGGTAATTCCGGGCACTCCTTACGTGCTAACTTTCCCCCTTTACAGGTTGAAATGTCACAACAGGTGCACAAAGGAAGCCCCCGCCTGCAGAATATCCTTCCTCCCACGTGAGTGCCCGCTCTTGCCACTTCCAGGAATTGGGTGCACCTTGGTGGTGTCTGTTCCTGCTAACGGATTCCCCTCTCTCCAAACAGTAGCCAGGCTCCGGAGGACAGAGTCTGTCCCCTCGGACATCAACAACCAGGTGGACAGAGCATCAGAGCCCCATTTTGGGACCCTGCCCAAGGCCCTGACAAAGAAGGTAAGCTGGCAGTGCCCTGGGGTCTGCACTTGCGTCAGGAGCACCCCCCGCCCTGGATTCCCTTCACAAACACCCCCTCATCAGGCTTACTGGGGAAGTGGGACACCACACCACAGTCCAAGATCTGTGGCACAGACAGGGTTGGGGCGCGCCAGGGATCCTGGCTTAGCCACATCCCGGGTGTGGTTCTGTCCATGTTGGAGTTGTATGTGGTGATTCCCATGACCCCCTGTCCCTGGCATTTGTGAGCCTGCATTTCCTAAGCACCTACTGTGTGCCCAAAACCTAGTTCTGAGGGGCATGTACATGCTCAGTGTTACAAATGGAAAAACTGAGCCCAGGTTTCCCAGAGCCCATTCCTCGTGGTCCCTCACTGTGTCTTCACATAACGGAAGAGCCCAGCAAGCTGCCCTGGCCTCTCTGATATGGGCAGTGACCCTGTTTATGAAGACACCATTCTCATGGTCTGAGCAGCTCCCCAGTAGCACCACGGAGGGCTAGATTTCAACATGCTATCTTTCTGGGGAACACAGTCCCACGGGTCCTCAGCCCTGGCTGTGAGTCTCCACCGTCCCCTTTTGTGCTTCTGTGACCTTAAATGAGTGGCTCAATCACTCTGAGCTTCCCTCACGGATCGTTTGGAGCAGGATAACAGTGCTTCATGCACAGACGCTAGGATGGGGCTCCTATTGCTGGGGGGGGGATACCTGTCTCATTCCTCTCCAACTCCTCCTTTAGCCACCCCCTCCCGCCCCAGTCCCCTTTTCACAGATGTCACCAGACATCCAGGCAGTGCTGTTCCCTCCCACACATCCGTGACATCCACTTTGTCCCCTGCATATGCTAGACAGTCAGAAGCGTCTGTGTGGGGTCACTGAGTGAGTGCCTGTGGTGCAGCCGCTGCAACCTGTCTTTGGGTGATACTGCAGCTCAGGTCAGAAGTGTGTCAGAGCCGCATAGGTGCAGAGAGGCCGGGGCGGGGGGGGAGGACTGGGGGGGATGGATCCGCAGCCTTGGAGTGGGGGCAGGCCAGGCCAACTTCAGCTCTGTGAGCTTCAGGGTACACTGGCCACCCACAGCCTCAGGTCTTGCAAGAGAGAAGCTTGTTATACGTGGCACTAACAGGTTGGACCCTGTTTTGTATAAGGCTTTCCTTTCTGCCCTAGGAAGTAAAGGTATTGAACCAGATCTGCAATCCACCTAACCCAAAGTGCTCCCAGACCCCTCTTGGGCCTTGTAGCTTGGTTAAGTCTCAAAGCATGATCCCAAGCCCTGTTTGGTCCAAGATAGCGAGTCAAATGGGCAAACATTAGACGTCTACTGTGTACTGCATGCCCGGCCTTTGTTTTGCTACAAATCCACACAGCGGTGCACTGGCATAAGTCACGGTGTGAGGCTAAGGAAATGGAAGCTCAGAGAGGTCAAGGAAGTTGCCCAAAGCCACCCAGCTAAGAAGTGGTAGAACCCTGGTGGGAATCTCAGGCAGCCTACGTCATACCTGATGCCATTGCACAAAGCTGCGGGCAGAAGAGCTGAGCCTGAGTTTCCCCCACCCCTTCCATACTGGCTTCCCTTGCAGACTGCACCCTCTGATCCCAGGTTACCTGGGTGCCCAGGTCCCGAGCTCCAAGTCATCTACCCCGCTCTGTCCTAAGGGCATAGCCCAGCCTCGTAGTTACTGACCAGAATCTGGTGTGTAGTCCTTATCAACACAACTAGAAAAGCCCTGCTTTAATCCGTCCTAATTAGAACACCCCCATAGGTAGAAGGTAATTAATAAACTAAATGTCTCTGGGGCTGGAGAGATGGCTCAGTCCATAGCGTGATCACTTAGGACCTGGATTCTGATGCCCAACACCCGCATACAAAGCCAGGCATGAGAGCCATAAAGCTCACACCTTTAATCCCAGCACCCAAGAGGCAGAGGCAAGTGGTTCCCTGTGAGTTCATGGGCAGCCTGGTCTGCATAACAAGTTTCAAGCCAGCCAGGACTATGTAGGGAGACCCTGTCTTAATATGAAACAATAAAAAGCCAGGGATAGCGGTGCACCTGTGATCCTAAGTACCAGACAAGTGGAGACAGGAAGACCCTTGCTGATCAGCCAGTCTCGTCAGCTCAGTAAAGGACACTGCCTCTGAAAACAAGGCAGGAAGTGGTGGTATCTAGTGTCTCAGCCTCTGGCCTCCACACACGTGTAAAAAGGTGTTCACGTATGTGCGTGTGCAAATGATACTCAAATGTCTTTGAAATCCAGAAGCTATTTCATTCTGACTAGAAACCACACCTGTCCAAGGTTTGAGCCTGTCACCTGCCTTTTCCAAGACAGGGCTGGACAGGTATTGAAGCTGCAGTGTGTGATGAACCAGGCCTGCCCCTGCAGTCAGTTCCTGGAGTCTCTCTCAGAAATTTCCTTCTAGCTCTAGATTCCCCACCACCACACCCCCACACACCCCTTTCTTTTTTGATACAAAGTCTCATGTATCCCCAGACTGGTCTCAAACTCACTTTGTAGATAAGACTGACTTTGGACTTGGGATCCTCCTGCCTTTGCCTCCTGAGTTCTGGGATTACAGGCCTGTTCCACTATGCCTACTTTTTGCAGTACTAGGACCAAAACCAGGGCTTTGTGTGCTAGGCAAGCGCCACAGCAGCTGAGCCATACCCCCCGACTCCAGTCCTGGAATTCTTAACCCTGCACGATGGCTGGCAACACTGGCCCAAGCTGTTGCCTCTTGTGGAGTTTTCCAGGTTCTTGTACTTTTAGGACAAGGTCACAGGACTATAGACTCTGAGCCTTGTTATCACCCTGCTGGCTGCAGAGTGCCTGGCACATAGCAGAAACTGAAAAACTGTTGGTCACAGTGTGGATCCAATTCGTTAAGAAGCTGGGTTTCCAGCTCAGAGCCAGGCAGGTGCTGGGGTGGGAGAGGTGGTTGGCAGCAAGCCAACCTCGGCCATCTGAAGCTGACAAGATGTGTGTTAAGGGGCCTGGATGTTGTATGCTGGGCGCTATGGGAGAATAAAGAGGAAGAACACACATAGTTCCAGCTAGGGCTCAGATGGACTTCCAGAGGGAAGTAGGAAGTGCAGTAAGAGAGATGGGCAGGAACCCTTTAGGGGAGGGTCTCCAAGTGTCTTTTCATCATAAATTAGTCCAGGAAATCTTGGGACTACAGAACAGGGCCCCAAGGATCTCTTGGCCTGACCTCCACCCATGGAGGTGGAAGGAGCGGGGAGGAAGGAAGTCTTCAGCAGGTCGGCAGTGGCTGAGTTGAGCTTGCAGCCCTGCCCAGCCCAGCATCTCTGGTCCTGCAGGAACATCCTCCAGCCATGAACCTGGACTCCAGCAGCAACCCATCCTCCACCACGTCCTCCACACCCTCATCACCGGCGCCCTTCCTGACCTCATCTAACCCCTCCAGTGCCACCACGCCCCCCAACCCCTCTCCTGGCCAGCGGGACAGCAGGTTCAGCTTCCCAGGTACCACACACCTCTGGGTTTATTCTGGATTCTTAGGGGTGGCCTCAGACCCTCTCCCGGTGTCCCCTGAGATTTGGGTCTGTGGAGCATTTGTTGAGCGTGGGATTGGTGCTGTTGCCCCCTTCTTACAGACGAGTTTGCTGGGCTTGGGAAAGGAGGAGTGGCCGGCCCTGCGTTATTGAGTGGTAGCGTGAGGGCCAAACCCAAGTCTGTCTAACACAGAGCCTGGGTTCTTGGGGTAGCCCCAGGCTGCTTGCCTGTGCTTGTGGTGGCTCCTGTCCAGCCTCTCCTTCTCTCAGGGATGACTTCTGAGTTCAAGGGTGGTGTGACAGGCACAGTATGGAATAGAAAACCTACCAAAGGGCATTGGGCCTCTGGCATATATAGTTGTTTATTGGGGCTGGCTTCTCAGACAAGACCTCATATTCCTTCATGTGCCACCCAGAGACCCTGGGGAATTAGAATGAGGTGTTCCCACTGAACAAGTGAAGACAGTGAGTCCTGGGACAACTCTGAAGGGACAGAGCTGAGCCCAGCTGCCCTCAGTTCCACGGGGTCAGCCACCCTGGGCTGCCCTATCTCCAGGGAGCACAGCAAAGCCCACTCGCCGCCATGGCACTGAGCTGTTGCCTTGGCATCCTTGGCAAGGGCAGCTCTGCTGCCCGTCTCGGCCCTGGGCTTACCCAGTTTGCAGTCCTAAGGGAAAGCCACAGCTCTGACGCTCCTGTTTGGCGTAACCCACGGGGTCCAGATCAGCCCCCGTCGCTAGTTCCTGACATTATAAACCCAAAAAGACAGAGTGCCACCACGCCCCTCATCCCCTCTGGCTAGCGGTACCCACCTGACCTATACATAGCCAGCAGCTGGCCAAGCAGCCTCTGGGCCCACTGGGGACTTCGGGACTTCTTTTCGGGGTGGTGAGGGGCCAAAGGGTCGGACTCTTCTGTCGCGTGGTTTTGTGCCTGCCTTAATGCTTGTGGCGGGGTGCTCTTAACAGTGACGTCTGTCCCGCACTTCGTCCCTCCCTGCGGCTGAGCGGTGCCCCCTGGATTAGTGTCCTTTTCAGTTCTCTTCTGCCTTTACTCTCTGGACTTGATAAACTTTCTACTTTGGGTTTTTCTAAGAAGCACTGGTTTGAAAAGACAAGGGACAGATGACCCACAAGGAAATGGACCCCCATTGTCCTGCACAGAAGCCTTATCCTCTCCGTGGTCTTAGTGGACTCAAAATCAGATCCCTGGGGGACTGAGATGGGCCCACAGGGAAGGACCTTGAACCCCTTTGCCAACCTACCTGCTCTCATAGGAGCCTCATAGGAAAGCCTGGGCTAGCTTTGTATTCCCCTACTTACAGTCAGGCACTGGGGGGCTGACCACTTTCTCATGGAGGAGAGTCAAGGTTAGACTCACCTAGAGTCCCAGCTACTTGCAAGGCCATACATACATAGCCGGAGAATGGCACCCGTGTGTGGGAAACTGGCCCAGGCAGGATAACAAGCATCTCAGAAGCAGAAGGCGAGTGGTGTGTGCGGGTTCCCAGTCTAGAATCCCAGCACTGGGAGGATCCAGCGCTCAAGCAGCGCGGTCAGGGCACTTCTGGGTCGGGTAGACTGAAGGGAGGGAGGCCATTGCGCACACACTGTTGGACGTCGTCAAGGCCACCGCTCTCCATACTCCATCCTGGCTCCTGCACATTCTCTCCAACAAAACTGGCTGTAGCTTTTCCCAGTGCTCACTGGCCACAGCTGTTCAGCAAGGCGACCGCTGAGATGGTCCCTTGTCCCTTCTCCAGTGCAGCCTCCGCTCCTGGGCTCACCACACCTGATTCTTTTCTAGTTCGGTTCCTTTTTCCTGCATGGCTTCACCTTTGCTCACCAGAACCCCTGGGGCAGAGCCACCTGAGCCAATAACCAGCACCCGCCCCTCCCCTAGCCCACGCACCCCCCCCCACTGCCTTCGCACCGTGTGACTCACCTCCTCTTCTGTTTTAAGCTGCCTGCTTCATTCATCACAGACAGCAGTTTATCTTCCCAGGTGAGTCCTCTGCATGGGTCCACTCACTGCCCCTTGCTGTGACGCTCTGGCTGTCCCGCCTGGTGCATTCTCCCCATGCGCTTTAGCCCTCTGCAGCTGGGCCAGAGGGCAGTACCTTGCTGGATGTGACCCTGGAGTCCATCCTGTGCAGCCCCTCACAGAGACCGCAGGGAACTGGTTCAAGATCACCCTGCCCAGAAGTGACAGGATGGGAACCCAGAACTTGGGTTTGCAGAATGAGGGGTGGAGGCTGCTTGCCGATGCCTCCTGAAAAATGAGTGACAAGGGAAAGCTAATTTGGGAAAGTCTTAGCAGGCAGGCACCGTCGTCATCCCTCAGCTGGCTTTGCCTTTCCCAGCCTTAGCATACAGTGCCACCTGCTGGCATTCAGTGGAACTACCTCATTGCGTGAAGGAAGAATTTCTATTCAGTAAGGCAGTCTTTGGATTCCCTCTACAAAAACTATTTTGCACACTTCTGTATTTGCCCATACCTCTCCCCATTCGAGGCCGAATAAGATCGATGCTTTTCTCCTCCCGCTGGAAGTACCCAACACTGTGGGGTTATGCGCTTTAGACAACTCTAATAGTCTTTTCTCTGATTTGCCAAGACTGGAAGCCCCAGTATTTTGGTTATTCCAGGCTTTTCTATTCTCTGGATCAGCTCCCTTGAAGAATCGAATTGGAGCATTTGGTAACCATTATCCCCATAATTCTATTCAGGTGTGTGTGTGCAGGCTGCCAGGGGCTTTGGGTGCACCCCTGTTGTGTGATCCCCTACCTCACCTCCCAGAGCCTTTGTAGTTACCGGCTCTAGGGTGTGTATGTACACTAGTGTCCCCCCTCAACTGGGGAACCACAGCATTTCTTCCCGAGTGGCCTGCTGTGCCCTGCAGCTGGGGTAGGGCTCCGTGTACTAATTGGAACAAGAACAGAGTGCACAGTACACTCTTAAGGGCAGGTGTGAGGCTTCCCAGATCTTTGCCCCCCACCCCTACCCCCGCACCTCACCCAAGACATGTGTAGCTTCTGGAGTGGCCTGAGCATGTGCGAATATGCTGGCCTGGCAGTCTGGAGGCAATATGGAGGTGGCTGGAGAGGTCATAGCAGATGCTTCTGAGGCCCGTGGACCCCGACACTGCCCAGGGTGTTGCGCTCACATGTGCATCTCCCCATAAGAAGGCCACAGCTTCTGTCGGAGTCAGCAAAGGAGATTAGCTGAGGGCTGAGGGGGAAGGTCTTTGTCCAGGGTAGGAAAGGGGCCTCTGATAGCTTGAGCTGTTGCCACTTCCTGGTTTTCTTTGTGGAGAGAGGAGAGCTCTGCCCACCGCCACCGCTTTTCACGTGGCTCTTTGTTCCGCTCGGGAGGGGACGTGTCTGTTTCTGGTGTCCTAGAAGTGGGTCTTTGTGCTACAGCTGGGCCACCTAGGGTCCCGGGGCCGGCCTTAGTTGCCAGCCTGGAGCCTCTTGGTGCACAGACTGGATTTCCTCTTCTTGCGCAGCACTGTGAGGGCGGCCAACCACTCTCAGAGTCGGGACCAGCAACTACACCAGGCGCCAGGTGCCACAGACGTTATCGGTGCCGCGTAGCTGCCAGCCCGACCTCTAGCTAGGCAAAGGGTATCCCTGCTTTGAAAGATGACAGCCAGCCCTGCTTCCTTCCAGAAGGACCCTCTGTGGGGGCAGCAGTGTTAGCTTTTGCCACAGTGGGGTCATTTGAGCCCACAGCAGTAGTATTAATTGTTAGGGTCTCTATAGAGTCACTCACCCAGAGCCTCTGCCTGGGGCAGCCATGTAGACCAAAGGCTGTAGAGACTGAGTTTGTGTCAGCTTGCAAAATATGAGCTGATCCTGGTGGAAGCGGCCTGAGGAGAGGTGACAGCTCAGAAGAGAAGGGGTGTCCCTGGTGTGCTAGTCTTTGGGGATGAAGGAAAGCATCCTCACACTTTGCTCCTGTTCTCTTTCCCACAGACATTTCAGCTCAGGCAGCCCCGCCCTCCAGCACAGCTGACAGCACACGGTATGACCCCTCCCCAGCCACCTACCCACCCCTACATATCTGACCCTCCCCAGCCACCTACCCACCCCTACATATCTGACCCTCCCCAGCCACCTCCCAACCCACCCCTACATCTCTGACCCTCCCCAGCCACCTACCCACCTCTACATATCTGACCCTCCCCAGCCACCTCCCAACCCACCCCTACATATCTGACCCTCTGGTTCTGGGCCAGCCTGGTGGGGGATAGGCAAATCTACATTCGCCTCCTATCCATACTGTGAGCCCTGTATGGGGCTGTGTATACAACAGCAGCAGACTCATGGCTCAGCAGGAAATATAGGTGAACACAGAGAGACTTGCTACACCTAGCTCCTGCCTCTGGATCCCCCTCTCCATTAGGTTACCTTGAGCTCCTGTCTCCTGGCCCCTCAGTTCTTAGCCAGGGAAGTAGGTCTCTAAGTGCAACCATTTAGAGGGGTTAATTACATAAGTTCACACTGCGAGGTGGTGATAGCCTACTCAGAGGCAGGAGCGTGGGACCCTGCACCCCGTGCTGCAAGGGCTAGGGCGGTAACTGCCCCCAGCCTCCAGCCATATCCTCAGCTTCCACATTGCCTCCCCCAGGGCCACCCTTGGCCCAGCCCAGGAGCTCCCTGACAAAGCCCGTTTCACTCTTAGGCCCGACGACCAGCCCAAAGCAGACGTGCTGGGTGTTCATGAAGCAGAGGTGAGTGGGAGCGATTTGCCTGAGACCCAAGATAGCTGCCTCTCTCTCCTCTCTTAGGGTGCACAGGGTGGTGGGGGCCGTGGGGGAGTGAGGATGCAGAGCCTGTTGCAGCAGGTGTGGGCAGGTGTGGTGTGCATAACCAGAGAATGATGTAGAGCGCTAGCTGTGAGAGCCTCTGTATTCTCCTGTCCCGGCTCCCAGTCTACAGACCCAGTCCCTGGCCTGGGATGGGGGTAGGCATCTATCTCTGTGTAATCAGAGCGTGATAGGCGGTTCTCATAGGTGTCAAGGACAGCCGTAACCAGGTGTGGTGGTGCAGGACGTTGAGGAGATGGAGGTGGTAGGATCAGAAGGTCAGAGTCATCCTCAGCTACATAGCAAGTTGGAGGCTAGCCTGGGCTACATGAGACCCAGACTCACTCCTCTCTTTCAATCTCATTCTCCTCTCAGGCTGAGGAACCTGAGGCTGGCAAATCCGAGGCGGAAGATGATGAGGATGAGGTGGACGACCTCCCCAGCTCCCGCCGGCACTGGCGGGGTCCCATCTCTCGAAAAGCCAGCCAGACCAGCGTGTACCTGCAGGAGTGGGACATCCCCTTTGAACAGGTGGAGCTAGGCGAGCCCATTGGGCAGGGCCGCTGGGGCAGGGTGCACCGAGGCCGTTGGCATGGTGAGGTGGCCATTCGGCTGCTGGAGATAGATGGCCACAATCAGGACCACCTGAAGCTGTTCAAGAAAGAGGTGATGAACTACAGGCAGACCAGGCATGAGAACGTGGTGCTCTTTATGGGGGCCTGCATGAACCCACCCCACCTGGCCATTATCACCAGGTAAGCCACCCCGCCTGGGCCCGTGAGCAGCACAGCTTCCCTGTCCCTAAAGCCCAAGGCTTCTGTGGATGCCCTGAAGGATGTGGAAGGGTTATCAAAGAGGAAGAAGAAAACCAAAGATAGGGAATCATGTCCCCATCCACACTGCCCACTGATGTTAGAACACCAGAGCTGGGCGTGGCAGTATACACCTGTAGTGCTGGCACCCAGAGGCTGACGCAGGGGAATCTTGAGTTTTAGAAAGCCAGGTCTGCATAGCAAGACCCTGGCTCTCCTCAAAATAAATGCATAAATAAATAAGTAAATCAACCAATCGATCAAGAGACCCCTCTGAGCAAAAAGGAAACCCTGGTGTTCTAGAAGACACAGAGCAGAAGCTACACTTAGAGCACCTTGCTTGGACATGTCTCCCCACCAAGGTGGGTGTGGTGAATCTCAGTATCCCTTCCATTAAAATAAAGCCGATTGGGGGCCCGCAAGATGACTCAGCAGGCGAGGGCACTTGGTGCACAAACCTGGCAGTCTAATTTTGATTCGCAGAACCCCTAGGAGAGAACTGACTCCCACGAGTTGTCCTCAGACCTCCACAGGCATGCTGTGCTGTGTGCACACATACCACATACACACACGCACATAAACAGAAATAAACAATTTAATTTAGAAATATATAACTAAGATAATGCTGGTTCACATTTTACCTCTGTTGCTTGACTGTAGGCCTCAGGTCTACTTCGGGGTGCACGTTTTGCTGTGGGGTGAGCCCGGTGCCGTGTGCATTCAGCGGGTGCTGTGTTGAGCCATACCCCAGTCCTGACATTTTGCTGTCTTGATGTAAATTGCCTGTTTCTACTTCAGAAAGTCTTCTGTGACCCACTTGTCGTTCTCCATGGAAAACAATGTCCTTGCCCAGAGCAGCAGGCCTAGACACAGAAACAGTTGCCTGGGCCACTTTAAAATCAGACAAGGGAGCTGGGGAGAAGGCTTGATGCACAAGAACACCCATGTGAACTTGAGGGCCTGAGTTCGGACCCCAGCACTGGGGTTTACAGATGTGTGGGTTGCCAAACACACACACATAGGGTCTGTTGATAGAGCCTCAGCTGTCCTAGAACTCACTGTGTCAGCCAGGTTGGACTTGAACTCAGATTCACCTGCTCCTGCCTCCTGGGTACTGAGAATAAAGGCGTCTGATGTCACGTCCAGTTTCATGTTCGCTTTGTAAGTGGGCGGTGGAGCCCAACTCGGGTACTCATGACTTCCATTCCACAAAGCCAAGAGAACCCGCCCTCACCGGCATGACGTGTCCTGCACCTGCACCTGTGCTTTGGGGAAACAAGCAAACCACTCCAAACAAACAACAGGGTTTTTTTTCTTAATACAATAAATGAATTTTTCTCAGAGATAAAGAACTCCTCTGAGATACTCTACAAAAAAGCAGGGCAGCAAGTCCCCAGGGAGTCCCCTTGGGGTGCCGCAGCTCTGCAGCCTCCTCTGCCATCCATCCACCCTCCTCTCACTCAGGCCTCCAGTTCCTGAAGAACTTAGAATTAGTGCAAGGGGCTGCACAGAGAGGAACACACTACTCGGTCAGCAACAGGATGTGATGCCCTGGAATCTACATATAATGAAAATAACTTTGTGGTGAGCCCAGAGGCTCTATGTAGCCTGCTGAGAGTCCTGGAGGCAGAGTTCTTCCCCATTGAGTCCTCTGTTCGGCCTTGATTGGCTGGGAGTGTGGTCAAGCTGTTTCCTCGTGCAGGGAAAGCTGGCAGTCCCTGCACCTCCAGAAATGGATGTGCATGTATGTGTAAGCATGTCTAGTTGGGCTCCAGCTGAAGTCTTGGCTTAAAAAACACATGTTCGTGTCTTGTTGGTTGGGATGGAGAACCTTCCAGAAGCAGGTGGGCCCAGTTCCCCTCCCAGGTTCCATGGGAGTGGGGTTAGCCTATCACAGCTTCAGGCCTCTTTCCAACCCCCACTGCCCTCAACAGTTTCTGCAAGGGGCGGACGTTGCACTCATTCGTGAGGGACCCCAAGATATCTCTGGACATCAACAAGACGAGGCAGATCGCCCAGGAGATCATCAAGGTAAAAGCAGGGTTGGGGAGGGTGGTTCCAGCTGCCTCTAGAGCTCTTGGTCCTTCCCCAGGCCATATCCACCTGTGCCAGGTGGTTTGTGGTTCCTCTGTCTCCTAACTGGGACACTTCAGCCTCGTCTCATCCAATCAGGTCCAGAGCTCACCACTCAGCTGGTGTTAATAGAACTGCATTAGCTGTGAAGAAACTGCATGTTCTAAAGTATCACTCTAGCTGTGTGACTTCACGGAGCTTGTTTAGCCTCTCTGAGCCTCAGCTTCCCCTCTGTGAGTACCAACACAGCCTCCTTGGTTAGGTCAGAGCAGAGACAGAATGACAACATCCATACAGAGAACAGTTGGCAAGAGCTAGGTGTGGTGAGGGTTTCTTAGCATCAACAGTGGGGAACAGAGTGCTTCACTTCAGGGTATCAAAAGACCCACACTTGGGCTGGAGAGATGGTGCTGCAGTTAAGAGCACTGGCTGCTCTCCAGAGGACCCAGGTTCAACATCTCAGCACGCACACGGCAGCTCACAGCTGTCTGTAATTCAAGTTCCAGGGGCTCTGGCATCCTTACACAGATGTACATGCAGACAAAATACCACTGCACATAAAATAAAAATAAATCATTAAAAATATATAAATAGGTTTAAAAAAGTTTTAAAGACCCACACCTTTCGCAAATTTGTGGTTATCCAAATCCAGGCTTCCTGGGAACAGGCCTGTTGTAATATGAGCGGCGGGGCTGCGTCCCCAGCACCCCGGCCGCCTGGCTAGCTTATGCCCCGAAATAACAACACACAAACTGTATTCATTTAAACACTGCTTGGCCATTTCTCTCTAGCCTCTTTTTTTTTTTTTTTTTTTGAGACAGGGTTTCTCTGTGGCTTTGGAGCCTGTCCTGGAACTAGCTCTCGTAGACCAGGCTGGCCTCGAACTCACAGAGATCTGCCTGCCTCTGCCTCCCGAGTGCTGGGATTAAAGGCATGCGCCACCACCACCCGGCTCTATCTAGCCTCTTATAGGCTAATTCTCACATATTAATTTAGCCCATTTCTTATCATCTGTGTAGCACCTCTAGGTGTGCTTACCGGGAAGATCCTAGCCTACATCCATCCTGGGTCGGAGCTTCATCGCGTCTGGCTCTGAGAGGAGCTGCATGATTTCTGACCTCACTTCCTCTTCCTCCCAGCATTCTGTTCTGTTTACTCCACCCACCTATGTTCTTACCTATCAGGGCCAAGGCAGTATATTTAACCAGTGACCTTCCTCCATCAAAGGCCCTTTTGTTCTGTGCAGGCAGCTCTTTTCCATTCTGTACTCATCTAAAAAGTAAAGTGAGCCTCTCACTCGATGCTTATACAAACTATTACGAGGGCTGGAGAGGCAGGCTCAGCGGTTAAGAGCACTTGTTCTTGCAAGTTCAATTCCTAGCACCCAAACAGTGGTTCATAACCATCCTTAACTCCGGGTCCAGGGGATCCGACACCCTCTTCTGACCTCCATGGGCACCGAGCACACACGTGATGCACATACATAATTTCAGGCAAAACACATAAAATGAATCTAATTTTAAAAGAATAAAAGCCAAGTACCGTGAATATAAATCCCAGAGCTAGGAAGGCTGGGACAGGAGGATTGAGAGTTTGAACTCAGCCTAGACCACACAGGGAAGGGAGACTGCTTTGTCTACAAAACAGAAAACCTGAAACACTGATAAGACTCCTCTCTCTATTTTGAAAATCTGCAGCCTCTCGGGCTGGTATGGAGTTCAGCTGGTCAAGTGCTTGCTTAGCATGTACAAAGTCATGTGATCAGTACTCAGCACCATAAACCAGGCATAGTGGCACACCTGTAATCCCAGTCTTTGGGAGCTAGACTGGAAGATCAGAAGTTCAAGATCATCCTTGGTTACCAAACAAATTCGAAGTTAGCCCGAGCTACATGAAACCTTGTCTAGGAAAAGAAGAGCTGCCCCTTTGCCACTATGTGTCAACTGGCCTTCCTTTCCGACCCCTCCTCCTCTTCTTCCCCTTCTTTCCCCTCTTCTCTCAGGCCATTTTGTATATGTGGATGTCTTAGAAAGGAAAAGATAAAAATGATATTGGGGGACAAACCAGGATTTCAGTCTGCCCCTTTTTTTCCCATGGCCACACTTAGAAATTAAACCTCCAGGACCAAAACCCTCAGTGTCACCTCTGCCTCAGGTGTGGCCTTTCATCAAGGACTCTGCTCTACCCCCACACCTGACCTCTACCCCTCCTTACTCCCTCAGATCTGGGAGCTGCCCTCTGAGTCACCAGAGTCAAGGGGGCCAGGAGGACAGGTGACTCAGACACTCTGGAGACAGCAGGCTCTTGCGGCCTGTCACTCCTGTTCCCTTTTTACTGAAAGACCTTCTCTTGCCCCTGGGGGCCCTGGCTCAGCCCCCACCTCACCCCCACCCTAGTCACTTCTCTTTGAAGTAATCTGAGATGCATTGAGAGTCAAAAGCAGAGCAGAAGGACCTGACCTTCCCTGAGAGGGTTTGCAACTTCGAGGGTTATGGTGGAGACTCGGGGAAATGGTGAAGAAAGACTCTAGAGCCTGTCTCTGTAACCTGGCCCTTCCCAGCTGTCACTCCTGGGGCTTGTGCATGTGGGTGGGGTGTCCTCATATCCAATGGAGCTGAGGATGACCTTAAACCCTGCCTCCGTTTCTCAAGTGCTGGGAGCTCCACTCAGTGCCTCAGACAGGGATAGCTGCTTGTCCTTAGCCCACGGTGGAACCTGTCCCTCCAGCACCTGGACCATGTGCCCCTGACCTTGAGGTCAGGCCAGAGCACTTGCTGTGGGAATCGCCCACCACGTTTCACCTGACGGATGAGGAGGCAGAAGCTCCGAGGGGCCAGCACTGTGCCCAGGGCCACATAGTGCCAGCTGAGTGAGGGTGGAGCATGGAACTCAGGCTTCAGGTTTGGATCCCCTGTTACCATGGTGAGGTGTTGGAAACAGCCAAACTTGAGATCCCGTCCAAGGAATGTCTCTTACCTGCTCTGGGTGTCACCCTGCCTAGGAGCAGAGCCCATCTAGGGAACTCCTTATTCATCAAATCTGTTTCTAAGATCTTGTCATCCATCTGCTACCCTCCATCCCATGTGTGTGTGTGTGTGTGTGTGTGTGTGTGTGCGTGTGTGTGTGTGCGCGTGCGCCTGGTACCCACAGAGACCAGAAATGGGCACTGGATTCCTTGGAACTAGAGTTACAGATGGCTGTGAGCCACCCTATGTGGGTGCTGGAAACTGAACTCTGGTCCTCTGCAGGAGGAGGAGGTGCTCCTAACCACTGAGCCATCCCTCCAGCCCTGATTATTTAGAATTGGTAATGCTGAGTACTGAACATGGGACCTTATGCATGGGAACACACGCTTAACTACTGAGCTCCGTCTCCAGCCCTTATCACTGATCTTTACCTCCTCGACCTCTGCCCACTGCCAGTCATTGTGCCCGTGCCTCACACCTTACCCAAGTCTGAGGCGGCTGTAGAAAGAGCATGAACTGGTTTGAGGTTAGATTTGGGCTCCGTGGTTAACTGCTGTGGTGTGATCTGGGGCAGTCACTTGCCCTCTCTGGGCCTCAGTTGCTTCATCTGTGAGGTGAAGACGGTATCCTTCAAGATTGGGTGGGGGGATGGGTAGCGCGCCTCGCCCCAAGTAAAGCTCAGCATCCCCCACCCCCCTGATACAAGGTTGGCTGTCTTGCAGGGCATGGGGTATCTTCATGCCAAGGGCATCGTGCACAAAGACCTCAAGTCCAAGAATGTCTTTTATGATAACGGCAAAGTGGTCATCACAGACTTCGGGCTGTTTGGGATCTCGGGCGTGGTCCGGGAGGAGCGGTGAGTTGACCATGGGTGTCTGCATGCATGGGAGGCTGCAGCATTACACGAGTGTGGAATACCCAGGCTGTATCGTTGGCAAGAGCCTTCCCTGCACGGGCCAGGTTGCCGCAGTTCCTGGTTCTGCCCATGTGGTTTCAGTCCAGGGTTGGGTCTGGGTGGTGTTTAGGTTCCTCGTGGTACCTGATTTCCAGGTGGATACCCATGGAGGCTGAGTCCCCTGGCACATTCGGCTTGGCTACTCAGTGATGGGTGAGAGATCTGGTTTATATCCTCTTGATGAGAAAGAGCATTGGATTTTACTGCCTGTGATTGTAAAGGGGATGGGTGACAAGAAAAGCTCCTCCATAAGAATGGGGGTGGGGCCTCAAGGAAGATTGACAGGCCAGAGAGTCAGCCTGCAGGTTTGACATCTGCAGACAGGCCTGAGGTCCTAGACAGACCAGTCACTCTCAGGACAAGGACTCAAACACCATCCCTAGCGGCTCCCTGCCATTCCCAACTGTGGCCTCCCTTTCTAGAAGTGCCCAGCCTGTTCAAGGGCAAGGAAGACTTCCATATTCCTCTCTGAGTTTTCTCACCTGCTCCCACTGAGGGGCCCATGTCCTTGTCCTGGCCTCCAGGCGTGAGAACCAATTGAAGCTGTCCCATGATTGGCTGTGCTACCTGGCACCTGAGATTGTACGAGAAATGATACCCGGGAGGGATGAGGACCAGCTGCCGTTCTCCAAAGCTGCCGATGTCTATGCGTTCGGGTGAGTAGGCCACCGGCACTCAAGTACAATGGTGGCCATCGGGCTGGGAAGCATGCTGGGAAGTCATGGCTGTGCCCCTTGTTGGCAGAGTGACCGTGTCTTTGACCTTTTATCTCTGGCTCCTAATGTGGGCAGCTCCTAGAACCTGATGTGGGGTTTTGTGAAGCTGCAATAGCTCACACTGTGGTGTGTCTCCATAGGACCGTGTGGTATGAACTACAGGCGAGAGAGTGGCCCTTTAAACACCAGCCTGCAGAAGCCTTGATCTGGCAGATCGGAAGTGGGGAAGGAGTGAGGCGCGTCCTGGCCTCCGTCAGCCTGGGGAAGGAAGTCGGCGTGAGTAGAGGGAAGCAGGGCCCGAGGGCGGGCTGGGCATGTGACATGACTGCCTTCCACTCACCCTGAGCCTGGGGTAGGGGTCTTGTGATGGCCGCGTGTGTAGGCCACCCTTCTGGGTGACGAGGCTGCAGATGGTGCTGGGGGCTGAGTGGACCCTGAGAGAAGGCCTTCCTTTCGTTGTGGCGGCTGCTCTGCAGGCTGGCAGCTGCATTCCTGTGTTTAGTTCTTGTCCAGCCAGTCTTCACTCTGGTAGCACTGAGATGCCCACTTGTGGCCTCCCCACCCTGTATATAGTACCAGGACCTCACATTCACACGTGGACACTTCCACGTTCCTACGATGTGCAAAGGCCACCTACCTTCAGTCCCCCTCTCCTATTTCCATCCTGCCTGACTTGGTCACTGACATTAGGGACGGGCAAGCTGAGGAGGAAGGGAAAAAGGCAAGTTCGTTTTGACCTGGAAGGTTGGTGGCACCTCTGAACTGCTTACTTCCCAGGAATCTGTGCCCATAGTTGGGCACTTAGGGACTTCACAGGAACCCTTATGAAGTGTCCTGTCCATCTGCACCCTCACCCCTTCCCAGATACCCACACACACTGACCACAGTGCCCTTTGCAGGAGATCCTGTCTGCATGCTGGGCTTTCGACCTGCAGGAAAGACCCAGCTTCAGCCTGCTGATGGACATGCTGGAAAAGCTGCCCAAGCTGAACCGGCGGCTCTCCCATCCGGGGCACTTTTGGAAGTCGGCTGAGTAAGTATCCCCTCATAAGCCTGACCTGCCATCAGATCCTGGAGAGCCTGTCTGGGGTGTTTAAGGGAGCCCTCTGCTGAACAGGCATCAGACTACGCTCTGGGGCTTCCATGGGGGAGGGGGAGAGAGGCCCTTAGCAGGCAAACACCTCCAGTTTCCACCTGTGGGAATATACATGTCACTCACTGTATTAGAGCATCACTGACACCAAGCCCAGGCTAGACCAGGGTGAGAAAGTTATGCCTGAGAGGAGAAAGGGTCAGAGGTCAGGACCTGGTACCCACTTAGTAGCTGAGCTGTTGAGCACTGAAATCTTGCTGTCCCTTAATGGGCCATGCCACTCAGCTGTGTAGAGCCCCAAAGCCCCAGGGGCCACTGTCATCCCTCCTGCATTTTGTCCTGTTCTGTTTCTACTCTGGCTTCCTCCTCTAAAGACCCCTCTCCAGCCACACCCCTTTGTCAGGATGTGGGGCCTCGTTACCTGCCTCAGTTTCCACAGCGGGGCTTAGGTAAGGAATTTTGCCCAGAAGTATCAGGTAAATCCCATAAGCTTGGCAGGTGAGGTGTGGGCATTGACAGTGGGGGAGGGGTGCTGAGCCCTGTGCTGCTATAGGTCTTGGGCCCTGTGAATACAGGGTTCCTCTTCCACCAAACCCTGCCGGCACTGGGCAGGCACCAGCAGCCAAAGACGACCCCTGTTGCTGGAAGCCGGTCAGTGCCACCTTCTCATCTCACAGAAGGGAAACTGAGTTCACTAGTAGAGCCGTCACCTGCCCACAGCCACCAGCCACCAGGCTTCCATGACAGCCAGGAAGAGCCTTCTGTTTCTGGTCTCTGTTCCGGGGCCGCTAACTCTCACTTTCTCTTTTCTTTCCCCATGACTTTGTCACTTTTCATTTTCCGGGGGGTGGCGGATCCCCTGGCCTGTCTTGTCATCTCCCCTGCCCCCCACCCTGACTCCTCCACCTGTCTGCTGGCCGGACCGGATCCGACGGCCCTCTTCAACTGCTGACGACATGGTCTCTGGCACCCCCAGCCGCTGGCGGAGCCGCTACTACGGAAAAGGACGCTATGGTCACCCTGACTTTAAGAGCTCCTGTCCAGTTCTGGAGGAATAGTGTGTTTCCATCACTTCTCTCATTTCCTGCCTGTGTGTGACTGTACCCATTGCATACCTGCGCTTCCCATTCTGTCGCTGCATGCCAGCTTCTCGCATCCATGCTTTCATTCCCATAATCCACAGTGACCTTTTGCAGCTGAAATGGGCACCAGCTAGGGCCACTGGGCTAGTGTTTCTCACAGAGGGGTGTGGCAGGCAGGGCCCCTCTCCACACCATGTGGGTGAGGGAGAATGAGCTCATTGAGCTAAGTCCCCCAAATCCCACTGCTGAGTGAAGTTCAGAGGAGGAATGAATGAGTTGTGGTAGCATGAGCCTATTACCCCAGCTTCCAGGAGGCTGAGGCAGAGGGATTTTAAATTTGAGTCTAGCCTGGGATACATAGTGAAGTCTCAGAAGTAAAAGCACCAATGGCAGCTGAGCACACACACTTTTAATTCCAGTTTCAGAGACAGAGGCAGGTGGATCTCAAGGCCAGCCTGGTCTATGTAGTAAGTGCCAGGAAAGACCCTGTCTCAATAAACAAACAAACAAACAAAAAGCATCAACAAATTGCTGGGGATGAGACTCCATGGTAGAACTTAGCATCTATGAGGCTTCAGCACTACCAATGTTAGTAACAGTAATAGTAATAATAAATACAGAGGGGAGGGGAAGCATCAGGGAGCAGAAGTGGTACTGCCTAGGGGGCCAGTTTAATTATCACAAGGAGCTGTGGGGTGCCTGTCACGGCCCCATGGTGACTTGGAAAAGCTCCCCCGTGCCCACACCACCTGTCAAAGTTGCCCCTCTGCCATCCCGAGGGGTGGAGTTGGGGATCCTATTCTCTGCAGGCAGCTCTGTCCCTGAGCAGCCGCTCTGGCCAGGTGCCGTGCCCTGGCTTCTTCAGGCTCAGGTTTTGACGCTGCTCTCTCTCTGTCTGTAGGTTGTAGGCCTGGCTGTCTTGCATGCCCCAGGCTTCCTTCCTCCTAACCGCCAGCTCCGCTCCGTGACTTCTAAGACTCCAAACGCCAGCAGGCACTAACCCAGGGGATGCCATCTCTGCTGCTCCAGTCTCCTCCCTCCAGGCTCCTTCTTGTGCTCTGTTTTTAACAACGGCCCCTCCCCTCCATACGGCCTGTGGGTGCCTGACTTGAGTCACTGCCGGGGGAGGATGGCACTAACAGGGTGACCCCTCAAGGCGGAAGAACGGCCTCCGTGGATGAGACGGTCTTTTTCTCTCCTGCTCTCCTAAGAGTGGCTCTTGCTTGTGTTCCTCTGGTCCCTAGCCCCTACTAACACCTTCACGAGCCCCTGCTGAGCATGCTCAGAGGATGGGAAGGAGCTTGACGGCCCTGGGACATTGTCCTGCAAGGGGTGTAGTGGTTCAGAGCTGCCCAAAGCAAGCACTGAGGTCAAGGGCCCTGTCTGGAGCCCTGTGTCTCTCTCATGAAGACAGAGGACAGTAGGCACACACCGAGGTCACGGGCCCTATCTGGAGCCCTGTGTCTCTCTCATGAAGACAGAGGACAGTAGGCACACACGCACGCACGCACCTGCTAGGGGTTACATGACCCTGGCCAGATCTCTGTTGGGCTCAGGATTGATTCTGCTCCCCGCAGTGGACCCCACTTGAACACCATTTCTGAAAGGAGTGTGTGCCATCAGTCCTGGTACAGGTCCTCAGGTCTCTCATCAGCTCCATATCCACAAGGAGCAGCCAGTGAGGGAACACCCTCCGTCCGAAAGTGGCTGCTGTTATGCTGGGTGCTGGCGAGCCAGGTGAACAGGCCGTGTCACTGTTCTCCAGGTAGGGACTGTGGCTGACGCCCAGGACTTAGGGGCCAGGAGCAGCTCTGCCAAGGCCATGGGCCGAGCAGTTGTCCTCACTCAGATCCTCTGCCAAGCATAGCCAGCGACATCTTAACTCTGGTCAAAACCAGCGGAGCCATAACCCATGTCTCTGCTCCTCTCCGCAGCATTAACAGCAGCAAAGTCATGCCCCGCTTTGAAAGGTTTGGCCTGGGCGCCCTGGAGTCCAGTAATCCAAAGATGTAGCCGGCCGTGCACATTCGTGCAGAGGGTGTCTTCCTTTCTGAAACATGATAACGAAACACACAAACCGCCACCGGGAGGACTCAGAAAAGCTTTGCATGACTCCTCCGTGAAGAATGTACATTACAGAGGGGCGCGGGGCTCAGGATCGGAGCCATACCCGCCTCTCCAGACGACACCACTACAGCCAGTGTTTACACAGAGGTTTCTGCCCCGCAAGCTTGGTGTTTTACAGTAGTTAATAATAACTCCGCAGAAGGGTGCTGCCACCTCAGAGCAAGAGAAATGCCCCCACGTTTCCTATTCTACGATTCTGCAGCAGCGAGGGACCCAGGGTTGAGCAAGAAGGAAGAAAAGTAGCATGAATGTTACTATTCTAGGAAAAGAGGACATGACAGAAGGCTTGCCCCGGCCTACGCTCTGGCTCAGACTCCCACTGGTCCCTTTGTTTGTCCTATAAGGAACACCAACCGTTACTTAACTTGCAGAGGAAACCCTGGCCAGGAACTCATCTGGACTATGGGGTCAGGAGTTCCTGAAGAGTTTGGATTTAGTTTCTGCTCTGCTCCGGGCTTGTTGTATTAAAAAAGTACAGACAGAATCTAGGTGGCTTCTAGACAGATCTGGTGGATCTTAGCTCAGCTTGTACTGCAGCGGGAGAAAACAGCCACACGTCTGTGGAGACATTCGCTGCTTCTCTGAGGCCTCCAGGCAGGCACGAAGGCTGTGGAACCCAGCCTTCATCATTACACACCCCCCCAGTGCCTCAGTTCACCCCCAAAGCCAAGAGCTAGCCCATCAGCTGCGTGTCCAGTGAGTCCTTGGTTGAGGAAGACGGTGAAGGTGGCAAATACAGCCTACGGTGACCCTAGCACTTTAAAACCCATGTCTGTCATGCCAGAAGGTTCCAGACATACCACCACTTCCACTTCCCCAGTCTCATTGAAGCCTTTTACCCCATTCTGACCCCTGTGTGTGCCCTGAGCTCAGATTGGGGCCTGAGGCTGTCCAGAGACTTGAGTGAGACGTACCTAGTAAGTCCCTATCCGTGAGCCTCAGACTTGTGCTTGTGTTCATTTCCGCAGGCAGGAGGGATTGGGGTGAGTCAGACGTGTTGCAGTCCTTGAGCAGAGGTTGAGCAGCATCCGACTCCACAACCAGAAGGGGGAAGAAATGGGCGTGGAGAAGTGGGTAGATTTTGGCCTACGGGCTTACATAGTCCCACTGTGGAGTGGCCATGTGGCTCCCCCTTAAACACCGACTAAGGCTCAGTTGTCAGAGCCTGCCCTAGCACCAGAGTCCAGTGCAGGTGTCTGAGAAGTTGGGGGACCCTCCCCACATCCACCCCAGCACAGCTGTTCATGCTACAGGAGAGCTGGGACTGTGGCATCTTGGCCCTGCCCCAGTGTGCGAAGGAGGAAGAGCTGCGAGCCTCTGTTCAGTTCTGCGTGGGTCATCTGTCCTCTGAAATGGGACCATCATGTCACTTCCACACCCCTTTGGCTTTCCACCCTAACCCTTGGTGTCACTTCCCTACTCTAAACCACAGAGTCTATAATTACTGCCTCTGTGGCAGTCTCATGGCTATCCCTTCCCAGAGGTCACAATGACTGAGCTTCTGGCCACTCTCCCACTTTGTGAGTGGTGTGGCATTGGCCTCCCCTCACGGGTAGAACATGAGTCATCAGGCTGGCAGCTGAGTCAGCCCTTTCAGTCATCCCTCAACACCAGACCACAGAGGGCATCACACACAGCCCACTGGGTCTCACCCTGTATCGTAGACATCTCAGGGCCAGAAACTCTGAGCCCTGCAGCGAATGTGATCTTGTGCACGTACTGGGGACCAGTAAGAGTAGCCATGGTCCCTGCTTTAAGGAGCTGACCATCTGCTGTGGGTCAGTATGCAGGGGACCTGACATCGTGGAACCTTTGGGCCACTGGTGAAGCTATCGTGCTGGAACCTTCCTCACTTCCTCTCCAAGGCCTGCTGCTGTTTAAGAGAGTCCCCCATCATGGTCCCTGTTTCCTTTTCTACTTAAGTTAATGTGAATTGAGGTTAGGAAAGTTTGCCTCCTCTGTGCTCTCCCTGTCTCCTGGGAAACACATGAAGGATGACAGATACTGTGAATTCAGCCCCAATAGCCACTGTGAAGGCAATGGAAAAAAAGGCATGAAGCCAGGCGGTGGTGGCACACGCCTTTAATCCCAGTACCCGGGAGGCAGAGGCAGGTGAATCTCTGTGAGTTTGAGGCCAGCTTGGTCTACAGAGCTAGTTCCAGGACAGGCTCCAGAGCTGCAGAGAAACCCTGTCTCAAAAAACCAAAAAAAAAAAAAAAAAAAAAAAAAAAAAAAA
>NW_026068174.1:4072856-4074760 GCF_014885135.2 Alexandromys fortis
AAAAAAATAAATAAAATAAAATCATTCCACCCCCCCCCCAGAAAAAAAAACTAGAAAATGTCCCATGAGTGGCTGGAGAGATGGCTCAGAGGTTAAGAGCACTGGCTGCTCTTCCGAAGGTCTGAGTTCAATTCCCAGCAACCACAAGGTGGCTCACAACCATCTGTAATGAGGTATGGGGCCCTTTTCTGGCATTCAGGCATATTTGCAGACAGAATATTGTGTACATAATAAATATTTTAAAAAAAGAAAATGTCCCATGATAAACATTAATGTGAAAATCTTCAAAATCATATGGCTTAGCAGGTAAAGGTGTTTGCTTTGCAACCCTGGTAACCTGAATTTGATTGTCAGAACTCTTGTATGTAAAAGTAGAGACAAAGAAACGACTCCACAGAATTTTCCTCTGGCTTCCACATGCACACCCCGTCCATGCAATGATAATGGTGGTGATGATGAGGATGATGGTGATGATGATGACAACGATGACAAATCCTTAATGAGATGCCAACTAATTTTTTTTTTTTTTGAGACAGGATTTCTCTGTACACAAGACTACTCTGTGTAGTCCTGGTTGTCTTGGAACTGGATCTTTGGCCCAGGCTAGCCTGAAACTCACAGAGATCCAGCTGCCTCTGCCTTCCAAGTGCTGGGATTAAAGGTGTGTGCCACCACTGCCTGGTGAGATGCCAACTAAATTTAGAATATTAAAAGATATTTTGCTAATCCTTAATTTGTTCCTGGAATGCAAGGATGGTTCAATGTCGGAACCCGATCCTGAGATTATAGGTCTGTGCCACCATGCCTGGCTACATCCCTTGAATTTTTTTCTCTGTGTGTAAGTATACGTGTATTTTCATGTGTTTATAGGTACACTATACAGAAGTCAGCCTCAGGTATCCTTCCTTATGAGATATTCATTTTGTTTTATGAGGCATGATCTCTTACTGGGACATGGGGCTTGCCAGCTGCAGAAACTGAGTTCTGATCCACCCTGCTCTGAACTGATACTTCCACTCTGGTGCCGAGTAGAGCAGGGACCCAATGCCTGCCCAGATTGTAAAGGTGCAAGCCAGACCCCTGCTGTCAGGATAGTGCAGCCAGCTGCAAATGCATGAGCTCTGCAGGAGCAGCTGGGCAGCCAAGTGACTGGTTGCTCTGAGAACTTCCTCTAAGCCATCCAGGTAGAGGTAATAGTTGATGATGGCCAGGGCAGTCACAGACTTAGGCATAAGGCTGCCCCGTTTGCCTCCTGATTATGCTGCTCACCACCTGCCCAGGGGTTCTCTGATTCTTGGGCTTGTCAATTATTGGACTCTACGGGGCTGCTGGGGGCTTCACTTGAAATGTGAAAAATCTCAAATGGAAAAACCTGTGCCCACCGCTGCTCAGACTGCAACCTGGCATCAGAACGACACTGGCTCCTTTCCTGGGGACAGCTACAGGACTCGCAGGGGGACTATAGGCCAGTGACGTGGAGGGAGCAGTTCCGGCAGGTGGCAGGCGAGGGCTTCAAGCAGGGCAGGTGTGACCTCTGTGTAAACACCAGTCTGCTGTCACTCTGCTCCCAGCAGAGATAAGAGCTCCACCTGGAGAGAAAGGCTCCGTAAGCCCCACCCCAGTGGCCAGGTCCTGTTCACAGGATTTACAGTTTGTAGATGTTTTACAGCTGGCCTGGGGCTCATTTGGTAGCGTGCTTGCCTGTCAAACATGAAGCCCTGGGTTTCATCCCTAGAATTAAATACACAGGTGCAGGTGGTGGTGCACCCACCCCTGTAATCTTAGCCCTCAGGAGGGGGAGGCAGAAGGATCAGAAACTTTCAGAGTTTGAGACCAGCCTGGGCTTCACGAGGCCGTGTGTGTGTGTGTGTGTGTGTGTGTGTGTGTGTGTGTGTGTGTGTGTG
>NW_026068174.1:4075516-4088750 GCF_014885135.2 Alexandromys fortis
TTTTTTTTTTTTTTTTTTTTTGTTTGTTTGTTTGTTTGTTTTTTTAAGATTAAAGAACTTATGTGGCCTTTCCGCTCGGCCGTTTCCCTGCACGGGAGGCAGCCATGGCGCCCAGCCGGAATGGCATGATCTTGAAGCTCCACTTTCACAAGGACTGGCAGCAGCGAGTGGACACTTGGTTCAACCAGCCGGCAGGCAAGATCCGCAGCGCAAGGCCCGGCAGGAGAAAGCGCGCCGCATTGCCCCGCGCCCCGCGCATCCGGACCCATCAGGCCCATCGTGAGGTGCCCCACAGTGTGCTACCACACCAAGGTCCGAGCTGGCAGGGGCTTCAGCCTGGAGGAACTCAGGGTGGCTGGTATCCATAAGAAGGTGGCTCGCACCATCGGCATCTCTGTGGACCCAAGGAGGCGAAACAAGTCCACCAAGTCTCTGCAGGCCAACGAGCAGCGCCTGAAGGAGTACCGCTCCAAGCTCATCCTCTTCCCCAGAAAGCCTTCCGCTCCAAAGAAGGGAGATAGTTTGGCTGAAGAACTTAAATTGGCCACTCAGCTAACAGGACCTGTGATGCCCATCCGGAATGTTTATAAAAAGGAGAAAGCCAGAGTCATCACAGAAGAAGAGAAGAACTTCAAGGCTTTTGCCAGTCTTCGCCAATGCCCGGCTCTTTGGCATTCGAGCAAAGAGGGCAAAGGAAGCTGCAGAGCAGGATGTTGAAAAGAAAAAGTGATGTGCTTTTGGAATATTGCAATAAATTTTCCATAAAGCAAAAAAAAAAAAGAACTTATGTGTATGAGTGTCTGCTTTCATGCATACATGTGCACCCCACATGTGTGCCCAGTGCCCAGGGAGGCCAGAGGAAGACAATAGATGCCCTGGAACTGGAGTTATGAGCCACTATGTGCGTCTAGGGACCGAACCCAGATCATCTATAAGAACAGTCAGTGCTCTTCTTAACAACTGAACCATCTCTCCAGCCCTCATTTTGGCTTTTGAGACAGGGTCTCATGTAGACAAGGCTAGCCTTGAACTCCTGATCCTCCTGCCTCCATTTCCCAAGTGCTGGGATTATAGGAATGCACCATCACACCAGGCTGTGCAGGTGCGTGTGTGTGCATGTGTGACACTGGAGACTGAACTCGGCCTCGCGTGTGCAAGTCAGGTTCTCCACCACTGACTTGTGCTCTGAACCCTAGTCGTGGTTCTTGTGGGTCTGTCAATCATGCGTCACGTTCCTCCGTTCCTCCATCCCCATGCTCCACCACAATAAGAATAACGTTATTTGGTCAGGTGGTGGTGGCTGTGAGTTTGAGGCCAGCCTGGGCTCAAGAGCTAGTTCCAGGACAGGCTCCAAAGCTACAGAGAAACCCTGACTCGAAAAAACAAACAAACAAACAAACAAAAAGAATAACATTATTTTTCTTTAAATTGATCTTTGCTTAAAACCTTGTTGCAGCCAGGTTTGGTGGCACACAGCTATCATCCCAGCACCTGGAAGGCTGAGGCAGGAGGACTGAGAGTTTGAAGCTAGTACAGACCTTGTCTCAAAATAAACAACCCTGACTCACTCTTTACAATATGCCTTTGGCTAACCTCAGAACCCTGTTCTAGTAACTCTGTAAGTCCCTCCCCAACTTCCTTCTTACTCACTTTTTTTTTCTTGAGACAAGATCTCAGGATGTAACCCTGGCTGGCCCTGAACTCACAGAGATCCACCTACTTCTGCTTTCTCAGTGCTGGGCTTAAAGATTTGTTCCCCCTCCCCCTCTGAGCTTATGTATTTATTTACTTACTTATTTTTGAGACAGGGTTCCATAGCAGCCCAGGGCAGCTACACTCCCCAAGTATTCAAGGCTAGTCTTGAACTCTTTGAATTCCTGATTTTCCTGCCTACACCTCCCAAGTGCCCATAGTATAAGTATCTATCACCACATCCACAAATATCAGTTCCAGACACTTGGCTTGCAAACACTTTTCAAGTGGCAGGCCAGAGGGACTGGCGTGGCTAGCCTTCTACCGATTATGTGGTTGTTTTGTACAAGCTTGGTTTTCGGGGGCTGGGGAAGGGGGGTGATCTTAGAAGAGTCCTGCAGATCTGAGCCTTAACCCACACACATACAAAGTTTATCTCATTAAGTTCCCATGCACATATACATATGTGACGTGGGCCTTCCTGTAGACGAGTGTGCTTCACAGAAATTACACCGCACAGTCCAGGCTCACTCCTGCCCAAAGCCAAGGGCACAGGTTTAAGATGCCTTTCTGGAATTTAGGTTTGTTTTGTTTTTCTTATTTAAAAATCTTTTGTTTTCTTTTTATCTCTTCTGTATTTACCTTTTAAACAGAATGGGACTGGGTATTGTACGCCCGTTCCCAAGCCTTGCTGAGTGACAAAACCTAGGGAAGCTTGGGGTTTTGTTTTTGGTTCTGCGTACTTTGGAAGACAAGCCACCTGGGGAATCCCTCCGTTGTTTTGGCTTGTATAGTTACTTCTAAGACTAATACATGCAGAATTAACTACAAGGGATGGAAAAGTTTAGGATGAAACTTGAGCCATCTTAATTTTTTTCCTTTTAAACCTGAAGTTGTATCTCAGAACATTTCCAAGTGACAAATTATTTGGTCTACTAAGGAATCCAGCGCAGCAGCTAAACACTTGAGACCACAAAGTTAGTAGCTACTTTTATGTCTTACAACAAACACACAAACAGAAAGAAATTTTATCTTCGCCTTAGTTTTCCTGCCACGCAAATGTTTTAAATATTAACAAAAATAAAAATATGGAACTCTTCATGAACTTGCATGTCATCCTTTTGCAGGGGCCATGCTAATCTCTGTGTCCTTTCAGTTTTAGTGTATGTGCTGTCCAAGTGGACACTTTAATTAAAATCTTGTATATTTGAGTATGTGTGCATGAATGTGTTTGTACATATATGTGAATGTGTTTATGTATGCATATGTTATGTGTTTATATGTGTGTGAATGCATATGTGTGCGCATATGCTTATGTGTGTGTTTATGTGTATGGATATTATGCATGCGTATATGTATGTGTGTGTGTTATGTGTGTATGTGTCAGGGGCCATGAGGGTTAAGGCAGGTGACATCTAGTGTTCGGATGTCAGCCCACCAGAGGAATGGTCCCCTGCTGGAGGTTAATCCTGTCCAGACAAGGTCTGCAGGGCCATCGGCTCTGGAAACTGCTGCTCACTTTGGCTAAGGTAACTTGGTATCTCCATTGTAGTGTGTAATCTCATGTGATATGTGTATGCAATCTCATGATTGCATCTCGATCTTATTGGCACATATATGTATGGGTGATCATGAGGATGGCCATTTCTATAGCTTTATGGTTTTGATATATAAAATACATACTGGGACATGTTTCCTAACTGGGTCTATTTGTTCCTCAAGGTCTGCGGACATGAAAAAGGCTGCCTTGATCTTTTGCTTGTTGGGCAACTTCCAGTCGGGACCTGTGGGGACTGTGGGACCTCCAGTCAGAGAATTTAGTCACTAGTCAAAAATCTTGGTTCCCATGGTCTAATCTCTGCTCCATTCCGAGATAAACATTATGAGCCAGCTCCCTGCAGTTATCCCCCATGGGGTGGGACATATGGTCAGGAAAGGAGTCTTTCACAGAAGTCACATTTGGAACCTTCAGAGATAAGGGGGGTATGGCATGTCCGAGCTTGTTTGACTCCTAGTCCTCCCTGATAAGGAGACTGGATGTCCCAAATTCTCCTGCAGCTGACCTGAGAAAATGCTAATCTCAGGGGACCCCCAGCTCTAACCCTAAAAGGGCCAATAAACCCCCTGCACCTACTCTTACCTCGATTTATTGATACAGGATTTTAACCTAGGAATGGAGTATAATGCAAGAACTCCCCTTCTCCCTCTTAGAATTTTAAGCCTCCTAAATCAACTTCTTTTGCCTCTTTGTGCTTCCCGGATGTCTTTTTAGCCATGTTTCTCTGGGGCCACAAAAAAAAAAGCTGACAGTGCCACTTAGAATAACTCTTATCTGCTTTATGACCCTGGGAAATTCTAACTTCATAACCTTGCGATTCCCAGAGCGTTTTGCTTTATATTTTTACCTCTTAAGTTCAGTAATTAAAATTTAAAACATAACTTTAGCCCTCCTCACATTCCTTCCTTGAGTTGTATCTTGAGCCAAACCTTGACTCTGTGGTGAGTACCTGTTTATGTCAGGATCTAATAACCATCACCGTGATGGCACCCAGGATAAGAATTTATGTGTCTAGTTAAGGCATTAACCATTTTGTCTCCCATGCCAGGGAGTTTACATTCCAGCCTGTTGAAGATAAGGGGTGACATACTCTCAGGAACTACTTCCTGCTGAAATCAGGACATTATTGTCGGGGCCCAGGAGAGCCAGGAGGGGACTGAAGCAGTTCAACATTCATCAGAAGTATCTGGTTCACTGGCCCGGCTGACCAGATAGGGAGCAATGACATCACTTTTTTTTTTTTCATGAATTTGCATGTCATCCTTGCACAAGGGCCATGCTAATCTTCTCTGTATTGTTCTAATTTTAGTATATGTGCCGCCAAAGCGAACACCTTAATTAAAACCTTGCACACTTGTACATGTATGTGTGCATGCATATATGTTCTGTGTGGACTGGTTCACATCAGTTTTGAGCAAGTTCAGGGCTCTCGGCCATTTGGAACAGTTTGTAGTCAGCACGGATCCTTGGATAGTGTCTGTCAGCCAAATAGAAATCTGCTGAGACCGATTTAGAACGGGGACAGAAGTTAAAGTTTAGGAATGTTAAGAAAATGCTTACCAGGCAGTGGTGGCGCACGCAAGCCCTTAATCCCAGCTCTTGGGAGGCAGAGGCAGGTGGATCTCTGTGAGTTCAAGGCCAGCCTGATCTACAAGAGCTAGTTCCGGGACAGGCACCTGGAACCTGTCTCAAAAAAGAAAGGAAAAAAAAAGGAAATTCTTATATTTGGAACTTTCAGGTCTATTATCCTGGTAGTTGGGGGAAGGGAGGAGGCCCAATACTAGGGCAAAAAGAGAGAGAACAGTCATTGCAAAGCAAGTTCTTTTAAAGAAAGGAACAGTAAAAAGTTGCATCTGTTTATCTTATTAAATCATTAATTAAAAAATTTATTCTTTAATATGAAGCCTGTTAGCAAGGCAAACCTGTCTTCCTTTCTCAACAGGAGACCTAGTAGCTCTAGAAAAAGCAAGTCCTGATGTTTGCATATGAAATGAACTAACAAGGTGCCTGCAGCCTTGGGGAGCTGTTAAATGATGAATCTACAGTTAGCCTAGCCATCAATGCCCTTGGAGATCTGAGGATAAATTTTACCAGGAGGTATAATCCAAATAGTCTGTATATCAATTAAATGACAGAGACTTGCCCACTGTCTAAGTGGTTTCTCTAGGCTCTGGTGGTCTTGATTGGGGGCAGTGGTCAGTCTCTGGCTGGCATGTAGGACATTTAATCTTCAGCCGCCACACACAGCAACACAGCCTTCTGCTACCAGACTTAGGTCTGAGAAATTTTCCTGTAGAGGAGGAACTTGGGGGACTGACCTTACATTGAACAGGCATGGTAGTCACCCCCAAAGCATGAAATATTAAGAAAAAGTTACAGCAATTAGAAGGGTTGCAGAATTATACCTTGCAGGATTTGGTTAAGGAAGCAGAGAAAGTGTTTCATAAGCGAGAGACGGAGGAAGAGAGGAAAAGAAGAGGAGAGAGAGAGAGAGGGGGGGCAGGGGGCAGAGGAAAGAGAGGACAGGAGGGATCATAGACAAAAGAGAAATTTGACTAGAATTTTAGCCGCAGTGGTAGGAGAGCAAGGAAAGACAGGACCTAGACAGATAGGGAACCTGGGCAACAGAAGACCAAAGCTGAATGAAGACAGGCAGAGGCACCCTTGGACAAAGACCAATGTACTTATTGCAAAGAAAAAGGACATTGGGCAAGAGAATGCCCAAAGAAGAAAGGAAGGGCTTCTAAGGTACTGGCCCTAGAAGAAGATGATTAAAGGGGACGAGGTTCAGACCCCCTCCCCAAGTCTAGGGTAACCCTGACTGTGGAGGGGATCCCTATGGATTTTCTAGTGGACACAGGGGCTGAGCACTCTGTGCTGAAACAACCATTGTGGAAGCTAAAGAATACAAAGACTATAGTAATTGGAGCAACTGGACGGAAACAGTATCTGTGGACCACCTTACGAACTGTAGATTTGGGGCGAGGACAAGTGACTAATTCCTTCCTGGTTATCCCTGAGTGTCCCCCACCTTTATTATAAAGAGACTTGTTAACAAGGTTTAAGGCCCAGATCAGGTTTACTCGAACTGGGCAGGAGGTGATCAAAGCCTTTTGTTGACCAAACGAGTGACCTTCACTCCCCCTGCTGTCCTCAATCCCGCTACCCTACTGCCCGAGACTGATGACTCCTCACCTACCCATCACTGCACTGACATTTTGGCAAAAGAAGCTGGTACCCGAAATGATCTGAAGGATCAGCTTTGGCCTGGGAGTCCCAGCTGGTATACGGACGGCAGCAGTTTCGTGGTTGAAGGTAAGCAGAAGACGGAGGCAGCAGTGGTGGACGGGAAGCAAGTAATCTGGACCAGCAGCCTCCCTGAAGGGACATCGGTCCAGAAAGCCAAACTTGTGGCTTTGATACCAGCTCTACAGATGGCAGAGGGGAAGTCTATCAACACCTACACTGACAGCAGGTATGCTTTTGCCACTGTCCATATACATGGAGCAATATACAGACAAAGAGGACTGTTGGCATCTGCAGGAAAAGACATAAAAAATAAAGAAGAAATTTTGAGCCTCCCCAAGGCTATACATTTGCCAAAAAAGGTAGCCAGCATACATTGTCCAGGACACCAAAAAGCTCGAGATGCTGTGGCTAAGGGAAATCGGATGGCAGACCTAACCAGGTGGGTGGACAACATCCCGCTTCTTGTCTTGAAAAGGGGAGTATTTGGGTTCCCTCAAACCCATCCACATCCCAGATGGGGATCCCACAGAACAGAAACAGGCTATGATTTACCAGAGGAGGCCTCCAGAGATACTTGCTGCTTTTCTCAGCATGGCAGTTCAAAGTCCACGAAACCAAAGGTGTGCCTAGGAGCCTTGGAATGTCTCAAGGCACGCGCGTTCTGATGCAACCCTTCAGCCTTGGAACCCTGTAGTGAAGGTCCAACTTGAGAATTTGAGTGTGTGGTCTGATCTCATTGGGGGCCTCCAGAAAATGTTAATTCCACCAGGGGAGAATAAGACCACTACCACAATTTCTGGGCCAGTCTGGAGCTTTATTAAATATTGGCCAGGATGATGGACACTGTATTCATACTTGGGTGCTTACACAGGCAAACCCTACAGGGCTAAGTCCTTCCCACTGTCATCCAATCAGGGGCAAGCATACATCCTGTCGTACTTCCTGCCTACATAATTCCCACCTACATGTGATCAAGTATGCCCTATGCAGTTAGGGCAACCAACCTTGTTAACAGAAGTAAAAACCTGAGACTTGTTATCTTACAGGAGTAATAGCCCCCAGCATTCCAGGAAGTTATCTGTCCTTGGGCAGGTGGAGCTTACAAGTTTAGAGGCATTTTTGTTTTATAAATCTTATATACATAGTACTTAAAACATAACTTCAGCCCTCACAGTGTATATATGCATGTGTATATATATTTATGTATATGTGTATTGTTATGTGTGCATATGTGTGTATGTATGTGTGTATATGTATGACTGTATATATCTATGTGTGTATATGTATGCATGTGTATTGTGTGTGTGTTTGTGTGTATCTGTGTATATATAACCTCAGATATCATTCTTTGATAGAGGAAGGACATTGGTTAATTATAATAAAGAAACTGCCTTGGCCCATTTTACTGGTTAGAACATAGGTGGGTGGAGTAAACAGAGAGAATGCTGGGAGAAAGAAGCTGAGTCAGAGAGTCACCATGGTTCTCCCACTCCAGACAGACGCAGGTTAAGATTCTCCCTGGTAAGCCACCTCGTGGGCTACACAGAATACTAGAAATGGGTTAGAACAATATGTAAGAGCTAACCAACGAGAAACTGGAACTAGCCAGGCCAGGCAGTGTTTGAAAGAATACAGTTTCCGTGTAATTATTTCTGGGCATAAGCTAGCCATGCGGGCGGCCGGGTGCCGGGGACGCAGCCCTGCATCTCCTATTTCAACAATTCTTCACCTTCTACCTTGTTTGACACAGATCTCTTTGTTGGCTTTTTGCTGCACACACCAGGACAGCTGGTCTCTGCACTCCTGGGAACTCTCCTGTCTTCACTTTGCAACTACCCATAGGAGTGTTGCAATTACAGATGCTCATGATACAGTTCTGGCTTTACCTGGGTTCTTGGGATTCAAACTCAGATCCTCACGACTAAGTGACCTTTTGATCTGTCTCCCCAGATTGCCCTTGTTCCTTAAAGGGAAGACTATTACCTGGGAATAGTAGTGCACACCCATAATTTTAGAACTTTGGAATAAAGTTTGGAGGATCATTGGGAGTTTGAGGATAGCCTGGGCTATACTGCAAGTTCAACACTAGTCGTGGCTATATAGTGAGAGACCCTGAATCAAAGCAAAACCACACGAAACAAGTCCACAAGGAATATCTAGGGCGTACTTGCTTGGGTCTATATTGGTAGCATCTGGATGCTGTCTAGAGCGTCTGTTCCCCCACTCTCATGCATCCGCATTGATACCCCAGGACCACACACACCCATATGGGATTGGTCAGTTACAGTCAATAGCGTGTACTTAGAGGACTCTGGGTCCATGTGGCTGCCAGGCAGACTGGATATCTGCCAGGATCCGGTTTCATATCTCATGTGATATCTCTGTGCAATTAATATTCTACCATGCCCTTCTCCCCTGCAGCAGTGCTTACCAGCTCCACACACCTGTAAACAGCACCTTTTCCCAGCACAGAAACACCTCAATGCCCAGGACTCCCTAGGACACAGCACAGTGTACAATCTCAACCTCTCCAGCCTCCTCCAGTTTGTCCCACCCGTTCAACCCTTCCTCTGTGTCACCTCAATCTCTCTAAAGTAAACATACCTCTTCTTTCTTTGCTGACTATTCATGACTGCTTGTAACTCCTTAGCTGGGACCTTGGGGCTGCTAGACTGACTCTGGATCTTCTCCAGCTTATCTGGCTGTGCACTTTGTTCTCCATGCAGTCCCCGAGAGCCACCTCGCTGCTTGGGGACATACATGTGCATTCACATGTGAAAGGCAGAGCCCCTCTGCTCATCCTTCTAATGTGTTGCCCAAGGCCCAGCTCAGACCCAGCCCCTCCCAGAAGTCCACCCTGACCTTATCATCCTGGCAGGATCAGGAGAAACAGAAGGCAACACCTGCAGCAGGTTCATTTTGCCGGCCCGCACCCTGACAGCCGTTAGTTCATTAACCCCCAGTCCTCTTAGGAAGTAGACCTGCCACCAGCTTCAGTTTACAGTGTGGAAACTGAGGCCTGAGAGTAGACCTCCCTCGCCTGGTTTCACCTAGCTGCTATAGCCATACATGCAGACAGGCCTTCCTCACACCTGGCTGAGTTGAACTCACTTCCTTCACGGGAGGTTTCCAGGTAGCAACTCACACAGCCACCAACCCTAATGGCTCTAATTGTTTTGATATCCTTTGGAAGCAAAGGGTAGCAGGGTTCCCTTAACCTAAGGGGTGGGGGGAACCACACTCCTCTCCTGGCATGCACAGGTGCTCTGGAGAGCCTTAGGACTTATCGGCTTCTTTGCAGACTTTCTCTTTCCTCAAGCCGAGAATCCTCAGGGGTCAGATAGACCCCTCGAGGGCTTGTGAGACTCAGGAGCTGGCCTTCTTCCTGACCTGGCAGCCTGTGCGGCCACTCATTTTCTTTAAGAAGCACCCGAATTGTGTAACCTTAGGGGAACAATGGCTGGAAACTGCCTATTTCTAGCCACACCCTCCAACCACACAGCCCTATGGAAACTGCAGGCTCACTCTCTTTGGAACTTCACAAAGCTAACTACCCCTCCCTAGCCACAACTAGTGTATTTGCTTAAGACTTATTAGAGCCCGAAGGTGGGGGCTGCTGATATCTGTTGCCTCCACCCTCTCTCTGTTTCTGGAAACCCGCTGCTGTCTTGAAGCAGCTCTGGGTAGCATTAGATCTCCCCCTCCCACCACTCAGCTCCCCAGGCCTGTGTCTGTAGGAGGGAGAGTTAGGAACGTATCCAAGGGCAGGTTGGGACCTCCCAAGCCCTTGTCCCTGTTCTGCCTCATAAAGGGATCCTGGATTCCTTCTTTATACCCTTCAGATGTGTGCTTCACACCTGGTCAGTTTCAGTTGCCCTAGGTGAGAAGCATGAATCAGCAGCTGCTCAGAGCCGGAAGGGAGGACCTGGAGGTACTGGTGTCTCAGGCTCTGTGTCCCGGAGTCCCGCCCACAAAACACTGCTGCCCTTTGATTTCCCTGTACTTTAGCCCATGAGAGCTCACATGAGACACTGCCCTGTGATTACAAAACATAAATGTAAACACTAGAAGAGGCAGTAGCTGGGAGGCTGAAGCAGGGGGATTGCTGTGAGTATGAGGCCCGCCTGGGCTACAGAGTGATTCTCTGTCCCTGTAAATGAAAAGCAAACAAACCAAAAGCTAGAAGAGGAGCTTCCTTCTGTGGGACGATGGGAAGGTGTGTGTCCTGTCCTGGTGATGCAGCTCACCTTCTGAGTCTATTAACCTCCCTGGAGCCTCTTTCCCTGTCTGTCAGCCGCAAGGGATCTGGCCTCTGGTCCCTCCCTAGGATGCTCTCTGGGGAGTATGGTCACTCTCTTCCCTAATGGCCCCAAGGAGATGAGAATCAAGAGATCCTGGAGGAACTCATCTGAGATGGAGGGTGACACTGAGGACGATGACAGCTCAAGATTTGCGAGAGCCAAAGTTAAGTTTTAAGTTTTAATGACTGTGCCTAAGAGATTGCAAAACAAGAATGCTCTAACCTGTAAGCCCCTAGCCCAAGGTCGGATACTTCCTGAGATGCTGGAGGCTGTTGTTCATAAGACAACAAGTCACATGTTTTTACTTCTCAGCTTTTTTTTTTTTTTTTTTGTTTTTTTTTTTTTTTTTTTTTTTGGTTTTTTTCGAGACAGGGTTTCTCTGTGGTTTTGGAGCCTGTCCTGGAACTAGCTGGTCTCGAACTCACAGAGATCCACCTGCCTCTGCCTCCCAAGTGCTGGGATATGTTTTTACTTCTCTAAACAAGTTTGTTGACCTAACTGTTGGCCTTGACACAGCATCTCAAATCCACCAGGCTGTGTGACCAAAGGCACGCTACCTCATAAAATGACACAGGGCTACATGACAAAAAGCCTGCTACCTCTTCTCCTTCGTTCTCCTCCTAGCCAACCAGACAGCCATCCCAACTCTCTCTAGGAAAGGGACACCTCCTTTCTCCTTTTCCAGAGTCCTTAAAAAGGCCATGTGCCAGTCGGTCATTGCTATCTCTGTGAGATCCAGAAACAACCAACCCCTTGTCCCTCTGAATAATAAAATATCTCCTTTGTGCTGAGAATTTGGTGTCTGGGTGTGTTTTGTGCCAACTCTGAGGCCCCTTCACCAACTGCACTGGATGTGTTTGACCCCATATAGATGGGAGATACATAGGCAGGAAGTGTGTCCAGATACATGCTTGCCTCTGTTTGAACAAAGTCTGAAAGTGTATAACCTTGTAGCCTTGCCTTTATAAACATTTGGTTGTAGCTTGTGGCCATGTTCTGGGAACTCCAGAATAGACCTTGACAAAGTCCATCATCCTGGCTAGTATTTAACTAAAGCTTGCTTCAAGTTTGGCTCAAAGTTGTGGTAGTGGTCTTACTCGCTCACAGTGGGATTAGCGTTTTCTGGAGGCCCCAGCGAGATTCAGACCACCCATCCAAATTCTAAAGCCAGACCTACACTCCTGAACTCCAGGGCTAAAGGGCTGTCTCAGGAGGCATCTTCTTGAGAGGTTTCAGGGCTCTGAGGCCTGCCTTCAGTTTTGTGAACTATTGGAGTAAATTAACTGCTGAGTAAAGCAACAGGCATCTACAGAGGCTTCCTGGTAAGTCATAGTCTGTTTCTGTTCTGTGGGATCCTGATCTGGGACATCCTTGATGGGGCCCCACATACTCTCCCATCCAAAGCAGGAAGCAAGATGTCACTCACCCATCTGGTTCTGGTTGTTTAAAAGTTTTTTTTCTGTCTGTTTTGTGTGTATATGTGTGTCTGTGTTTTCTGGCATCTTTGTAACTTTTATTGTAAACATGGATCCAAGACAGATATGGGTCTGACTTTCTGTGTTCTGTGTTTATTGGCTTTGTTTGGCTGTCTCTGCCTATAGCCACCACTTTTTAATGGCCAGGGCTCAGAATTGATTTCTGAGCTTTCTGGTCACTGGGTTCAGTTTAGCAGGAATTCAAATGTCTTTTGGGTGTGGATAATATTAAAGTTGCTTTATGCAGCTCTACTTTATTGAAAATCTAGCTCTGAAATTAGGTTATGATTTTCCCTTTTCTAGACAAGTCTTCTCTACATTCTGTGTCAGGCAAGCCACCTGACTCTGCTAGGGAGAGGAGAGCAAAGCTGAACAGCCCAAACATTTAGAATATTGGTACATGAACTTTCTGTATGTCAAGATTTGTAAGTTTATGGGTGCAATATGAAAGGACTGGGAAAGTAAAGTTGTCAGTCTCCCTAGTATTATATTCATGACTAAAAGTTTTATTTTGATACTAAAAGAGCTTTAATTCAGAAATTATTATTTTGTTTAAGGCTAAACCTAATGGGGATAAAGCTATAAAATTCAGATCTTATAAAAGCTATTAACTTACTGTAAACTGTTAAATATGATTAAGACATGCAAGTTATTGATCAGTCACCTTACAAATGATCAAATTCTTTTTTCTTTTCTTTTTTTTTTCTTTTGAGACAAGGTTTCTCTGTTCCTGTATTTTCATACATACTAAAACAAGTACTAAGACAAGCAAAGCTTGATTAGCTCAGATTTACTTAATAGATTATGGTCCTCAAACTCTTCAGAGATCTGCTGAATATGGAATTTGAAATGTTTAATGGAAGAATTTTTTTTTCTTTTTTTTTGGTTTTTCGAGACAGGGTTTCTCTGTGGTTTTGGAGCCTGTCCTGGAACTAGCTTTTGTAGACCAGGCTGGTCTC
>NW_026068174.1:4092871-4096113 GCF_014885135.2 Alexandromys fortis
GTGGTAAGACAGAAATGCCCCTCCTAGTGCGGACCCAAAGGTCTCCAAAGAGGATAGATGAGGCACCAATGACTCCCACCTGGATTGTGGTAATGTTAACCACTGGGCATAACTCTAATGCCTCGCCCATCCCAGGACCCTGCCCAACATGTGAACAAGCAGGACACTAGAGAGTTGATTGCCTACACAAGGTAAGGTTGCCCCCCCCCACCACAAGTTCCTCCAGTACAGGCAAGCCTCTCAGATCTTCTGGGCCTGGTGGCTGAACACTGATACTGCCCTGGGACCTCTGCCACCAATGAAGTCATCAAGTCCGTGGGAACCTAGGGTAACCATCTAAGTAGCAGATAAATCTCTGCCATTTTCACTGATACAGAGGCCATTTGGGTTATACTTGCTGGTAAAAATGTATCCTTCTCAGATCTCTGAGGGCATTGAAGGCTAGGCTAACTGTAGCTTTGTCATGTAACAGCAGCAGGCAACCAGCTCCCCCTTCAAGGCTGCAGCCACCACGTTAGTTCATTTCATATGTAAAAATCAGGACTTGCTTTTTCTAGAGCTACGAAGTCTCCTGCTAAGAAAGGCAGGCAGGTTTCTCTTGCTAACAGGCTTCATATTAAAAGGATAAGCAGGTTTCAGATAGAACTTTTTACCATTCCTTTATGTAAGGGGACTTGATTTGCAATGACCGCTCTCAGTAATCAAACACTTTAGTCTTACGGTAAATGATTAAATGGAAAGAAAATGATTTAAAGTCTGTGCAAGTTCTAAGGGTCTAAGACAGTGTCCCAAGATCTATTAAAGATGTGAGGATATGAAAGCGTGTGTCCTGAGGGACTAAGAAAATGACTTAAGATACGTAAGTACAAGTCCTAAGGGTATAGGAAAGTAACGTAGGGGCTGTGAAAAGTGGGAAATGTCTCAGATTTCTTTTCCCCTTCTTTTCTGTTTGCAGTAGCCCAAAAGAACGTGATTTTGGGCTGCTTGCAGGGTTCAGGGAAAAACAACTCCACAGAGTAGTGAACTTAGGACTTCTTTATCTGAGGGACTTCATAGGAAAGAATGGGCCAAGCATACGCTTTCGTTGAATGGGAGCACTCTTTACTTTCTCATGATGGAATCTGCCAGTTTCTGCCATATTGAATTCTGCCAATGTCTCTCATTCTGCTGATCTCTGCTGATTTTCTGCCAGCTTCTGCTACTTTCTTCTAGTTTTCTGCTTAATTTCTGCTAGCTCTCTTTGTTCTACACGGCTTATAAAGACCCAGAAAATCTTTTAGACATCACATCACATACCATTTCTCCAGCAAATGATAAGAAACAGAGTCATTCCAACAGCTCACAGTGCAATAAATCCAAAGAGGAAGAAAAGAGAACCTTGCCTCCCTGCCTAGTGGGCTGCAAACCGCAGCAACAAAGGAAGAAGTCTTTTTTGTTGCCCTATCTCTAGAGATAGCCTTGTAGAGCTAAACTAATAAGAGAAATATGGAAACTGTGTGTTATATCCTATACTTCTGAGTGTATAAAACATCTTAAACACTTTGTGGTTAGTGATCCTAACGGCGGGACTTTCTTGGACTGGAGACTTGTTGATTATGAAGAGAGAAGTGTCCTAGAGATTTTGCAGGAGTTGCAGGGCAGGGGGTGGAGCATGGCAGATGAGCTACCTAGCCCTCTCTAAGGCACAGTGACATTAAGAGAATTTTAAATCTCAAATATGTTTTTCTGTCCTGTGTGTAACCTTGACCACAAACCTCTTTCTTGGGGCTATGGAGTTAGTTTATGTTTTGTAGCTAGCCCTGGCCAGTCAGGGAATCTCATCCCGTGGTGTTTGAAAAAAGACCGTAAAATTGAGGTTAGGAATCCATGCAAAGCATTAATTACTGTCCCCAGGACCACAACTAGGTTACTAAGCACTATTTACCTTGGCTCAACAAATTACACAGCTGGCCACATGTCCTTGTAAATAAGATTAATACAATTAAAAAATGACTGTATTTCTCTGGTAATAGTTTATCTTAAAATCCATTTGGCAAATGCTTGGTTTGATCTAAGAGCTACTTTAAAGTTTTGTATCAGATGATAGTACATGGCTATCTCGGCAGCTGGGAAAAATACAGCTGTTTTCTCAAGCTATGCTCTAAGACAGATCTTAATGGAAACTTACAACACTTGACTTGGGCAGCATCTCTTTATATTTGTTCATCAAAACTCTGTATAGGCTAACATTAATACCAGTTAGACAATCAGCTAAGAAGAGTCATCTTCTTGACAATCCACAGATAAACATGCCCAGTAGATCGGGAAGGTGTTCACAAGATGCAAACACACGTTATAAACAGGCTGTGAAGGATGCAGTGAGCACATGTGTACGCTTGTGGGCAGAAGCAACAGATGTTCCAGAATCTATAGATCTCATGGACTTTGCAAAACACGTTCCCTTCATCAGAAGTTAATTCCAATGGGTTGGCACCTTGAATATGAATTATGTTTCATAATAAATAATAAAGGTTCTCAGCAGCTATCGTTATACTAGGATTTCAAAAGTTCAGAGTTTCACCGCTGATCAGTGGAGTTCTGGTAAGCTGGCAGAGCACTGACTACTGACTATTCAGACACAGGCTCAAGATTTTACATTTCCTTTAGTTGTCTTCAAAGTATAGACTTAAAGATGCTTCTCATTAGGCTAAGAACATCCGTCCATCCATATATCTGATTCTCTCACTAGAGGAAAAAAATACACATGTTTTTTAACCTGAAGCCATAGCTTTTGTTATGACTCAAAGTGTGTGTATACTCTTGATGTTTTATAGACATACATTAGCGATTTTCTCTACGGTATGGATTTCAGTACCTATTACAAACAATGGTAATGCTAATATATCTAAAACTTTTTTCTCTTTTTGTAGATGAAAAAAAATCATGTAAGCTTCAGGGAAATGAGGGAGTCATAAGACTTGGATCCACCTCTCACAGGTCAAATGGACTCCAGACAAGCACAGCCTAAGTATCCTCAACTGTCTACCCTGATATATCTCTCTCTCTCTCTCTCTCTCTCTCTCTCTCTCTCTCTCTCTCTCTTCCCTGGTCTTGGGACTCTTCCCCTCCTCAGCTACCAGGATATTGGGCCTGAAGTTTCCAAATGTAAGATTTTCCTTTAAGTTTCTAAACTTTAACGTCTATCCCTAGTCTATATGCATCTCAGCAGATTTCCACTTGACTGACAGACACCAACCAAGCAT
>NW_026068174.1:4097158-4132652 GCF_014885135.2 Alexandromys fortis
ACAAGTACCCACCAGAGTCAAGGATTTGACTCAGGATACAACTCAAGGGAGGACTATGAGAGCCAAAGTTATACCTTAAGTTTAAATGACTGTGCCTAAGAAATCCACAAAACAAGAATGCCTCTAACCTGTAAGCCCCTTGCCCGAGGACAGACACTTCCGGAGATGCTGGAGGCGGTTGTTCATACAAGATAACAAGCCGTATATTTTTACTTCCCTAAACAAGTTTGGTTGACTGAACTGCACAAGATGTGCTTGGTCGCACGTAGGCAGGAGGTATGTGGACAGAAAGTATGTCAGGATGTATGGCTGTTCCTGATTGGACGAAGGTGAGAAGGATGTGACCTTGTGGCTCCGCCTCTATAAGCACCTGACCAATGTAGTTCATGGCCATTTTCTGGGAACTCAGGAATGAACCTGACCAGAGTCCATCAGCCTGGCCAGGATTTAACTAGAGCGTGTTCAAATTTGGCTCAAAATTGGTAGTAGTGGTCTTATTTTCCCATGGTATTAAAAGTTTCTTGCTGTCTCTGCTCATAAACTACGGAGGCCAAAAACCGCAGGCCCATTTCCACCTTGTCTGTCGGTCAGAGAGTCTGGAGACTGACAGGCATAACTGTACCTCCTAATTCAGGAGGTGGTTGCCTGGCTCTTCTGAAATTAAGATAGCTCAGTGTCATCCTGACGGGTGATGGGTGTTCAGAATATGTAAATTACTTCTGCCCCTTCTATTGTCATTACGGAAGGGCGGGCGAGCATCAGTGTGTAAGACAGAGCACTTTAGCAACCAGGATGACAAAATGCTAAGGATTTGATGTCTCAGAGTGATAAGGCCGTTGACTGTGTGAGTTATCCTTTGTATCATGGTAATAAAGTCTTTTATTACCTTCTTCCCCAGTTTACATTGGGTATAAAAACTGTGGAAAAATAAACACAGGTGAATTTCAGGATATCAGTAATCCCTGGAATACCCTCCTGGTACTGTCTTATGGATTCTGTCTTGTTATTCTATGCGTCTTCATATCCTTTACTTATATTTCTTCAATTCCCACGTCCCTACCCTGGCAAGAAGTATTTTTGTCGAGGCTGGTCCTCAACAATATACATGAGTTTTGCCTTTTTTGTGTTGATGGAGGGTGGGGGCAAGTGTATACCTTAGAGCTGGAGAGATGGTTCAGCAGTTAAAAGAACTTGCTGCTCTTGCAGAGAACCTGGGTTTGACTCCAGCACCCACATAGTTACTCACAAAGGCCTGTAACTCAAGTTCCAGAATATACGGTACCCCTTCTGGTTGGTCCCCATGGGCTCTGCATAAACAATTGCAATTGCATACATACACACAAAATACAAACACATAAACGTAAAAATAAAAAAATCCTTCTAAAATTTAAAATAGGCAGGAGTTGAATGCCTCGTTTTCTCTTTTTAAAGCTTCATTGCACTTTAGGCGTGCAAACTCACTAGTGTGGTGACTCACACCTGTAATCACAACACTGGGAGGCGTTGGGAATTTATGGCTACATACAGAGTCAAAGCCATCTTAGATCACATGAGACCCTGTCTTCAAAGCAAAACAAAGACAAGAGGTAAAGAAAAGCACAGAACTGAAGCTGTAGCTTTTGTCTGCCTATTTTGGTAGGGCTGGGATAGGGCCCAGGGCTACCTCTAGCTAGGCAAGCCACTAGCCACATCCCCAGAGAAAGAGCATATTCTGGGTGAGTTTTTGTGTCTGTGTCTACAGTGCCTTTCTCAATATTGAGACCCATCGCCCCACAAGGGTCCCTTGTGCCACTTCTCAGTCAGCTTTCCTTCTTCCCAGTTACCAGTGCTCAACATCGCTCATGGCAGGACCCAGAAGAGTCCACAACCGAGGGCACCAGGATGCTTGCTCCCCTGAATTCCATCCCTGGGATCCACATGATAGAAGGAAAGAACTACCACAAATTGTCCTATACCCCCACATGCATGCTGTGGCCTGAGAATGCCCTCATGCAAAAAGATAAATTAATACATTTTTAAAGAATCCAGAATATAAGTCTCTGCAATTTTTACATTGATAGAAAATACAGTTGACTAGTAGTCGACAAACTCTTAAAGTAACATTTTTTTTTTTTATTAAATAGCAAACCATTGTATCTATCGCCTATCTTCAAGTTGAAGCTGAGGCAACTTAAAATAAAAGACTTCTGCCCTTGCTTTGAAATGTAAGTTGAGGACAGATCCTATTAGAAAATCTGTATTGAGAGCCGCTTGACATGCTAAACCTGCATATTGCTTAAAGATGAAGGCTCTTAAATACTGTATGGAGAAGGTTCAATTTTAGTCCGTTTAGTTGCCAAATAATGAAAAGTTGGGGGCTGACAAGCTCAGTGTAGAAGCGTTTTCAGTGCAAGTCTGATGCCTGAGTTCTATTCCTGGACCCCACAATGGAAGCCAAGTACTTGTATCAGCTGATGACATGATTACTCCAAGGTACGGTCAAGGGGAAGGTTTTTTATCGTAGATCAGAGAGAGAGAGAGAGAGAGAGCAGGCAGAGGCAGCTGGAGGAGTACAGAGCAAAGAGAAAGAAGTAGATTGAACGTGGCTAGTAGACTGGGCGTGACCAGGGCTGTCTGTGAAGGAGGGGATAACAGTAGCTTATAGAGAGTAGAAAGAACGGTGAGAAAAGCAGGAGAGAGAGAGGACATAGAGAATACAAGGTCATTAGAAGAATGAGGATCTAGGGGGAGGGAAGCCCTTGAGCTGGAGGGAGCTTCGGGCAGGGAGGGGATCAGAAGGCTAGCAGGCTAGCACGGACTTTGAAATGTGGACTAGGTGCTTGGATACTGAGGGAGCCTGAAGGCCAGCATGGACTTTGACACACTGATAGGCACCGCAGGCATATGTTAATTCGAGAGCTTATGTCCCCTTTGGCCAGAAATAAGGGAAATGGCTCCTTTTGGCAAATGGGAACTAATTTCACAGGTTTCTGAGGGATGCTGGCTTTTATCTAACCGGCAGAAACCCTCCTGTTGTGGAGGTCAAGCTCATTTCTGGACATTTGAACTGCCTTTGGAGTTTGGGAAACTGGAGTTTCCTTTTGGTCCTGAGAGTGCTGACTCCCCAAAACTGCTGTCTGACTTCATCACGCACACAGTGGTGCCAGAGTACCCCCCTCCAATAATACTACTGTTATGGTAAAAATAAAACGCCACAGGTCCCCAAGTGGTGGCAGCAAGCAGCGGGCCATGAGACCACCACAGGCCGTGAAGGCAACTGGTACCAGGCAGGAAGTCATGTGGCGGGTGAGAAACCTATTAGACATGCCATGCAGAGAAAAAGGGTATTTATTTAGTGGGTTATGGAGGGGAAAGGGAAAGGGGGAAGAGGAGAAGGGGGAAGAGCAGAGAGAAGCAGAGAGAGAGAGAGAAAGAGAAATAGAGGGGGAGGAAGGGGGGAGAAGGGAGAGAGGCAGAAGCGGCCTCTTCAGGAGAGAACCAGAAAGGAAGGAACTCAGGCTGGAAGTGGAAGGAAGATCTGCTTGCCTCAGTGGATGGGGGTTAGGGGGGTGGGCAGGGCTTGTCTCTTAAAGGGACAGGACAGACCATTACAACTACAAATACAAATAAAAAATTCAGTTCAATTAATTATTTATAATAAAGTCCAAAGTTTTCAAATAATGTATCTGTTGTAGTATAAACTGGAGAAATGAAAATATCCACATAATCTTTTGATTACTGTGAACTTTTAATTTTACTTACATAAAATTTGTTGGTATTGTTTTGTTTTGTTTTTTTGAGACTGGTTTTTCTGTGTAGTCTTGGCTGTTCTGGAACTCACTCTGTAGACCAGGGTAGCCTTGAACTTAGAGACTTGCCTGCCTCTGCTTCCCTGAGTGCTGGGATTACAAGTGTGTGCCACCACTGCCCAGTTCTTTTTTTTTTAAATATTTATTTATTATTATAAATATTATGTATTATGTATACAATATTCTGTCTGTATGTCTGCAAGCCAGAAGAGGGCACCAGACCTCATTACAGATGGTTGTGAGCCACCATGTGGTTGCTGGGAATTGAACTCAGAACCTTTTGGAAGAGCAGGCAATGCTCTTAACCACTGAGCCATCTCTCCAGCCCCCCACTGCCCAGTTCTTATACATGACATTTTTATTAAGTTTATTTTTATTATATGTGTATGGGTGTTTGTCTTAACAAATGTATGTACCAGCTTGCCTGGTACCCTCAGCGGTACGAAGAGGGCATCAGATCCCCTGAAGCCCGGGTTTCTGAAGCTTGTGAACTGTCATAAGGATGCTAGGAATTGTACGTGGGTCTTCTGCAAGAGCAGCAGATTTCTTGAGTAGGAAAAAAATGTGAGCTAGGCGTGGTGGCATATGCTTTCAATCCCAGAATTTCAGAGGTGAAGGCAGGTGGATCTTTGAGTTTGGGCCAGTAGTGAGTTCCGGGACAGTCAGGGCTACACAGAGAAACCTACCTCGAAAAACAAAAGGAAAAAAATGTATTTCTGCTGAGGTACTGGGAACTTCCCATCAGAAAGTATTGCATGGGTGAGTTCTAGGCCAGCCACGGTCTACATAATGAGACCCTGTCTCAAAAGTAAATAAATACATAAATAAACTGGGTAGCTTACATCCAATGGAAAGGTGTTTCTGGTAGTTCTGGAGCCTGGGAAATAAACCAGCTGGTTCTAAACTTCGTATGAAAAGACAAAGAGGGTTGGTGGGTAGCTCACCTAGTCTAGCTTGGTCCCAGCACCCTCCCCAACCACCCATACACACACACACACACACACACACACACACACACACACACACACACAGTATCTAGATGAGTTAAAATTATCTTGGGTTTGTTTGTTTGTTTGTTTGAGATGTAGTCTCCCTAAGACCTTGCTAAGTAGCTGAGGATGACCTTGTATTTACTTGATGACCTTGAACTCTGGCTGATCTTGTCTCAACCTCTCAAAGGCAGGGTTTATAGGTACATGTTGTAACACCCAGCTTCAAAACATTCTTGAAGAACAAAGGTGTATCTTTCAAATCAGGATGGTTTCACGGATGCTGGGCAGAATCGGGACATCAGGGTAGAAAAACACACTAGGAAACGGACCGTAAAGTAGGGGATACACCAACAATCAGTGCCCAACAGGGCAGCAATGCTGTGGAATATTTAACTGTGTAAAGATGTGCTATAGTCTATGCTGCAGAATATTTATTTTAACTGTATAAAGGTGTGCTACATTTGTTTATGCTGCAGTTGTTTAACAGTGTAAGGATGTGTGTTTCATTCATAAAGATGTGTTGCTTTGTCTCACTTTGCCGGTCTAAGGCACCTGATCAGTCTAACAAACAGTTGAATGCCAAATACTAGGCAAGAAAGGGATAGGTAAGGCTGGTGGGCAGAGAAAAAAATAAAGAGAAAGAGGGCTGGAGAGATGGCTCAGAGGTTAACAGCTGGGACTGCTCTTCCAGAGGTCCGGAGTTCAATTCCCAGCAACCACATGGTGGCTCACAGCCATCTGTAATGAGATCTGGCGCCCTCTTCTGGCATGTGGGCAGACATGGAAACTAACACTGTATACATAATAAATAAATAAATAAATTTAAAAAAAAAAGAAAAGAGAAAGAGGAGGAGAAGAGAGAAGAGAATGAGGGAGAAAGAGAGGGAGATGTCCAGGGCCAGGCAGTCAGACATGGAAGAAGGAGGAAAAGTAGGACATACATAAAGAAAATGTAAAAAAAAAACCCTGAGGCAAAATGTAGATGAAGAGAAACAGGATCATTTTTTTGCTTTTGCTTCTTGAGATAGGGTTTCTCTGTGTATAGCTCTGTAACTCACTCTGTAGAACTTGAACGCACAGAGATGCACCTGCCTCTGCCTCCCACGGGTTGGGATTAAAGGAGTGCGCCACCACTGCCTGGTAAAACAGGATAATTTAAGTTTTAAGAGCTAATGTGATGAGCATAAATTAAGGCCGCGCATCCATAACTAATAATAAGTCTCTGTGTCATGATCTGGGAGCTGGTTGATGGCCCAGAAGAAGAAGTCGCTACACAGCAATGTGGAAAGGAAAAACAAATACTAGTATCTTAGACTGGCTTTGGACTCACTATGTAGCCCGGGCTGACCTCTAATGTGTGATTCTCCTGCCTCAGCTTCCAGAGTGCTAGGATTATAGAAAAGAGATACTATGCCTAATAAGAAAAATCTCCCTGAAAAACAGCAGTCTAAGGGTGGAAAACAACAACAACAACAAACATGTATAGTGGACCTCATGCCACATATCAAAAACAAGACAAAAACCCAGAAACGATTTTCGGTCTCCCATTAAAAACTAAAGCTTTCAGAAACAGAATACAGGAGGCTCCCTGTCTCCCACACCTGGGCACAACCTTCTTAGTAGCCCAAAGTACCAACCCTTCGTATAAAACAGACTTCATCAAAAGCGGAAGCTTTGTACTGTGCGTGTAGTGCACCTAGCATGTAAGGGGATCTCAGCATGAGCTTCAGCCCTTTCTATTTTTAGCCTGCTAAAACAGCTAAAAGCAGAGGCCGGCTATGGCTGGTCCTTCCATCCATCGTTGTTGAGATTATGTACTGCTCACCCCTTGAGAAACTGCCTTAGTGGTTTCTCATTCATACAGCTTCTTTATGACCTAAATATTCTATTCCTAGGTATTACTCTAAACAAACAGCATGACCTAGATATTTTATTCCTAGGTATTACTCAAAACAAACAGCCTACGTCCTGGTAATTGTTCAGCTGAGAGCTTCTTGCTTGGATGCAGGAAGCCCTGGCTTCAACTCCCTGAAACACACAAAACCCAGCAGTACTCAGCAGGCAGGGATGAGGGGTGGGGGTGCAGTTATCCTTAGGTTATTTGAGAGTTCAAGGCCAGTCTGGGCTACGTGAGGATTTGTTTTTTAAAAGTCATAGGTCCCCATAAAAAATATGCATAAGAAATTAAGAAATTTGTTGGGCGTGAAGCACACAGTTTTAATCCCAGCACTCAGGAGGTAGAGGCAGGTGGATCTCAGTGAGTTCAAGGCCAGCCTAATTACTTAGGGAGTTCCATCCAGGACAGCCAGAGAAACCCTGTCCTAAAAAAGAAAAGGAAGGAAGAAAAAAACAGAAATTCATAGCAGCTTTAAACAAACAGTACCAAATGGAAGGAGGCCCAGAGTCACCAAAATGCAGAAGGAGGCCTGGGAAATGGCCCAGCCAGTGAAGGCTCTGCCTCTCCCCAGACACACACGGTAGAAAGAGTGAACTCTTGCAAGTTGTCCTCTGACTGCCACACTCACGCCATGGCACACACACACTGATATACACACACACTGATACACACACTCACTGATTCACACATATACACTGATACACACACACACACTGATACACACACACACACACACACACACTGATACACACACACATTACAAAATGTTCTAAGCAAATGGATGAATGCCCAGTAGCAGGGCCATGTGCTAGGTCGCTAGTCAGTCATAAAATGGATCAGGCTATGGACCAAAACAACAGAAACAAACCTCAAAAAGATGTCGAGGGAAGACACAAAAATGCCTGCCCTCGAGGCTTACGTTTCCACTTCTAGACCAGGTTGGGGAGACCCAGGACTCGGACTCCTTTCTCGGGTGACTGGGTGATCTCTGAACTTAAACTATTTTACTCTACATACAAGGTAAATATACATGTCAAAATAGAAATTTAAAACCTAGAAATACCGTGGTAAGCAATAATAATGTCTATCCCATTGTCTTAATATAGCTATGCTTCCCCCACACACACACCGCTTATAAAACTATCAGCTTTAAACATAATGGAACAGCTTTCTTGTTCATTAAAAAGCAAGCAGGCCCTTGGTCTTTGACGTGAGTGGCCTGGGGTGACATCTGTGAAAATGGTTCGCTACTTGATTGATCCAGAAAATCATGAAATCAATAGGTTCACATGTTCATATTCCCTTCGGGACACTCATGAAGCTGTCAGGCCATCAAGGTATGTACATTCCCAAAGCCATGCAGTATCTGAGAGCTGTCATTTTACAGGAGCACTGTGCGCCATTCCGGGGGGGCCACCATGGTGACGAGGTCAGGCCCAATGGTAGTACTGGATGGACCCTGAATCTCCAGTCTCAAATTTTACTGCTGAATTTTTGCTGCCCCCAAATGCTCTAAAATGCAGAGTAACCCATACTTTAGCTGTAGATTCTCTGGGACTAGGGACAAGTTTTAGCATTAGAATTCTTATCTAAACTGGGTGGTGGTGGCACATGCCTTTAATGGCAGCACTGGGAGGCAGAGGCAGGCGGATCTCTGTGAGTTTGAGGTTTCTCTGTGTATCCCAGGCTGTCCTGGGAGCTCACTCTGTTGATCAGGCTGGTCTTGAACTCACAGAGATCTGCCTGCCTCTGCCTCCTGAGTGCTGGGATTAAAGGTGTGCGCCACCANGCACTGGGAGGCAGAGGCAGGCGGATCTCTGTGAGTTTGAGGTTTCTCTGTGTATCCCAGGCTGTCCTGGGAGCTCACTCTGTTGATCAGGCTGGCCTTGAACTCACAGAGATCCGCCTGCCTCTGCCTCCTGAGTGCTGGGATTAAAGGTGTGCGCCACCACCACCCGGCTACTCCTCTTCCACCTTTCATTCTGAGGATAAAACTCAGGCCACCGTGCTAGCTTTTGTTTGTTATAAAATCAGAATTCTCAGCCGGGCAGTGGTGGCACAAGCCTTTAATCCCAGCACTAGGGAAGCAGAGGCAGGAAGATCTCTGTGAATTCTAGGTCAGCCTGGTCTATAAGAGCTAGTTCCAGGACAGACTCCAAAGCTACAGAGAAACCCTGTCTCAAGACAAACAAACAAACAAACAAATATCAGCATCTCTGTAGACTGGCACAGTGCCTTGAATATATTTCCCTGCTGCAATGATTTCTCTAAAGATACATTAGCCTATGGAGTTGCTAATGGGCCCTCCTTATAGGGCAAAGGACCCTGGGTCCCTCCTCTGGGGACTGACACTTAGCTAGATAGCTAACTGTGACTCACCTCCACATCAAACACCACCCAGGGGCTTGTTTTCCTGCTTCCTCCAGGGCTTTAGGGGATTTCTCCTTTTAGCTATTTTATTAAGGTATTTTACCTGGAGCGAAACATGCAGATGCTGGTTCAATAAAAGAATCTTAAGTAATTAGTAGGGACTACTCTCGGACCAAGATCTGGAGCATTTGATGCCATCAGAAGACCTTGCCTCTTCCAGGCAGTAACCCCAAGACTAACTTGTTGAATTTGGTGTGCACAGAACTGCCATAGCACAGGCTCGTCTGGGTGTACCCGTTTCCTAGTCCTCCATGGAGCTGTGTGAGTCCCTGATGTCCCTCTCACGTGCCCTGAGTGTTGCTTCCGGTTTGGAGCTGTGATGTACAGAGCTGTTCTGAACAGGCAGCCATCGCGTTCCCTTGGGAAAATGCTCAGCCGTGGAATGGCTGAGGCGTAGGAGAAGCAGGTCTCTTCCATCCCAGCTGCAGAAAACCGGGGGTTGCAGTTGCCCCAAATCGCTACCTATCGGTAGATACCTACCGTGACAAAAGTGCCCTTGGTGTCCATGGCATCCAGAGGACTGTGAGGAACTTCCCTCCCATTTTGCTCCAATAGGATAGTTTGTCTGCTCTTTAAATGCAGTCGATTCCAGCTGAGTGAGGGACTTATAAGTAGGACGAAGGTACAAGGAGACACGTGTCCTCTAAGGAAGCATATCCAATTAGTCTTGGCAAATTTTGGTGTCTTAAGCTAAGCACAAGAAGAGTGTCACAGGTAAGTGCCTGGCCTGGCAGACAACCATATCTCCCTCTGGTACCTGGAGGACCATTTCATGACACTGTAACAGAATATTGCAGGCTAATTGGTTCATAAAGAAGGATTGTTTCTTTCTCGCTCTCCTGGAGGCTGGCAAGCACAAACCAAGATTCCATGTAATAAAGGCCTTCCAACTGCATAGCCCCATGGTTGGAGGCAGAAGGCAGACACACAGGCAAGAGATCGAATCTGTAACCACATGTCTTTCGTTAAGTCACACCGACCCATGTAAGAAGACCAGTCACCAAAAACACATCAGCTCCCATGGCGGGAGGGAGTGTGTGCGCTTTCCAACACTGATTCGGTGGGAATAAGTTTGTTTCCCATGATTCTCTAGGAATAACGAATGACATAGTTGCACCACAAGTTTGCTTCTGGGCAACCTCCAAGTTAGCAGCAGTGACATGAATGACTCCCAGTAAGCCTGCTGTCCTGGCTCTCCTCCCCCGCCACCACCCCCGCCCTCGACAAATCCATCCTGCAATTCTTTGCTTCATCCACTTCATTCCCGTAACTCATAACCTAAACCACACGAGCAGGGTTGTTTGTTTGTTGTGTTTGTGGCTGGGGAAGACTGACGATGTTACTCAGTTGGTGGAAGTCCCAGGTCCCATCCCCAGCAGGTGTGCTTGGTGCAAGTGCCCATACCTATATTCCAGGCACTTTGGAGGTAGAGGCAGGAGGATCAGAAGCCGAAGGTCATCCTTGGCTACATACTGAATTCAAAGCCAGCTTGGCCTACGTGACAGTGTTGGGAGAAGAAGAAGAGGAGGAAGGGGGGGATGGAGGAGGAGAGGAGGAGGTATGTATGTATGTATTAGGTTAGGCATACTGGGATTGCATGAGGTACCATCACGCCTAGTTTGAAAACTATTTCAAATATTCCCTTGGTCTCCTTCCTTGTCACTTGGGATATTCTACAGTATCAGCTACTTTTCTTCTTCTCACCCCAAAACAGAGGAAAGGAGGAGAGAGACGAGAAGAAAAAGAGTACGGACGGATAAATTCACAGGCAGAAGGAAATGCACCCAGGGAACCCCCCCCCACACACACGCCCGCCGCCCCATTAACAATCTCAATGGTGGTGTTTTTCTTGCAAAATAGTTCTTCCTACTTGCTAAGCTTTTACAGAAGGTAGAAAGACTTCTTGGAAAGCCTAAATCTTCGAGACTTTAGACCGCGCGTAAGGAGTTGTGCAACCTTGCTCACGCCCCTTCGTCTTTCTGAGCATCACTTTCCCCACACATACAATGGACTGAAGCAGGTCTTCCCCCACCGCTTCTGGCACACAGGGAAAGCAAAGCCTGAGTCTAGCGGATGCCCTAATGAAACACGGTCAGAAGCACAGCCACACACACCCTCCGGCAAGGCTGTCGAGAAACTTCTGGCTACGACCCTCTGAAGCTTCAGAAACCAAATGGAACTGATTCTCTGGCAGAGCACAGGAGAGGGAGGCCAAGTGTCAGAGCGGGGGAACATCCAGTGTCCTCCCCAAGTCCCGCCTTCAGCCCTCCACTCGGTCTTTTTCTCCAGACACTTCCTTCAGCCACTGACTCCTGGCTCCTCCCTGTTGAGTGGTTGCGGTTTCTATTTCCTCTCTGAGCCCGCCCCGGGCAGTCAGCCCCGCGCAGCCAGCCCGTGCAGAGGTGCAGAGAGAGGTCCGTCCGCGGGCGCGAGCGTGAGCGCGGAAGAGTGGTGGTTCCCCGAGACAGGAGAGATGGCTTTCTTCAGCTCCCAAGCTCCCTATGTGAACCCGGTGAGTTGTGGGGGCGATTAGAGAGAAGCTAACTGTCACATCCACGCGAAGTTGCTCTGGGTCTCTGAGGAAACAGCTGAGTGGGTGGCACGGGTAGTGGTGCAGTGACCCGCAGACAACACATGGGGAAGACATTCCAGGCGGGGTCATCCCGATGCAGCTCTTGTTCCGTGTTAGGCTCACGCTCCCTCTGGGGTCGAAGGGTTCCACTCACCGTGATTCATGGGGTAGACTGATGGATACCTGTTCCAAGGTGCCTAGTAGCATCTAGAAAGGAGATAGTTTATATAGAGATGGAGATGGGCTTTCTAGGGGTGGGTACCAGCCAACCACATGACACTTACTTTAGAGGACCTCTATTCAGTCGGTTACAAACTAAGAGACTTCACACATGGTACTTTCTCCTCTCTGGGTTTCAGTTACCACATCTGTAGAATGGGACTAATACTGAGTCCGTCTCCTGAGGCTGGGGTAAGGAGAAGCAGATAGATAGTACATGTGTTTAAACAGCACAGGGAACATAATAGGTGTTTTGAGAGTGGTCCGGGGGCAGCAGGGAAGCCCTCCCAAAGAGGTGTCTATCCTCCAAGGACCCTGTCTGAATTTACCCAAGGACACCTCCAGAATATGTGTGGAAGGGCAATGAGGTAGGGACTGTCCTTCAGTGTGGTGTGCGAAGGGCTGCCCTGTGCTCCTTCTTTGCTGTCTGCAGGTAGCCTCGTTTACACACACCAGTTGTCCCACTGTGTGTGGAGGAAGTGAGGCTTTGATAGGGCAGGGTCTTGCCAACATGTCCTCAGATGGTGACAGTGCGTGAAACTGCTTTGGTTTATTCCCAGAAGAGGGGCGCTCCTAGGGAGATGGCAGTGAAAACAGAAGTGAGTGCTCCCAGGGAAGTGCTCCCAAGGGCCTTCTGCAGTGTGCCCACCATGTGCAAGGTGCTGTGAGTGAGCTGGCTGCCAGGGCCTGGCACCAGAGCTTTCTTTAACATGGACTCTGGGCTTTGCCTGGTGCTCCAGGAAGTTGCCCATGTCCCCAGCCACACTGTCAGGCTTCTGAGTTGGGACCTGCGTGGAAGATGGCTGGGAAAAGCTGATGTCCAGAGCCTCTATGGGGCCTTCAAGAGCAAATTGTGACAGAAAGGCCATGACACTCCCTCTCTGGTTTCCAATAAGACAGCGCTGACATTTTCAAATCATACAACTGTGTTGTTGTTTTTTTTTGTTTGTTTTGTTTTGCTTTTATTTTTGTTCTTTTTTTTTTTTATTTGTTTGCTTTGTTTTTTTTTTATTTGTTTGCTTTGTTTTTTTGAGACAGGGTTTCTATGTGTAGCTTAGGAGCCTGTCCTGAAACTCGTTCTGTAGACCAGGCTGGCCTCGAACCCCTGAGACCCACCTGCCTCTGCCTCCCGGGTGCTGGGATAAAAGGCGTGAGCCACCACCACTGGCTAGGCAACTGTGTTTTATTTAGATTTAGAAGGCAAACTTCAGTACTTGAGGCTGGGTCAAGAGGGTCTCCACGTACTTTAGGCCTGCCTGAATTACATAATGAGCTCCAGGTTAGCCTGGGTTACACATTGAAACCTATCTATACAACAATCAAACCAAGAAGATGAAAAAGAAAGCAATATTTTAAATATGGAGGGAAATCCTCCCACAGAGAAGGAAGAGGTCAAGCGGGTCATGGTGGCCGACACGGAGGCCAAGTGCAGTCTCACATCCCCATAGCCCTGGGATCACACTTTCTTCCGCCGGGCTCCTCCCCCTCAGTGACCTCCTGACTTCAGCAACTGTGGCCACACATCCGCTGTGATGCTGCTGGGGTACGACTTCTGGCCTGCTGAGGAAAAGCACTGTCATAGCCCGAGGGCCAGTCTTGGTTGCTGCTCCCACATCTAATGAGACTCCCCTGAGGGCTCGGAAGAAGACGGAGCTGGTCAGGATGGCCCCTTGTGTGACCCTGCTGGGCCAGGGGTCAAGAACACGTATATGCTTCTACACAAGAGGAAGCCTATGTCCCCTATGGCCGAGAACGTGAGTTCTAGTGTTCCCAAATCCCGGTCTTGTTATCCAGCTGTGTGGCTTTGGGCAAGTTACTGAAGTTTCTGCATTTCCATTTCCTCATCCACAAAAGCACTAAAACCAAAACTGCTGGGATGCTTAGGGAAGTGACACGGGCCATTTAAGGATGGTCACGGGCAGGGTCTTTGAACTTCTGAAACAGCTGGGCCTTTCGGCTTGAGAGCATATTCGGATAGGTGTCCCTACTGCTGGTGAGGGACTGTGTGTCCAACAGACCGCCGAGCTGCCCACCCTCTGGCAGTGAGTGCAGCCTTCTGCATGTCCCATCAGGAAATGGAAGCAAAGGCCCTAGCCTCAGTGTAGAAGACAGGCCTGCTCAGGGAGCAGTACGTTCTTCTTAGGGCAAACATTTGCACAGTCTGGGGCCCTCTGGACTGGGGACTTCCTGTAGGCATCTTGTCTCTTCTGAGGAGCGCTTCATTCAGGCGGCCACCTGTGCCACTAATCCCAGGAGGGACTAGGGCATAAGTAGAAGGGTCAGGACCAGCACAGGGAGGTGGGAGCCGAGAAAGACAATACCTGCCACTACCCTCACTCCCCCACCCCCAGGCCGTAGCAGGGATCAAATGCAGGTCCCATTATTTCCTGCTAAGACCCTTCACTGACTCACTGAAGTTCTGAATTCCACTGTAGCCTGGGTCCCCAGGTTTAACTCAACTTGTTCTATCGCTGTTGACAGAAGTCTCAAAGCCAAAAGTTCAGGTTCTGAGTTGTGATGTAGTGTTGCCTGCTCAGCATGTCGAAGGCCCTTGGTTTAGTGCCCAGCAACAAACATTGCCCCGTCCCCCAGCAGCAGCAGCAGCAGCAGCAGCAGCAGCAGCAGCAGCAGCAGCAGCAGCAGCAGCAGCAGCAGCTCCCACTTCTTTCTTTCTTCTTTCTTCTTTCTCTCTCTCTCTCTCTCTCTCTCTCTCTCTCTCTCTCTCTCTCTTTCTTTCTTTCTTTTTTGGTTTTTCGAGACAGGGTTTCTCTGTAGCTTTGGAGCCTATAACTAGCTCTTGTAGACGAGGCTGGGATTAAAGGCGTGCACCACCACCACCCGGCAACTCACGCTTCTTTAAAAAACATTGTTGTGTGTGTTATGCCTCAGAGGTCAGAGGACAATCTTGGGTACAGCCTTTTCCATCCACCACACTGGTCCCGAGGGCCTAACTTGGGCCGTCAGACTTGGTCACAGGCGCCTCCCTCCACTGAGCCCTCTCACACAGTATCTCTTCTGTTGCTGAGTCCTCTTCAGAGCCTGACCCCATGACCTCCCTCTTGCAAGGATACTGGTCCTTAGGTGAGACCTGCTGGCTAATCCAGCAGTCTCCTGCATCAGGAGACTTTGGACTTTGGCGGTGTATCCGCAGTCTTTTTTGACACTTTAGTCAACATTCCCAGGCTCTGGACCGTTTCTGAGGATGGGGTGAGTGCTCTGCGCCTCAGACCTTCCCTGCAGCCTCTCTTGGGGATTTTCTCCAGAGATACCTTATCTACAAATTAGTAACTGAACACAGCTGGCTGCCCCTCCCACTTTCTATACAAATGACCTCATCCTGGCCCAGCTGGTGAGGGCTCTTGCCCCGGAGCCTGGCGACTTGAGTTTGGTCCCTGGAATCCACACGGTGGAAAGGAAGAACTGACTGCTGCAGGTTCTGGCCTCCACGACCACACAAAATGAAATAAATACAGATGGTGTCATTCCGTATCCTTCTTCAGAGTCCCCACCTTCATCCTCTCCGGACTGCTCCACGTGCAAACAGCTTGTTTATTTGCCTTTTCCTTTTAGTTCAGGTTCTTTCCAGTCCTTTGCAATCCACGCAGATACATGAACAGCCTTGCTCCGTGCTAAGACATGAACAGTCTTGCTTCTAAGATCCACTCATGCTAAATAATGTTTGAGCATTTGGGGACTAAAGTCTAAGCTGGGGGTGGTGGGACACACGGCTATCCCAGCATGTAAGAGGTTGAGGTAGGAAATTCAAGGCCAATTTAGGCTATACTTGGCCTAGGCTACCTGAGATTACTTTAAGATACTGAAACCTCACAAAGCTTCTTTGGGAAAATTGATTCTTCAGAGAGCAGCCCGTACTGCCCAGCATGTGTCTGTTCTCCTCTACCTGTGTCTTCCTGTGCACGTTTGACTCACAGCCGTCTTATCCACTTTCTGATCTTCACGGCTTGTGATTGCCCAGGAGGGCTGGCAAGTTAAGTGTCAAGTCTTCAGATGCCAGCAAAAGCTCTGAGGAAATATCAGGCAAGGGGAGTTTTGTTTTTTCACTTGTGTCTCTGAGAGTGTATGCCACGTGTCTTAGGTGCTCAGGGAGGCCAAAGGAGGACATCAGATCCTCTGGTGCTGGAGTTACAAGTGGTTCCCTGATGTGGGTCCTCTGGAAAAGCAGGCTGTGCTTGCATCCTCCAGCCCCCGGGAGGAGTAAGTCCCCTTACAATCATCTTGTGCCAGGCTGCAGATATAATAAAGTGTGCTTCTCTAGCAAACTTAAGACCCTCAGTTGAATCTCTAGTATCACAGACACAAGACAACCAAACCTTCCCTGGCATGTCAGTGCACAGTTCCCTCGGGCTGCCTGTGGGGATGAGGGTGTAAACAAAGGAACTCAAACATGGCACACTGTTGTTTCCGGTTACTGAAACAATGACAAAACCAACGTGAGATGTGGATCTCCCCAAATGATGACAGTGGGGTTGGTCTGAATGAGGGGGCCATCACAGGCTTCCATAGGTTCTGGGTGGCCAGACAACTCGAGGACGAAGGCCAGAAGGCAGCGTCAGTTAGGTAAGGAAGGAGAATCTGGCTGGGGTGTTGGTTAGCTATAGGTAGGAACTGACAACATTTCTACAATCAGATTCCTTGACAACACCAGCCATTAGCAGCGGGGGAAGCTGGAACATGGTGGAGATCCAACAGAAACACAGAACAAGGAACAGCAAGCCACAGGACAACGGAAGTTCTTTAAATCTATAGACTTAAGAGGGGAGGAGTTGCTGGTCTTAGATGGGAGAGTGAGCTTATGGGGAGTCAAAGTTTAGAGCGAAGAGCTCTCTGAGTTTGTTGCTGAGGGGGTCTCTTTGCTTAGGCTTGAGGGGTCGCTGAGTTTAGCAGATTATTGAAGATGATTGATAGGCCTTAAGAGCTGTGTCTAGGAAGCCGACCCTAGAGTCCCATCTCTCTGCCTTGAGAACTGACACATGCTAGAAGTTTGCCATTGCTAGATAGCATGCAAGTCAGGCCAGCATTTGTGGTCTAACAGCCAGTGGGTTGAATTTGGTGGGTGGCTGTTTTCTGTTGATTTGAGCCTGCAGAGAGGTGTTATAAACAGCCGGCCATCTCAGAGCCTGTCTTGCTTGCTCTCGTACACCTTCACCTCGTTTCCTTTCCAGTCCCAGGTCATTTCAGAATGACGCCAGTCGTATTTCACCGAAAACATCCTCTCACATACCGCTAACGATACAGGATACATTTTTAACTAACTGCTTTTGAACTCAGATGCCCCTGCATCCACTTTCCAAGTGCTGAGATCACAGGTGTGCCGAACCACACCTGACAAGAATTCTTGTACGTTTGTGAGGAGTTGGCTGCACCCCAGAATTAGAACATGAACTCATCCCATTGCCCAGACTTCTGTTCTGGCGAGACTTTGGCAGCTCTGCTACCTGTGGTTGGTGTTTCCAGGTTCTTGGCTTCTTATTCAAAGAATTCAAAGCAAGGGGCTTACAGGGATTTGCAGAGGGAGCCACACAGCTTATCCGAAGCGATGCTTTCAGTGGGAGTGGGAGCTGCTCCAGACTGACAGTGGGCCAGGTGTGGGGAGTACTCCCAGGGCCCCACCACTGTCTGGGCCTCCTTTACAGGGTTCAAAAGAAGAGGGAACTGGTTACTAAGCGACGTGGTCTCAGCGGTTCTCTGCTTTGACAGATAGCTAATATATTCGTAAGTTCAACAGTGCATGCCCCTCCCCCTGCAGAGGCACCGGGTTGTAACTGGGAGACCCCCCCATTTTACTGTTTCGCCTTACTGCACAATACCCCAAACCAGTTCAGGCTGGACGAACCCTTTCTCTTTTTACTACCTGAACGCATTAGGGATCCATTTGAAAAGAAATTGTCTAAATTTGATTGTTACCATGGAAACTACATTATTGCTCAGATGTGGGAGTAGGTCAGCCTGCTGCAGGTGCAGCCGGCAGAGACTGGGGGGGGGTGGTTTCTAGCTGCATCGTTTGGAGAGGGTGTGCATGCATAGTACAAGCAGGTGGAGGAACCAGGCTGCCAAGTGGAGTGTTAAGAGGAATAGGGGGTGCATAACCCCAAACCGAATAGGATCTCGTGTTTGCTTGCTTGATTTCCCCAGCACTGGGCATGGATGATGACCATTCATTAGAGCCGAGTGACCAGTGCCCTGCTAAACGGTGTGAGGCCAACTCTGTCCCAATCCCTGTCACTCCCTATTGTGCCCTACCTGGCCACTTCACTCCATCACCTGCCTGACTCCTGGAGTATTTAATTTATTTAGGGCGTTGACTCAGAGTTGGTGTTAGAAAAGCCATTAAAAGCGCTGGAGGGATGTGGGAATCCCGTCTGTCTGCTAGCTGATTCTCACATCCACGCTTGGTGTCCAAGGCATTCTGGATGTTGATAAGTTATCAGTCTGGGAATTCGGCTCTGGGAGCACAAGGCAAGTGGTGGGAACAGAGAGGTACCAGCCTTGTGAAGAAGCAAGCAGGGGAGGTGGTTTATCCCCGTTTACAAATGGAGAAACTAAGGCAAAGAGAGACTATGTTTTGGAAGACCCCACAGATGCTGAGCAGTGATGAGGGTTCAAACCGAATCCTTCTGACTCTAAAACATTGTGACGCTCAGTGGAACCCAGTGCTCCTTTAGGAAGGGAGATCAGGGAGAGACCTGAGGGTGGATTGCTTGCAGGGCCTGGGGTAGAGGGAACATTTAGGCTCACAGACTAGTGGGGCAAACATGAACAGGAGCTGTGAGCTTCAGGAATGAGGCTGCTTCCATCAGCCCACAGCAAAGTTGGCCTCGAGGATGAGGTCCTGGTTGCCATTGTTACATGGTGGTAGGGGATACCTCCCTCTCAGCCCTCTCTTAGGAGGAAATGGTTTACTGTCCAAAACTGAACAGTAGGTCCTTTTGGTCTTCTGGCCTCCTGAATCCCTAGTCAGGACCCTGAGGTCTTTCGGGGAACTTGGTTTGGGGCCAGCAGCCCTCACCACCATTCTAGTTCCTTACCTTACATTTGCATGCTGTTTCCTTCTGGTAGGTTCCTCAGCTGTCACTTCCTTCAGACTATGGAAGGAAGTGACTTGAAGTCTCATGCCTCAGAAACCTGGCAAACTTCTGGTATCCTCAGAATGACTGTAATAACCTGGATTGGACCTGCGTTTGTGAGGGACCCTAAGTTCTGTGTGACTAGGATTCTAGCCCCTTGATGGCCATGCCCCCAAGCCCTAACTGTGTACTGCCACATCAAGCAAGTGCCTGCCAACTGATATCTCTCCTTTTCCCCTCTGCAGCCCATCCCCTTTTCTGGAATAATTCAAGGAGGACTACAGGAGGGACTTCAGATCACCATCCAGGGGACCATCCACGCCTTTGCAAATAAGTATGTGGGTGACACTTGTCTTTTTATTGCTGTGAAGAGACACAGCAATTCTCATAAAAGGAAACATTAATTGGGGCTGGCTTACAGTTTTAGAGGATTAGTCCATGATCATCATGGCGGGAAACATGGAAGTACTCAGGCAGACAGGGTGCTGGAGAAGAGCTGAGAGTTCTACATCTGGATCTGCAGTCAGCAGAAGGAGACTGTGTGCCACACTGGGTATAGCTTGAGCATATAAGACCTCAAAGCCCTGCCTCCATGGTGGCACACTTCCTCCAGCAAGGCCACACCTCCTAATAGTGCCACTCCCCATGGACCAAGCCTTCACATACATGAGTCTATGGGGTCATACCTCTTCAAACCACCACAAAACTGATGTTAATCCCCTGCCTCAGCAACCATGGAGCTACTGGCTGTGGAGAGCTGGCCTTCCTATACCTCCTGCCATCCTGGCGCCATTGACAGACACCATAGACTCCTGGCTCCCGAGGGAGCTCACAGTCCGAGGGGGAAGTAGAGGCATGGCCAGAGCGGCCGGCCACAGGATGCACACTTGACACCATGACATAGTGCTACAAAAAGGGAAGTTCCATTAGTTCCCATAGCAGTTCTATTTAATTTTCTTTTTAGATGTTTGTGTGTGTGTGTGTGTGTGTGTGTGTGTGCGCGCGCGCGCGTGCACATATGTGTGCATATGCCATGTGTGTGCAGGTGACAGAAGAGACCAGAAGTGAGTGTCAGATCACCCTGGTGCTGGAGTTACAGGCAGTTATGAGCTGCTTACTGAGGATGCAGAAACTGAAGAGCAGGAAGTGTTAACTCCCTCCTCCCCCTTGAGCTGTCTCTCCAGTTCCAGCCCTATAGCCTCTTGAGTCCTAGGAAATATTTAGAGTTCCTATCAAGAGTGATCCCAGGGATGGAGATGTAGCTCAATTAGTGGAGCGTTTACCTAGCACACACAAGGCCCTGAATGGATCCCAGAACTATATAAACAGCATATGGTGGTGCATGCCTGTAATCCAAGCATGGGAGAGGCTGATGCAGGAAGATCAGAAGTTCAAAGTCACAAAAGCAGGTGGATCTCTGAGTTCAAAGCCAGCCTGATCTACATAGTGAGTTCCAGGATAGCCAGAGCTACATAGTGAGACCTTTCTTAAAAACAAAACAACAAAAAAGTTTAAAGTCAACCTCAACTACATAGGGAGCTTGAGACTAGCCGGGGATATACTATCTTTATAAAAGTAAGTCCTCCCCCCATGCCTGGCGGTGGTGGCACATGCCTTTATTCCCAGCACTCGGGAGGCAGAGGCAGGCTGATCTCTGTGAATTCGAGGCCAGCCTGGTCTATAAGAGCTAGTTCCAGGACAGGCTCCAAAGCTACAGAGAAACTCTGTCTCGAAAAACCAAAAAATAAAATAAAAAAAAGGTAAGCCCCTGGTGGGTGTGTAAAATAAGCCCCTGTGAAGGCCGAGGATCTCAAGTTCAAGGCCTTTCTGTGCTACTGAGTGAGTTCTAGAACAGCCTGGGAAATTTATCAAGACTCTGTCTCAAAATAAAAACAAACAAACAAAAACAACAACCCACAGGTGTGATGGACGTAATCAAAATGTCAGACCCAGGAGGTAGAAGCAGGAGGATTAGAAGTTCAGGTTCATCCTCAGCTGCGCAGCAAGTTTGAGGCCAGGCTGGGCTGCACAAGACCTCTCTCTAAAGAGGACTCAGTCTTTGATGTTGTGATCCTGTGTCTACTCAAGCCTCCCAAACACATGCCTAGCTGGGATAGTGCCTGACTTAGGGTCACAGGAATTTCTTGTAGGTCCTGATGTCTAAGGCTTCAGCCGTTGAGGACTTCATCAGCATTCTGCTGCCTAGAATGTTCCACAGAAAACTCAAACGGGCTCTCCATTTGAGAGGAACTTGATGGAACTGCCATGAGCTGTTACTGAGTGTGGCACAGTGTTGGGGTACAAGTGACAGCTCTGTGTGAGGGCTACAGAGACCAGTGAGTAGCTGAGCTGGCACCCGCCACTTCGAGAGTTCAGGGAAGGCTGGACTGGTGGCCCCTGAGGGAGAACCTCAGACTTGAACTTGGATCTTGAATCCAAGCGGGCTGTGACATGGGGAGGCAGGGCAAACACTGGTGCTCCTTTTGTGGGTCCGCTTCTCTGGAAGTTTCTGTGATTTTAATTGCTGACCTTGGAACCTCAGAAGTGGCTATAGGAGAGGCTTCCTCCTAGGACTGGGACAGAAATGGGAGCTTTTCACTGTTGGTGAAAAGGGGAACTTGCCCAGTTAGTGTGGGTCAAGGGTCATATCAGGTGACACTTTGGAACTGGGATCACAGTCTGTGCTTGCCTTCCATACCTCATGTGTCTCCCAGACACGCTTTCCAAAGACTGCTCTCGGGGTGAAGGCTTCTTGTGCCTGGAGAACAACTTTACATAATTTTTTAATGTTTTTAAATTACGTGTATGTGTGTGTGCTCATGCGTGTACACGTGTGCATACACGCACACACTCACTCTTGCCATGGCATGTATGTGGATATCAAAGGACAACTTGAAGAGTCCGTTCTTTCCTGCCGCCGTGAGGATCCTGGGGATCGAACCCAGGAGTCCAGGCTTGGCAGTGCAGTATGTGTCTTTATCTGCTGAGTTATCTCGCCTGTTTGGAATTTGTTCTATTCTTTCGGCAATAAGCAGGTTATGGCTGGCTTCCAACAGCGTCAGCTTCCAAACCCTGTCCACTTGTGCAAAAAGACTTTCCTGAGAAGCATTTTTGTTTGTATGTTTTTTTTTTTTTTTTTGAGACAGAGTTTCTCCATAGCTTAGGAGCCTGTCCTGGAACTCATTCTGTAGACCAGGCTGGTCTCGAACTCACAGAGATCCGCCTGCCTCTGCCTCCCGAGTGCTGGGATTAAAGGTGTGCACCACCACCTCCCGGCTTGGGAACCATTTTTCTTTATTACTATTTTCAATTTGTATTTTATGTGTGTGAGTGTTTTTCCTGCATGTGGGTCTGTATCTACATGTGTGCCTGTTGCCCACAAAGGTCAGAAGAGGCCTTTGTTTCCCCTGGGACTGGAGTTACAGACGGTGGTGCGTCACCACGTGCTGACTGGGAAGTAAATTCAGGTCCTCGGAACCCTCTCTCCAGTCCCCAGCGGGCAGAATTCCTGATGTCCATCTTTGTTATCAATTGTCATTAATTTCTAAGACATTCTTTTTTTCTCTTGCTTTTAATTTTTGAAATGTTTTTTATCATCTATTACTTGTGACATTTTCCTGCATGTGTATAGTGTATTTGGACCATATTTACCTGCAGTATCCTCTCTTGTTCTCTCCCACACCTCTTGAACCCCTTCCCTTTCCCAACAAGTCCCCTTCCCCACAGTCCATGCATTGTGTGTGACCTAGTGGGCTTCATAAAGGTTGCTTCCGTGAGCATGTGTGAAAGCATGTTTACAGGAACATGGTCACTTGGCTATTGTGGCTGCACCACTGAAGAAGACAACTTCTGGCCAACCCCCCACCCCCACATCTGCTGTTAACTACTTAAAAATCCCCAGGGAAAGGCCGGGCGGTGGTGGCGCACGCCTTTAATCCCAGCACTCGGGAGGCAGAGGCAGGCGGATCTCTGTGAGTTCGAGACCAGCCTGGTCTACAAGAGCTAGTTCCAGGACAGGCTCCAAAACCACAGAGAAACCCTGTCTCGAAAAAAACAAAACAAAACAAAACAAAATCCCCAGGGAAGCGTGTGAGGTCAGGAGCCCTCCAGACAGAGCCCTCCAGACAGAGTGCTGTCATCTGAAGCAGTCTTGAGTGGGTCTTATAACCTAACCGTAGCTGCTCTGGGCTCAGAAGGGAAGTGGCCGTGTTACACCTGGAAGACAGTGTTCCAGAGCATTCCATCCTTCCCTGGGCCTTCATTCGTTCAGTCTTTCTGCCCTCCCTTCTGCAACATTCTGCGAACCTTGGCAGATGGCCCATTTATGTTTTTGTTGGTTTTTACCATTGATGCCCATGTGTGGCTATCACTTTTTCTGCAGTTATCACCGCCCACTAAAAAAAGAGGCTTCTCTGCCCACGGCTGACAGCAGCTTTGATCTACAGACACAAACATGATTATATAGAGATGTTTTTATGTGAACATTGTGTCCATTTTAGCAACACAATGGTATTAGCTTCTCCATCAGAGCCTAAGACCTTCCAGCTGCAGGCTTTTATCCAGGTCTACAGTACCAGGCATGAATTTCTGCCTCAAATCCAATCAGAAAGTAGTTGGTACCACCGTAACAGGCTGGTCCATGTTGACCAGTGGGCACATTGTCTCAGTTAGGGTTTCTCTTGCTGGGAAGAGACACTATGACACTGGCAAGAAAAACATTTAATCGAGGATGGCTTGCAGTTAGAGGTGTCGTCTGTTATGGTCATAGCTAGAAGCGTGACAGCATGCAGGCAGATGTAGTGTCGGAGAAGGAGCTGGGAGTTCTATGTCTTGAGCCACGGGCATCAGAAGGAGACTGTGTACCACATTGGGCGTGGCTTGAGCACATGAGACCTCAAAACCCACCCCCACAGTGACACACTTCCTCCAACAAGGCCACACCTCCTAATAGTACCACTCCCCGTGGCCAGGCATTCAAACACGGCTCCATTCCTACCGCCACAACGTCATGCTTGGCCAGATGGGCTTTGTATTAGTTTGCCTCTTTGTTGCCATCTATCTATCTATCTATCTATCTATCTATCTATCTATCTATGCAGCCCCAGCCCACCTGCCCAGAGATGCACTGCCCACACTGGGCAGGGCCCGCCTACATCAGCTGACAATCAAGAAGAATGCCCCATAGACCTGCTCCTAGGTCAACCCTCGGAGGCAATTCACCAGCCGAGGTTTCCCCATTCCAGATGTGTCAACAACCAAAACCAGCCATGACAGTGGTGCCGCATACAGGGTACACGGCTGAGTAAGATGGCTGATGACAATTCTCCAGAAACAATTCCCCTGAATAGCGCCTGCTGTGCTCTGAGTTCCAGCTTGATTCCTCTGTGTCCCGTGACCAGAGCCTGGGGCAAAAGATGGGCTGTTTTTTGTCCTTGCCTTTTCTTACAAATTGTCTGCTTAAGGAAAGGGTGCAGGAAGGGCAGAATGCAGTGACTGCAGGGGGTACGTTAGGTCGGAATTTGATGAACCCCAACATGCTAACAAAGCAGACAGAGGCGGTTCTGTCCAACCCTGGCGGTAAGCTTATTTCTCTGCCTTAGGATTGCTGTGAACTTTCAGACCGGCTTCAGTGAGAATGACATTGCCTTCCACTTCAACCCCCGGTTTGAAGATGGAGGGTATGTGGTCTGTAACACGAAGCAGAAAGGACAGTGGGGGCCCGAGGAGAGGAAGATGCAGATGCCCTTCAAGAAGGGGATGCCCTTTGAACTTTGCTTCCTGGTGCAGAGGTCAGACTTCAAGGTGAGTGGGGAATTACCCCCCCACACACACACACAAACCTGTCCTCCCGGGTGGACTACATTTTAATAGCCACGTTCACTGAGATGCGACCTTTGCCTCACGCGCTCCAGCCTGTGTCTACAGACACACCTCGATTTTATTACTCAGAAAATAAGACCTCAATCTTCACCATGTTGCTTTTAGGCCCCATGTGTCAAAAAACAAACAAGCAAACAAACAGAAACCCAAAGCCCCATCCCCCAAATCTCTGTATTTATTCTTTGATAATTTCATACACGAGTAGAATGCATTTTGAGTACACACACTCCCCCCCCTTCAGCCCCTTTCCACTCCCTCTGGAACCTTTGCCTTCCCCACTCCCCCTCTTTTATGTCTTTACCCCCTCAATAGCCCATGGAATTTTATTAGAGTCATGTTGTACACATGGGTGTGGAGCTGTTTGCTGGATTACGGCCACCCGGCAGCGGCGACAGAACTGAAAAGATATGGCTCCCCTCTCCCCCCACACCAGTGTCAACTGTCAGTCAAAAGCTCCTCCAGAGGGGTGGGACCTCGTGTGCAGGTAGCCTCACAGGTCCCAAAGTCCAAGATAGCTCCATTCCTCCACCGCAGATCCCAGTGGCATCTACTCTTGGTGGTGCTGGGGGTCAGACCTAGCCTCCTGCATACTAGGCAAGGCCTCCGCCACTGAGCTGTGTCCCCAGTCACACCGTGTGTCTGCTGACAGCTTTGTCCTGTCCTTTCTTCAGGCTAGAAGGCAGTGTCTTTACAGGAGAAACTCTGGGTACCGTCTCCAAGGTGGGGTGGGGTGAGTGTGTCCACTCCTGAGCTTGTCTGTGTGACACTGGGCTTCTTGTGTGCGCTCAGCAAAACCTGAGGTTGCCTTTCCTGTGCGGCTCATAAGCATCCTACGCACAGGTGAGGGCTGCGGTGTAGTTCACTGGGTAGGATGCTTGCTTAGCTCGCTCTGGAGAAACTGGGCATGGTGGGACACGCCTGTAATCCCTGCGTTTGGGGAGTGAAGCAGGTCATCCTTAGCAAGTTTGAGGCCAGCCTGGGCTACATGAAACCTTTTTTCAACATCAACAACGACAAAAAAAATTAACTCACATGAATCAAGTTTGAAAAGATAAATCTGGGGACTGCAGAGATGACTCAGTGGTTAAGAACACTTGCTGCTCTTGCAGAGGCCCAGAGTTCAGTTCCCTACACCCACATGGCAGCTCACAACCATCTGTAGTCCAGTTCTAGGGGATCAGACACCTTCGTCCGGCAGTACAGGCATATATGTGGTGTGCATTCATACACACAGGCAAAACATTTATACGCATAAAAGGAAATAGCTCTAAAAATATTCTAAGAAAGGAGCAATAAGCCTGGAGTAATAGGTGAGTGGCGGTCTGAACTGCAGGTCAGGAGCCCAGTGAACAGTGGGTCTGAGTGCAGGTGACCCATCGCACCCCACTGAAGGGCTGGCTGCGAGATGCGGGTTCAGCTCTTTATTTCCAAACGTAAAGCTATTTGTGGCCTGGGCCGACACACCCCCCACTGCAACTCTCTTCCCACAGGTGATGGTGAACAAGAACTTCTTCACGCAGTACCCACACCGCGTCCCCTACCACCTCGTGGACACCATTGCCGTCTCTGGCTCCTTGAACTTGTCCTTCATCACCTTCCAGGTCAGGAGCGGCTGGCACCTGTCCCCGGGTTGAAGGACAGTGACCAGCTGGGCATGTGTCCACTCAGCAGGGCACCAGCAAGCATCTTCCCCGGGTAGCTTTGGGGCTGCACTGGTTCTCTGGTTTGGTGTCTGTCTGCCTGCCTGTTGTCTGTCCCTCTGTCCGTCTTGGTGTTGCTTTCTCTATAATGAACAATCAGCCTGGGTCTCCAAGATGCCAAAGCTGATCTTTCTCTGCAACTGCCCAATGCTAGATGACCAGGGAGTTCTAGAAGAGCCTGTGCTTGGGGAACCAAATGGAATTCAAATCAGAGGGCACAGCATGGCTCCTGGAGCCCTGTCTGGGTCTGTTTGACCTCTGCATTAAAAACAAAGAAAGAGAAGAAAGGAAGGAAGGAAGGAAGGAAGGAAGGAAGGAAGGAAGGAAGGAAGGAAGGAAGGAAGAGGTAAAAGCCAAAACAAACACAAAGAAAACTTTCTGTGTGAATTTTTGCTGCATTCTGTGTCAGGATCTCACTTTGTAGCCCAGGCTGGCCCCTAACTTGTGACCCTTCTGTGTCAGCTTCTTGAATGCTGGGATTAGAGATATATGTTACCAGGCTCAGCTCAGAAAACAAATTATTTTATTTATTTGAAGACAGTGTCTCACTCTATAGCCGTAGCTGGCCTTGAACTTGTGTCCATCCTTCTGCCTTGGCCTCCACAGTGCTGTGATTACAGGCATGTAACACCAGGCCCAGTTCTGAAAATCCATTTAGTCTTTTAAAGACAGGTTAGGCCCAGTTCTGAAAATCCATTTTTTTTTTCTTTTAAAGAGAGGTTCTAGCCGGGTGATAGTGGCGCACACCTTTAATCCCAGCACTCGGGAGGCAGAGGCAGGCGGATCTCTGTGAGTTCGAGACCAGCCTGGTCTACAGAGCTACTTCCAGGACAGGCTCCAAAACCACAGAGAAACCCTGTCTCGAAAAACAAACAAAAGAGAGAGAGAGAGAGAGAGAGAGAGAGAGAGAGAGAGAGAGAGAGAGAGAGAGAGAGAGAGAGAGAGAGAGAGAGAGAGAGAGAGAGATTCTTACTATATAGCTTGGGCTGGACTTGAATTCTGTGTAACCCAAATACCAAAAATACCAAACACAGCATATAAATAAATAAATAAATATCTAGAGATAGTCTGTGAAAAACTGGGTGTGCCAGGATATGCTAGGCCCATTTCCCTCAGCCTTAGGCTCATACTCCGTTTCCTGACCATCTTCCTGCAGGAGCACCCTGATTTCGTTCAAGCCAACCTAACCCTTTTCTTGGCCTCTTTCCACGGGGTCAGAAGCCAACCCTCTCTCTCTTTGCCTGTGCTTGCTCTGACCATGCCCCCTGCTTCCTGTCACCCAGACATGCTTTTGTTTTAACAGAACTCAGCAGCCCCTGTCCAGTCTGTCTTCTCCACGGTGCAATTCTCTCATCCGGGCCAGTTCTCACAGAACCCCCGGGTCCGCAAACCGAAAGTGAGTTAAGTGTTTGGGGTCCAGGAGGTCCATCAGTTGCAAAATGATAGAGCCCAGAGGCAGGTCCCAACCACAGGCTATCCTGGGCCTTCAGGCTCCACCTCCGCACTGCATTCCATCACTTCCCCTTTGTTCTGCCACGCTCCATCATCCCTCCCTCCTTAGCCACTGTCTGGGTCCAGCCTGTGGTAATCCCCACCCCCCCAACACATCATCTGTGGCTCCGTTCCTTTCCCCCACTCCTGCCCACCACTGCACAGTGCCCTCACCCAACACATTCCACCTCACACTCTCCCACTGTAAAAATTGTTAGGCTTGGGTCCCAAAGTCTTTCTAAACAGAGCCCAAACCTGATGGATACCTGTAATCCTAATACTTGGGGACAGGGTCTGGAAGGATCATAAGTTCAAGATCACTCTCAGCCTGGACTACATGGGACCCTGTCTCAAAAAACAAAACAACAGCACAAAACCAAAAAACCCCTAAATAATAAATAGACACAAGCTCACACTCCCTCGCCCAGACCCAGCTCACGACCCCGCTCAGCCGTGCCTCCTCCACCGCCCACTCTAGACACCTCTCTTGCATAGGCTGTCCCTTCTGTCCACCTGGTCCCTGGCAAACTATTAATTACACTATAATTCTTTGTTTAAATGGCACTCAAGAGTGTATACTCTGACCCACCCCATGTCACCGTGGGATTTGTGCCTGTCTGTGCTGGCTTGGGTCACAACATCCTTTGTCTGTCTGTCTTCCTTGTGCTGCCCACTCTCCACCTGCCCAGGAGCCCCTGGAAGACTAACAGCGTGGCTTGTTCGTTCTTTTGTGTATTTCCAGCTCCTCACACGGTGCTGGCGTGCAATAGAGCCCCACCCCCACCCCCAGCCAGGGAGAATAGAAAGCAAACAGGGGTTTCTGGGGTGGGAGTGGGATGGGGATAGGGAGGAAAGGCCAGCAGCTCTCTCTGTGGTCACCCAGGCAGTTGAGGTTAGGGGAAAGGTACTAGCCTTTCTTGGTTCTTGATGGTCCAGGCCAGGACCCGCTTTCTACCGTACTAACTTTAGGATTGGTGGAGCATCTGGAAGCCTGCGCAGGGAAGCCTAGTGTTGACCCTGGCCTGGAGGGTAGAGGATGTGATGGTTACAGTATGGCCAGGCTGGATTCTATTTGGAATCTTCTAACTCGCTTGCTACCTGGGCAAGTCTGGACAAGTGGCTTAACCCTCAGGAGCCTCGGGGCTCACCAGGGGAATGGGACGCAAGAGTTCTGCCTCCGAGGAAAGCTCTGGAGCTGTGTGCTGAGTATGGAATGCTAACTTTCACCTAGCAGGTGAAGTGGGGGTGGGGGGGTGGGGGATGGGGGGGGTGCTCTTGCCTTTGAGGGCCCAGAGACGATGTGGTTGTGGTCCGGCAGATTGACTCCTCTCTCAGGAAGCCAGGAGACAGTCTCCTGACACCCCTGTGCACAGGAGGGTGAGAACTGTGTGCAGCGGGCCTGCAGGAGGTGAGCGTGTCTAGGAAGGTACAGCTGACCTCAAGAACCACCTCTGGAGTTTGAAATTGTCTCTCACCCACAAGACTCCATAGATAACATCTCCCCTTTTTTTACCCCCTTGATTCTTTTCAGCCTCAGGGCATCCGGCCTGCCCACCAGGCACCCGTGGTAAGTCCCTTGATCCTTTTACATTTTAGAACCTCTTCATTATGGCCCTTGTGGGTTAAAAGGAGGGGTAGGCTCAGCCTCCCCCATGAGGGCAGACAAGGCTCCCCATGCACCAGACCTCAGCGGTGTTGGTGGGAAGGGGTCGCAGGTGTGCCTGCTTGGCTCCAATCAAATAGAAAATGGGGCTGGGGGCTGAATTCTGTCAGTGAAGTGCTTGCCCAGCTCTTGCAAAGTCTGATCTTCAGCACTTCACAAACAACGCGTGATGGTGCGCGCTGTAATCCCAGCGCCAGCGCGGGGGAGGCGGAAGTAGGCGGAATGGGTTCCTTTGTCCCAGAGGGAGCCACACGTTCATCCCTCCCTTCTGCAAATCAAGGCTGGTGAGGTGGAACTCTAGTGTAATCCAGCTTCCCCTGAAGTAGAGAAATGCCTCTCCCCGTCCCTGTCTGGGGAGGGGCTGTGGTGAAAGACCTCCCTGGTTAGAATTCGAGGTTCAAGATTAAGGGCGAAGATCAAGTAGCGCCCTCTAGTGGCACGTGATAGTCTTCACAATGGCGAGAACTGGTTAAGACCCCTTTCTTCTTCCCAGGCTCAAACCGTCATCCACACAATTCACAGTGCCTTTGGACAACCATTTCCTGTAAGTCTAAACATTTTTTTGTTATCCTACAGCCCCACCCCTTTCCTTTAATCAAAACCAGAATTCCCTATAGTCTCTAAGTTGGAACCAAAGTGCTTATGAAAGAGGGTGGAGAAACCTGGGCACGGGCCCTGTGATAGAAAGATGACACGGCTCAAACTCTCCCAGGGACAGCACAGATTCAGAAACAGTCTTCCAAGGAATACAACTGGCAGACACACTGTCTTCCGGTCGCCCAGGCTCCAGCCTCTAGCTGGCTTACTAAGGTCAAGCCCCTTGTCGAGGCACTGCTCACAGCTGGTCTAACTCCCCCCAAACCCCGCCCCTCCCCCCCCGGCCCGTGCAGTGCAAGTGGGGGACCCCAAGTTGGCTGGGCTGCACGGAGAGTAGCTAAAGGGCAGGGGACCATAATGGGCCCCAGGAAAACAACAGGAAGTTTCAGAAATGCTGGCGTGACAGAGAAGGGGAATGGGAGGGCTCAGGGGCTAGATATTGAGGTCGCCCTGAAGTATGTGTCACTTCTATGTGGAATCCTGATCTCTCCCACAGACTTCCGGAATCCAGCCTGTGGTGTACCCCTCCTCGGCTTATGTAAGTGGTTCCCTACAGAGAGTCTGAGCTTGGCTCTGTTAGGCACAGTGAGAGATGGAGGGCATTTTTAGGGGGGACCATCCTCTGACTTGCATGATCAGTGAAGGTTCCTGCATCCAGGTGAACAGTTAAAAATACCCATGCAAATTAGTGGAGAGCTGAATAGAGCTTTCAACTTTAAAATGGCCCCTTCAGCTTGAGCAAACTGAAGCCCTACCTTGGCTACTTTTCTATTGATCTCACAAACACTGCGAACATGGCACCTCCGTAGAACAAAGGGTTTGATTTGGGGCTTAAGAGTCCATGACCATCACGACAGAGAGCATGACAGCAAACAGGCAGGCATGGTACTGGAGCAGTAGCTGAGAGCTCACATTTTGTTGGAGGGAGGAGGGAGGAAGGGAGGGAGAGAGAGAGTATGTGTCTGGGAATGGTGCAGGTCATTTGAAACCTCAAAGCCCATCCCCAGTGACACATTTTCTCCTACAAGGCCACTCCTCCCAATCCTTCCCAAACAGTTCCACCAACTGGCAGCCAACTATTCAAATATACGAGCATCTGAGGGTTGGCATTCTATTCAAACCCCAACACCCCAACAAGACTTTTGTGCCCTGTCAAGGTACCTCCCATGGTATTTTGAGAAACACTGGAAGGTTTTCTTTTAACATTTAATGAACCAAGTAAAGGACCCTGGGTTCCCTCCAGAAGATGCAGGACTCACAGGCATGACTTCAGAGTCCACAGTCCCTTGTGCCGAGTCCCTGCTGCAGCAGTCCAGCTGCTGATGAGCTGTTTTCATTCTCCCAACAGCCCGTACCTTTCTTCACCTCCATTCCAAGTGGGCTCTACCCATCCAAGACCATCCTCATAGCAGGCATGGTCCTGCCCAATGCTAAGAGGTAAGACAGGCCCCCAGGGTTGTTCTGGCCAGACTTTGGCTCTGAGCCACCTGGGGGTGATGGGTAAGGGTGGACTCAAAGCTCCGTGCTCAGACAGGGTCTATGTGAACTGCCCATCCCAGGTTTCACATCAACCTTCGCTCTGGGATGGACGTTGCTTTTCACCTGAATCCACGTTTGGATGAGAAGGTGGTGGTCCGAAACACCCAGATCAACAGCTCCTGGGGGCCAGAGGAGCGAAATCTGCCTGGGAAAATGCCCTTCAATCGTGGCCAGAGCTTCTCGGTAAGATGCTGGGAGGCAAGAGGGGGGCGCACGGGTCTGTGATGAGATGGAGGCTATGAGGGCTGCACCACAAAGAAGGAAGAATGTTGAATAAATTGGTATTATTTCATGACCGCTGTCCCTGCTAAAGTAAGGGCTTCTATCTGCTGTGCCTCCTTCCCCCTGTTCTGAGGACTGATCTACAGTCTTGTGCACGCTGGGCAAGTACAATACCACTGAGCTACATCTCCAGCCCTCCTTCTGTTTTGTTTTGTTTTGTTTTAGGGAGGGACTCACTTTAGCCCAGGCTTACTTACAAATCACTTTGTAGGGTGGCTGGCCTAGAAGTCAGGTGATTCATCTACCTCAGCCCCCCAAAAGCTGAGATTACAGGCCTGAGCCTTTCTTTCTTTACTTTGCCCACCCTCCTTTCCTCCCTCCCTTCCTTCTTTTCTTCTATTTTGAGATGGGGCCTTGGTACAGTTAGTCTTGAACTACCTGAATGCTGCTTCAGTTTCCTGCATAGGTCAAAGTACAGTTCTGCTCTCCAGAGCATTGTTCCTGCTTTCTACAGATGGGCAAACACATTCACAAGATTGGGGCACTTGCAGGTCACACCAGCCAGTTTGTGTCAATCAAACCCAGGAGTGAATTGCCATTCACTCCTTTGCTTCCGCAATTATAGTCACCCAGGAGGAAGCACACTGAGAGGGGAACTGGCTCTCAGCCGGAAGCCTGATCCCTAAGCAGGCCTTATCGACCCTGATGATGACATCAGATCACCCCATGAGCTTAAATAAGAAGAATCAATGCCTGGGCCCCACCCCAGGGCAATGTGCAGCCATTGTTTGAAAATATCATGGCAACATGCTCTGCCTCAAGGTTGAGAGTAGAGTGTAGGGCTCTATGGGTAGTGAAAGGAGCTTGTATTTGGTTATTGTTGAGACATGTAGCCCAGGCTGGCCTCACACTTGCTATGCGTTCAAGGCTGGCCTTCAACTCCTGATCCTTCTGCCTCTCAAGTGCTGGGATTAATTATAGACATGCAACAAGCCTGTTTTTTTTTTTTTTTTTTTTTTGACTATTGAACTGGCATGTGTGAACTGTCAGGCCCCGCTGAGGTTTTTTCAGGTTTCTTTTTGTTTTTTGTTTGTTTTTAATGTGTATGAGTGTTTTTCTGCATGGATATACATGCACCATGTGCATGCATGCTTGAGGCCCTCAGAAATCAGAAGTCATCCAATCCCTTGGAACTGGAGTTACAGGCAGCTGTGAGCTTCCACGTGGGGGCTGGGAAGTGAACCCAGTGCCTCTGCAAGAGCAGCCAGTGCTCTTAGCGGTGGAACCCTCTCTCCAGCCCCCTGAGCTACGATTTTAATTTAGTGAGAACAAAGACCTAACAAGACTGAGTCTCACAGAGCAGAAAGGGTGGAGCAGGCGGAGTCTGCAGCATCTGGACAGCGCCCACATGAGTGCTAGCCTGGGCCTCACACACTGCGATATGAGTCTTAGCGGTGGCCATGGGTCACGATGCTTTAACATCAGTTGTCTCATTGAGAATGACACAGATAGCCTGAGCCGGCATTCCTGTCACTAGTGGCTTAGGGTTCAGCTGGAGAGTGAGCATGAGGGTGAGGGATATGGTCTGAGCAGACAGTTGGCTGAAATGGGTAGGGGTCAGGGGGTGCGAGAGACAGGGTAGGTCATTGTAAGGGATGGGCCAGCACTTTCCCCTGTAGGGGAAACAACATTCTGGGCTTGGGAACAGCCTATGCTAATGTTCTAGGCCAAGAGAACACTTGTGTTTGGCGAAGGGCAAACCATTCAGGTTGGCTAGATCGAGGCCAGGTTTTAGGCTGACTCCTGAGGAAGGAGAGATGGGAATGGGAGAGGGAGGTGCGAACCTGGGTTGCCAAGTGCCCTGAGAATGTTGTGGCGTCTCTGCCCAGGTGTGGATCCTGTGTGAAGGTCACTGCTTCAAGGTTGCCGTGGACGGGGTGCACCTGTGTGAATACTTCCACCGTCTGAAGCATTTGCCGGCCATCAACAGCCTAGAAGTGGCAGGCGATGTCCAACTGACCCACGTGCAGACATAGGCAAAGGCCTAGAAATGAGGACTGGGGCACCCTGTCATGTTTTGTTACCTCTTCTCTGCCTTGGCCCTGGCTCCCCAGAACCCGCCATCAGAAGATCACCTCACGGACAGGAGTTTCGGAAGGGGAAACTCCCAGTTCACTTCGCTCTATGCGCTCTACGAAGTGGGTGTCCTGGCTATGTGGCACATGGCTTTCAGCCCACAGTCTCATGGTTCTCCAAGTAGTTATACACTGAGGGAAGTGACCCCTTGGGTCTGCCCCTTCCTCTGATCTTCAACCTCTCTGGCCCCTTTGTCCCTTCTTCTCATCACTCCACCGCGGGAAGGCCACCTGGTGTCATCCCACTGCCTCCGACTGACCAGATTGTCCTCATCAGTTCTTCCCCATGCTTGCCCAGTGTCCATACAATAAATCATGCTTCTTCTCACACACATGAGAGATGACTTGCTTATTGAATGGGGCTGGAGACATTCTGGAACCTTCTAAAGAGATTGGGAGGAAGCAGGTTGGTGCCCATACCTGCTCACAGGGGTCCCTCCTCTCAAACCCCACAAGGTGTTGGGGTAACTGGGTGGGGACTGGAACACACAGTCTCTGGTGGGAATGCTGGCCTCTGTAAATAACCCCGGGCCCCTGAGGTAGGGACAGGCTGGGAAGAGGCTGTGGGAGCCTCGGTAGCTTGTGCTGGGTGGGAGGGGAGGCAATGGGATAATGGATAGGGAGTTGGTAGGCCTCCCAGCAGAGGGGCTTGGGGTGGGGACCCACCACATGAGGGATCTTCTTCACCCTGCTAACTCATCGAGGCCTCCATCACTTTTGAGACCTCAGGTCAGCAACATCGCCAACACCTGGGAGCTGGTCAGACCTGCAGAGCTCGCCTTCAATCCCAGCACTTGGGAGGCAGAGGCAGGTGGATCTCTGTGAGTTCGAGGCCAGCCTGGTCTACAGAGTGAGTTCCAAGACAGGCTCCAAAGCCACAGAGAAACCCTGTCTCGGAAAACAAAACAACAACAACAAAAAAGAACTGCAGCAGCTCACCTGGGAGGCTGAGGCAAGACCAGCTTGGACTGCACAAAATGACCTTGTCACACATAAACACAAATGAAAGAAAAGGCCACATTTGTCCTTCCCAGCCCTACTGAGCCTGTGTGTGTGTGTGTGTGTATGTACACAAATGCCTATGTGCGTGTAAGAGAGTGAAAATGTGTTTGCATGTGTGTGGAGGCCAGAGGTCAATTCTGAATTTCTTCTTTTTTATCCGTGTCCCCCCCCCCCCCCCCCCCCCCCCCCCCCCCCCCCCCCCCCCCCCGCCCCCCCCCCCCCCCCGCCCCCGCCCCCCGCGCCCGCCCCCGCGCCCACCCCCCCCCACCCCCCCCCCCCCCC